>NW_027121088.1:600000-1119435 GCF_030686945.1 Centruroides vittatus
CGTCTTTGTCTCTACAGCCACCACCCATGTACGAATGGACCTTAGACCATTACTGACGCGCAATTAACTGATTGCCCCTCGAAGTCGGCTTCTTGCAGAAACACAGCTTCCCTATCATCAAATGTCACGGCACGCCACTGAAAAAGACTATTCTTAATTCATAGGCCTGGTCTGGCACCCCAGTAATCACTGAGATGTGTGGACTTACAAGCTCGAATCCGAATTAAGTGCTCGGGCTTTGGTAGTACTACCTAATCGGGACCATCCATCCTCATCTTCTTCGCTCTCGAGTCAACCCTCTTACATGGACATATGTTTTGGTGCAGCCTGTACTGCACATAGAGTTTTCTACCAAAGAGAGACCATCTTTTGTGAACAGTCGGCTCACCAGTAGCCAAGAGGTCTTCGTACCCTGAACAATAGGAGTTCAGTCGTGGGTTCGAGCCTCGCTCGGACGGGCTGGCAACGTGGAGTTTTCTGGGTTTTTTCCACGTCTGTAACGTCTAAATAGGGACCAGTTTCCCTTAAACAGGCCTTCCGGAAGGCATCCCTTTAGGCAGATCGCCCAAGTGTTACGTTGCCATAACTTAACGACATTATAAACGGTCAGCGGGGTCCCATCCCATAGAAAAGGGGGCCCTGTGCAGTGCGTCCACTGAGCTTATAGGTCGAAGAGACCCTATTACTATTCCCATCAATTCCTTTAGTTTCAATAGGTTTCCTTTACTTGCTGCAAGCGTTTGAAGTATTTTTTCGGAAGGCTTAGACCAGTCAACCTGGTCCTCGGTTAGAGGACAGTCAAGTACATAGTGCCTCGCGTCTCCGCGAGGGCACCCACAGGAGCAGCTATTATCTCCTTGCCCGAACTTGGACTTGAAGTGAAGAGGGGAAGCCTCCCATGTCCGGTCAGTATTTGCATTATGTACCAATTACAACTCACTGGAGTTCGGCCATCTTCAGGCACGAAGGCGTACGTTGACCTATCCAAAGTACTTTGAGTCCAGCGATCTTTCCAAAGGGGTTTATTCCGTCCGGATATGTCGGTCCTATCCCTCTCCACCTGGCCGCCCCATTGTGGGCTTGCTAAAATGATGCACTGGTAGTATCCATAAGATGGAAAGAGTTAAAACGAAGGTACTCCGTACTTAAAAAATTACAATTTATTTTATTATTTTTATATTTATTGAATGGAATATCTTATTGTTGAAATGCCTCGAATCAAATAAATTCTTATTAAGTGATTTTTTAAATCGAAATAATTAGATATATGTGTTTAAATTAAATGTTTAAAATAAATTTCGCGAGACCTCTTCCGAGGAACTAGCATCGATTCTACTTGCTCCAGGGCGCCGAATATGTAGCTACGCCACTGGCCAACATCGTAAGTAGGAAGTAGCGATACGTCCGCATATAAGAATTAGCTACTTACTCTCAGTGCATGCATTGCTTCGATTTTCCGGTCTGGCTGATATACAGTAGAGATCCGAAAATCGGAATCAATTGGGGACTGGGGTTGTTCCGATTACCCATTATGTACGAATAAATATATTAACCTGTCCGATGTTCAAATTTTTCTCCGTTGCGTGTCGCTTCGTGTTGAATTTTCGTCGATTTTAAGCCAAACGAAAATTTTTATAATAATAATCGAGGCTATCGTATCGTTAAAAATTATTTCTGCATTTTGTACAAACAAAATAAATATATTGAAGAATATAAAAAACATGAAAATTATACTTTAGAAGTAAATTTAGTATCAAAAACGTTCGATTCAGCACGACACAGTCCGACTGAAAATCGTGCCGATTACCGGCGATTCGGATTACCAGTGTTCCGATTAACGACTCTCTACTGTACTGAAATAGCTTTTTCATTTGTCTTTCTTTTCTCCCTGTGGACACTTAAGCCTGGACTCCACATTACCGGAATCCGCGACGTAACCGTAAAACTGAAAGCCAAACTGACGAAACTTTCAGTTTTGGAAGGTTCAGTTGGGCAGAAACAAGACTGAAAGCAAAGTTAAAAATTATTTAACTTTTCCGTTTTCGTTCCGCGCTTCTGTCATACTGCAACCAATAAAAACGCGAGGATTTGTGACGCGTAGTCACGTGCATTCATCACATGTAGTTTGATTGTCGTAAAGGCAGAAAAGGATGAGGAAACAAATAGATTTGGAATTATTCATTGAAGAAGTTAGAAAATACGACAAAAAATGTAAATAATTCAAAGATTATTAACAATGAAATTGTTAATAAATATAGAGAAAGCAAGGCAAAATCCGTAGCGTCGTCCATGTTTGACTCTACGACAATTACAAAACTGATCAACAGATGGCGCAGTTCCACGTAACGTGCTAGTGGAGCCAAGTTAAAACGAAAACAAAACTGAAACGAAAACTCTCTATGTTTGAATTCTGTTTCTGAGTTTCTGTTTTCAGGTAATGTGGAGTCCAGGCTTTACAGGTCCTCTTTTAGGCTCATCGTGGGTTCGGTTAGGTCCACAATGGGGAGGATGGATTTTGAGATCGTGGCCTGATAAATTCGTAACAGACTGCCCATATAAACTTTCTGAGATTTTCCATCCGGATTGGTTCCATGGACCATGGATTCCCCAGAGCAGTGGGCTGTCACCTTATCTGCCTCGGCCATACGGATAACCATATTGAAATAATTATTTATAGACAGAGCAAAAACAATCGATTTCACTTATTTAAACATTTTAAAATTAAAATCTACATACATCAAGGAACACCGGGGATGTAACAACACTTTCTGGAACCTTTTACCGGTGTTAGACGCAAAACGAAAAAATTTCCGTTAACGTTTTCGAACTTTGTAGTTCTTCTTCAGACGGTAACGGAAATTTTAACGGAAATTTTTTCGTTTTGCGTCTAACACCGGTAAAAGGTTCCAGAAAGTGTTATTTTAAAATTAATTAAATAATAATTATTATTATGATTAAATTTTAAAATAAATTATTTATTATTAATTAATAAATAAAATATGGTAAATTTTATTAATACAATCGACCAAACATTTTTTAAACATGTAATCGTAATAAATAATTTCCAAACGATATAATATCTTCAGAGTGGCAACACTAATGAGAAACTTTAGCACGTGCAAAGGTTTAGTTTTTTTTTTTAGTTGAAGACGTGTTATTTCATTGCGTTCGTACGTTTTTCTATTTTTGTGTACGAAATTTCACATAATTCGGTAAGTTAATAATATAAAGTAACGAATGATTTAATTTAAAACGATAATATTTATAATCGAATAATATATTTATTACTTGTTCGTTAAAAATAAACTTTTAAGTTTCGAAGGCGCCAAACGTTTGCTAGGCCTAAAGATAGGCTTAGGAATTTGGATTTCTTATCTTTCCTTTAAGATCCCGTTTATTTTTAAACGTTTCGATTTACACGAAGCGAAATTTAAACTTTTTATTGAAATTTAAAACACAAATTTATTATTTGATTCCGATTTTAAATTATTCGAAATTAATTTGAATTCGAGAAATTTTTTTAAAAAATTCCTTCGATCGTTTGGTCTTGGTTTTGATTTAAGGCTTAACATATTTTTATGAAAAATGTCTTAAAAGACATTTTTAAAAACTTTCTTTACTTAATAAACGTATTTATATTAACTTTTTCACTCTGAATTTATACAAATTTTACATTTTTACTCGAATTTTTGAAATTTGAAATATTTGGAATCACCATGACGATAATGTCTATGGTTCCAAGAATAGCGCGGCTGTATACAAGTAACCGCTATATTTCCCAGTAAAAAAAAAGTGCGTATGATGTCGAATGTAAATTAGAAATTTCTTAAGATTTACGTTTATTGATTTCGTATTAACATTCTTTGCACGCCATTTTTGTTTCCTGGTTCGAGGTTATCGATATCTGCTTCTAGGCGACGTTAAGTGTTGAGGAAATTTTGATCATATATAACCCTAAAGGGGACACGTGGGTGCAAAGATCAAATTTTAAATGATCACGCCTATTTATTATTTTTTTTTGTAATTTTCTCTCTATTATATCATTAAATTTATCTAGTAATTGGTTGAGATAAATGTGTGATGGCTGCGATCATATTGTTTGTTAGTATTTTAATGGAACCATTAAAAATACTAAACGTGATTTTATAGCTTATAACAACAGAACGAAGCGTGTGATGTGATATATAAAATGGAAACTATGAATTTTTCTCGTATTGTAATTTTGTTTATTGATAAGTTTTACATTATATTAATACATAAAATATGAGAATATGCAGATTGTTCTAATTTCTATTTGAACTCATAATTTGAAGTGTTTGAAAAATAAAGGATGTGTGTGAAGATTTGAGTGTGATGATAAACATTTTCTATAGGAATACAATTTTTTTTCAAATTATTTAATCAATTTCTTATAGAAGTTAAATACTTAAGATGAAAATTAAATATTTGTAGCTCTAAGCTTTTTAAGGATATTAATTAAAAAATAACATCAAAATATTAATCCTGGTGTGTACTTATATGTACTGTACACCTAAAGAAGCAGCTAAGAAAACGGGAAAAAATATGATTGGCCTTTTGAATGGGAATTGAACTAACAATTATCAGATTCATGACAAATGTATTGAATAATATAAAATCATAGTTAATATTTTAATTGTTTCTTCAATTTTTATATTCCTTAGAATTACTGGTTTTTTTTTCCTGCTGTATATAATGTTTCTAAAGTATAAATTTAGCAAGTTAGTTTTTCTTTAAACTGAGGAAGTGTAATGCAAAGTCAACACTTATTTTTCATTCATGAAATATCTTATCCTTGAGAAATATTTTATTCCCTGGAAGACAACTGTCATTGAAATGGGGATTTTTGTTTTTATGGGAATGATTATATCATTTTTATACCTATTCCAACAAATTTTAGATAAGTTTGGCTAAAATTAACTGAAAGTTTATAATGACATAGAGAAGAAAATCATGTGAATAAAATTATTTCCGATATATACCCCGATGTTATACGGCAGTTGATATAGCTTTAATTAATAGAATTATTAATTAACAGCGAGAAATGAGATGAATGCATCAGATAGTTTATTAAGGCTGATAGTCATCAATTTAATGTATAAGAATTATTTAACAATAAATATTGTAGTTTGCTTCTTGTCTAGATTAAACTACAAATATAAGCATAATGGTAACTTTCAAAAACTAAACTTATTAAACCACAATCATTTTTTAGTATTGTCACTAATTGACATAACATTACAACTTATATGTATCAGGTCAGTCCATAAGTCTGTACAGGACTTTCACATAGGATAATGGCACCAGCAGTCGACTGTTTAAAGCCATTTTGGACTTTGACAATTTTTTACTACGATGTGTAGTAATGCAAAAAGCAAACCTTGTACAGTAATACCTCGACTTACACGAACCCGGAGTTACATGATTTTCAAATCTTGTCGATTTATCTTTTGTTTGAGTGCCATGCAACTCTTGATTACTCACCTCCCCCCCCACATTATTATTCAGCTTACATGTTTGGACTTGTCACGTGGAATTGGCGCATAGCTACAATTTATTTTGTGTTTGTTAGGGTAGAATCATGCAGGAACATGATTCCCACCTTTTTTTAAACTGGTTTACGGTCACCGTTACAAAAGACGGTTAAGAAAGCGATTGTTGGAGTTTGAATGCACATCCACTGATTGGTCGTCAGACCATCACACCACCTGCGGACCTCCGATAAAGCTACAACCATTGGGAATTGCTGATTGGTCGACCAAGATTGATTGAGAATTGCTGATTTTACGAAGCCTTCTACATTAAAATAACTTCGGTTTACAATTTTAATAATATAATTTGTTATACATATATATTATCTAAAATTTTATTAAACATTTTTTTCTAAATTATTGTTTTCTTTACTTTTCGTCCCCAATTAAAAATAATTTCTATGTATTTATATGTGAAATTATACCCCAACTTACGTGAATTTGACTTATGTGGTTATCGCTCAGTCCCGCCTATCGTGCAAGTTTGGGGTATTACTGTGTATGAAAATGAAGTTTTTTCTATACTTGTTGTGGAAAAGAAAACATTTTTTATGAAAAAAAAATTAATTACATGGACTCTTCACCCAGTAGTTGACCAAGAAATTCCCAAATCCAATAACTGATGATCCAATTGTTGACCATATACGCCAACTGCAGAGTTTATCTGTATAAATTCAGTTTGATAAGTGGGAAAACTTAACATAAACACTTATGTGAATTATGGTTTATTTACTATATAAGCATCTCAAACTAGTTGCATTGTTGCAGCAACATCATAAGGGGTTCTTGCTATTGGTTAACATTTTAAATGGTAATATCTGCTGCAATAATCACAGCCAACATTTTTTTAGTTCATCCATTTCTGTATCACTATCTACAAAGGTTGTCTAAAAAGAAACTGAACTTTTGCTGTAGGAAGAAAAAACTACAAGAAATTTTATTATAAATCTGTTTATTTATTTGAAATAAGACTCCTGTGCATCAATATAATGTTCAGAATGAGTAATTAGTATTTCAAAGGACTTTTTCAACTCCTGTTTTGGTCCTTGGTTTAGTACTGTGGTCACAACAACCTCAATTTTGGGAAATGTCCTTGTAACAAGTCCCTTTCATTAGAATTTTAAGTTTTGGGAACAGAATATAGTCACAGGGAGCCAGATAGGTAGAATATGGTGGATGATCAAGCCGACAAACAGTGGTGCTCTTATGCAAGGGTGTGTTGTCGTGCAGCAGTGTCCAGCTTCCTTGAGCATGATACTCTGGTGTATGCATAAAATTCAGTTCCAGAGATGTTCCAAAATATCCAAATAATATTCTCCAGTAACATTCTGGCCATTTGGGACAAATTCTTTGTGCATGATACCTTTGGAATCATGAAAACAGATGAGCATGGTCTTGACCCGCGATATTTGGAAATGAAGTTTTTTCGCTGTGGGCTTGTCTGATGACTTCTATATGGAACTTTGGAATTTTGTCAGTGGGTCTCATTGGTCTAGCATGTCTCATAACCTCTGACAATATTTTTGAGAAAATTTGGATTGCAGCAAACCATTTTGATGATGTCCTGAGCATAATGAATGCACACTTGTTTTTGATCCTCAGTGAGTGAGTGTGGAACAATGTTTAAATGATTTTATGTAAAATTATGTGGACAGAGTCCTTTGACACTCCCAACTCTTCTGACAACCTTCTACTGGTCATATTTGGATTCTCTCCTAATATTTGTTGCACTTTATCAATGTTACTGTCCATAGTCAATGTCTTCGGACAACCACTTTTTGGATCATTTTCAATTGACTCTCAGCCATCTTTGAATTGATGAAACCAGTCGTAAACTTGTTTCTGGCTTTAGGCAATCATAATCATCCCCATATACTTATTTCAGTAACATAAAAGTTTTCTTTAGTTTTACACAACTTAATGTTGGCACATTGCTTCACTGCAATTTTCTGATGAGGGTCACAAAATAACCCTTGCATTTCATGCCACACAGGATTATTATGAATCAATTCAAATATAATTGCACACAATTGATAATTGATTAATGGTCAAATTCAAAATTTTGAATTTGACCGTTAATGCTAGTTGTGCCATCTAGTTATATTTCTAGAGCAAAAGTTCGGTTTCTTTTTAGATAACCTGTGTAAATCCACAGCACAATTTGCACACTTTTACTTCTCAGTGTATTTATTTGTACTTTATTTGTATTTAGTGATGCAAGAATTTTTTCTGTTTTCTCCCTCTGCCATTACATTTCTGGAAGATCTTTCAGCTTTTTTCTTCAGTCTTTCCATTTACCTCCTTTCTTTTTCTTCTATTTTTCATGTTTTTACTCTTTCCTTTTCTGATATGAACTCTCGCCATGACTTGGAAGCAATAGCACTTAGTTCACATTGTTTTCGTTCATATTTCTTTTATGTAACAATTGGTCATAGCTAATATAAATGATGAAGAAAGCCAGGAGACACATATCTATGTGATGTTGCATACAGAGATAGATTTGAATTGGACTGGTTTGTTTCAGAACTTGATGTGGCTCTGATAGCAGCAAGAGTACCAGAGTGTATTTTCTCTGTATACTGATGTATTTGGCATTTTTGGACTTGACTTTTTACTGGTGGCATTTTTATGCTCTGACACATGCAATATTTTTAAAACTATAAATTTTACAACTGTTGATTATATTGTTTTCAGTTTTTATGGATGATTCTGATTGGTGTGTCAGTTAAATATTAAATACCCTGGAATAACAGGAATTGGAAAGCCAGTGTTCATCTGGCTATTCTGAAACAGTAGTCAATTCGTGTAGTCTCACAATTGTTTATAGCAGTCAACAAATGGTTTTCCTTCATCAAGAGTCTTGCAAATGAGGAAACTGAAAGGAAAAACCTGATGTGCATTTTCGGTCATGGGCAGGTCATGAAATCCGGTACTCAACAATCTCATTATTTATATATTAGATCAGAATTGATGCAAATTAGCTACAGTACTTTGATAGTTTACCATATTAGATTTTTTTCAGATTATCTTAACAGTATCTCTTTCACAGCCTTCATTTTTACAATCATACATTTAGAAATTATAAAAATGTAAACATTGTGAATAATCATGTTGGTTTAAAAATTCACAGTTCCTGGTACTGTATTTAACATGAGGGAGCCCATGGTTGTTATTTTAACATGGTATCTGTAGGTTTGTGATTCTTCATCATATTGACTATATTTTTCAAAATATTAACAGTGATAGTAAGTTTAAAATGTAAGTGTGTAACATTGATTAAACTTATCAAATACATTAAGTAACTCAGAGAATATAATATAAAGTGAACTCCGGTCCAAAATGAAACGCATCAAAGCCATAACCAAATGACATGGTTACCTCAGGCTTATTAAGAAGCTGCGCAACAATATGCAACATCAGGAAGCAGACCGTAACATACTTCTCTACGTTACTCCGAGTAACAACATCCCTATCACGTATAACCCAGTTCTCAAATCCTTGTACAAGGAGATCGTCAGAAAAAAGAATATCCGTATTATTTTTAAAAGATGTGCTACAATTTTTGAATTGTTAAGGAACACAAAAGATACAGCAGACTGAAATAAACTTTCCAGTGTCTACACCATCCCCATTATGGATCACAGGTGTAACAGAAGCATGATATACATAGGATCTACCAAACGCCACCTCGAAACGCGTATTAAAGAGCACGTAGCTGATATTAACCATGGAAGAAACAACACTGCTATAACTGTTTACTCATTGGACCCTGACATTGAACCCATTTTCACCCAGGCAAAGGTCATTCACACCACCCACCGCACTAACCACCTCAGATGACTGGAGACGATCTACATATGTCTTAATGCTATTAATGAAGGTAATTGCATTAACTACAAGGACGAGATAACTATCGACGGCATGGCAGGCCCTACTAGATAAAATGATAAATTAGAGCATGACAAGCATAGCACGCAAGTCCAGATTGATGTCATCAGGATGGGACAACGTTCCGGATCATATTTCTTCACAACTTAGAATCGAAGCGCATTCCATTAGGGGATCGTTACCTGAAGAATTACTGTTAAGGTTGGTTCGAAAACATTTGTAACTAAAATTGGTTTAGAGTGATGATACGCACACCGGTAAAAGGCTTTTAGATACGTGAAACTGAGTATAATATAATTTTGTAATTCAGGTTTTTCTGTAATAATGTGCTATTATTGTTAGCATGTACTGATTGGAGTATACAAAGTTTGTTATCAAGAAAGGGAAAGGAAAACTTCAACATGGTTTGTCAGGGATGGGCAACCTTTTTCAATGTAAGGGCCACATTTCAAAACTTTTGAACTGATGTGGGCTGCATACAAGAGAAAATAGAAAAACATGCCAGTAAATCACAATTATTAATTTATATATAATTATAAATTAGCATAGGTATTCTGAATAGGTATAGCTTCTGGAACTGATGTAAATGTAATATATCAGTGCTTTATTTATCTTTTTATTATTACTATTAGAATAAGTTGGCTGAAGGACTCTGTCTAAAATGCATACCAACAAGGAAAAACCTTAATAAAAGTGATGTACTGATTTCATAGCTCATCTGTATTCCTAAAACAGTATAATAAATCTAGCCTTAGAAAGCTATCATTATGTTTATATTTGTAAGAATTATTTATTTTTTTACCTAATTTATGATTGTATATGTTTAGTTCTGGTTATTTCACTCTGTCAGAATTTGGGTGTTTGGATTTTATCTAGTGACAATAGCTACAATCTCTAAATCAGTTTTTTAATCTTTTTTAAACCTTAGACCCCTTTGAAATCTGAAACCTTTTGATCCCTTCTCAGAATAATGTTTGTAAATGCAGAAAATAAAGTATATAGGATTACAAACAAACTAATTATATTGAAATATTTATAAATAAATAAAAACTTTCTACAAATATAGCAGGGGCAAAGATTTTTCTTCTATTACAAGCCTTACTGATAAATCTTATCCAGTTTGGCTTCTTCAATTAGCAGAAATATAGACATTATAGAAATTTGTGATGTAGTAATGTGTATTCAAATAAAGTTATCTATGGTTTGTGTTGGTGATAAAAAAATAATCACTGATACTTATGATGTTGCTAAGATTGTTTCTTGTATTATTGTAGATACTTAATTGAAGGAAATGCTAAATTTCAGTTTGAGGCTAGTGAAAATAAAAATGCTAGTTTTTTCTCCCTATCCAAGTTTAGGAGCCTCAATCTATCCATTTACTTAAGATGATATTCCAATCTGACTATCATTTTATTAAATTAGATGGGTTTTTTGATTTTATTTTTTGTTTTTTTGAGAAAATATATCTTTAATATTTAATGTTATGATTAAACTTAAGAATGAGTGAAAGCCTTTACATCTTGTTTTTAACCAGTTTTTATTGGTTTTAAAGTTTTTGTTTTTACTATAGTCAATTTTTTATATGTTTTAATCAGAATATTTTTATTTTTATTTTTAGTTTTACTTGTTCTACCCCATGGTTTTAATAATTAGTTATTCCAGTTGTCACTATAATTTTTAGTTTTACCAATATACATAATAAAATAAGCACTGGAGAGAGGCATAAAACCCAAAATGCATATTATTTGTAAATTGTAGAAACATATCATACAGAAACACTCTTCTTGATGAAAAATATACTTTTTTCATCAAGAAGAGTGTTTTTGCATGATATGTTCTCAATAGCAACTTTGTTCTAAAGAGCATACAACTAATTGAGAACAGCTAGCAATCAAGTACCGTTAATAATGATGTTTCAAAATATAATAATTCAAGAATGTATTTAATTATTTTCTTGTATAATAATTAATTTTATTTCTAAAAATTTTATGTCAAACTAATGATGTGATCAGATTCTTTAACATGTTTGTTATGTAGGAGCTCTCTTATGTACGAAAAATTTGACTAAACATCTAAAATTTAAATTTCATGCAAAATTCTCTTATTGTTTAGAGTGGTGTTGAAGTCAGTCTTTGGCCAGTAATAAATAAATAATGTAGCTTATTTCTATTTCCTATTGCCATTTTTCATTTGCACATCACCCAAATGCTGCTCTTGGGTGGAGTTGGAGTAATGGCATTTTTCTCTATTTGCAATTTTTATAAGCTTTGTGATTTATGTTCTGGATGCAGTTTTGAAGCACTATAGTAAATAAAGCAATGGAGATAAATGCAAGAAGTGTCACTCTTTTATCGTGGAAACTAATCTACACATTATAGAACTAAGTACGTTAGGTAAAAAACCATGTTTGAAATATTTGCTAATAAGCAGTTTTGAGCAGGTAAATGAGAATAATGTATCATATTAAGTATATTGAAGGATCAAACACTAACAATAAGTGGTTATTCTGTGTATAAATGTACTTCTTAGGTTAATTTTTGACTTACAACAAAACATTGAAACCCAACCTATTCTTAAGTATTCTTAAGTAAGTAGAGGAGCACCTGTGTTTAACATGGTTGCCATGTATGATAAATATTATTTGCACTAGGTTGAGATCTAATGTCATATGAGTTATATAAGACTCCATTGCAAGTTTGTGTTTGAAGTTGTATGGTTTGTTTATAGCAACTTGCAGTTTAATATTGAAACATAGTGTATTGATAGCTGATGGAGTGGGAGACAATTTCATAATTTAGTATAAAAATTTCAGCACAACACTACTGATTATAAGAAAAAAAATGTAACATCATTCATTGTAAATTTGCAACGTACGGTTTTCAACAAAGAAAAAATTAAAATTTATATGAAAAACATGAATATAAACAAGAATAATTTATTTTCTAGAATAGAAATGATTTTTTTATCTCAAACAGCTATAAACATGAAAGTAATTAAGACATTATATAATAAATATATAACAAGTAACAAAATATGTGCAGATTACAATGATTCTTTAAATCAGAATATGCTGTAAGAACCTGAAATCTACAATTAACTCTGTAGGCATCATATGAAATTGACTACCTTAGTTGAGTCATGTTGTTTATTTCAAAATTGTGACATTATTGACATTGAATCAGAAACTATGATTATATCTTTTATTTCCATATTTTATCTTCTTTTTAACAATATAAAATGTTTGTAAATTGATGAAAATGTTAACCAACAGTAACTCCATGATCAATATAGTCAGTAAATTCTGCTTTTATTTGCACCAAATTAAAGGGTTATTCTAAAAGATGTTCCTGATTTCAAGTATTTATTATGAGAGACGCAATAAATCAGTTGTGATGAGACTATCTTAATCAACAGCAACTCAAAAACAGCCATGATACCTACGTGATGTGATTAATTCTCAGATATTTTATTTAACCGTTTATTATACTAATACATGACTTTTGGATTGGAATTCTCGCCAGTCCCTCGTTGCGAAAGGTAGAATCTGCGATGGCCTACGCTGATATTTCAGACACTTCAAAATTAATCACAGTAAGAGTCGTTGCAAACTACAGGAAGCAAGAGCTAGCGTACGCTCGCTCGATCATGCTCCCAAGCCCTGCCTTTTTTCCCATGATGCTATGGGCCATTTTTGCTTGGTAAGCTACTTGGGCACGAAGCAGCCACAAACTACACAACGTTTGCTCGCGTAACATAGTTCACATGACATGGATAAACTATAGAACAAAGATTTTATTATAACCTATACATGTAATCAGTCAGTTTTCGTTCCAAACTTTGAAACAGCATGGGAAAAATATGCCTACTAGTTAAGCCTATTTATAAATAACTATTTACTATTTTAATATACAATGTTTATACCATTTTCTTTTCAATACTGAATGTATTAATCATGTAATTTACATACATCAATAAAATTCTATTATTTGTTTTTTGATATGTGGCATGTTTATGTAATCATCCATTTTCCTCTGCTCACTCTCGCTAGCATAACTGCTTTTGTTGTTGAATTCTGTGAACAGTGAGAGTACTCTTGTATCGCTGCTCTAGCAAAGGAAAAACCACATGAGTAAGAAGAGAGAGGCGGAGCCTTTGACATCATTCATTGTGCTAGAGCATGTTTGCTAGCATTTTGCTCTCGCAAAGCACTAGTTTGCGGCAGCTCTAACAATCAATCTACCTACTGTTATTGTGATTGATTTTGAAGAGTCCAAAATATCAGTGTAGACTCTGTCACAGATAGTACCTTTACTGAAGAGGGATTGGCAAGAATTCCAATGCAAAATGTATATATGTTATAGAAAAAACGCGTTGTAACTAGTTGAAACTAGTTTTTACTGGATGTCATTGTTATAACCCGTTTTGTCTAGTTAAAACTAGAATTTACTGCTGTACACGTTTTGATTTTAGATAAAACTAGTTTTAACTTTTAACATTAGTTAAAACTAATTTTAGTTACATAAATATGTTGGGGGGAAATAAATAAAGTGATGAATGGGATTAAAACATTTGTATTATTTAATACGATATTTATTGAAGATATTGGTCACACATCTGTGTTATTAACATTAATTAACCCTTTGTTCCTGAAGACACCGATCGATCGGTACCCTGGCTTTTTAAGCAAAACTTGGAGGGTACTGATTGATCGTTACTTTGGTAAATATCGATTTTTGTAAAATTTATTAAGAACAGATATAATCTCGTTCGATATGAAGTGAATAAAGTATAATAATTCATTATATTAGTTGATAGCAGTATAAAATTTTGATTTCAAACAAACGTTTGATATAATGTGTGATAATTTCACAACGAATAAACATACATGCATAAGTGTTATATCGAATTGTACAAAACAATATTCTGTCTTTCTGGCTCAGTGCCAGCAAACAACTATGTAACTAGACAATGTTAATTTTCACAAAATGTTACAAATTATCAAGTTTGTGTGTCAGTTCTGATATATATTTTTTTTTTTCTTATAAATTTTTCTAATAAAATGCATTGAAAAATATTGTATTTAAAACTAAAGATATTAAAGCAATACGAAATTCATCATACACTATAGGAACTTCGGTGTTAGCTGAATGACCTTGGTCGAAACAGTTTTTACTAAGCCATTTTGTTAAAACTCGTTTTGTCTAGTTAAAACTAGTTTTAACTCAAATTCATTTTTGACTAGCAGTAAATTCTAGTTTTAACAATGACATCCAGTAAAAACTAGTTTCAACTAGTTAAAATGCATTTTCACTAAAAATGGGTTTTTACTGTAACATATATAAGTATAATAAACAGTTGAATAAAATATCTGAGAATTAATTGCCTTTTGAGTAATTCTTGAACTCAGGTGAGTGTTGGATTGAAAGGACATAACATTTCAGTTTATTTGTCCGAAAAACCCTTACGTGGTTATAAAAGTGACTGAATTTATCTTGCCATTATTGCTAATTTTAACTTCGTATTAAGTTAAATATCTTTCCTTACCTTGTTAATGAGATGATGATATATCAAATATCATCTGCAATTTATGATTTTGTACAGTTTTGAATTTAACCATCTTATCCTAATTTTCCTACTTTTTAAGCTTTGAAACACAATAGGAGTACTGTGATATGAAACAATATAATGGAAAAATTTACTGTTTCCATTACAAAGGAGCTTGTGAGATGTATGATGAATGCAAACTTGCTACATAAAAAAGATCTAATAGAAGAAAAAGATGTACAATGTCAAACAAAGAAAATTCTTGAATTATTAGAACAGTATAGTGGAAAGAACTTGCAGAAGAAGAAGAAAAGAAAAAAAAAGGTACAAACTAAACTGGATAAATATGCATAAAGTCTTCTAGTTAGGCAAATGCAAAGCTGCAAGAATGCCTTGAGTCTGGGAATAAAGATGTTCATAATGTTAAACTTTTTAAAATGGCAGAAAATCAAATTGAAATGATTCCTTGATGATGTTTAAAAAGGAGAAAAAGAAATTTTTAATAAAATTCTGATTTTACAAGAATAATTGTTAAATCTCATTTTAACAGTACTGAAGTTTAGTTTTAAAAATTAAGTAACACATCACTCAATAAGTCTCCGGTCTAACTTTTTTGTTTTTAGAAATTCGACTTTATTCATCAACATACTCTCCTTCAAGAGTGATACATTCATTCCAATGCTCCTTTAACTTTTCAATGCCTTTTTTGTAGAACGATTTGTCTTTGCTCTCAAAATAGGCCTCAGTTTCGGCAATCACTTCTTCATTTGAGCCAAATTTTTTCTCCTGGAGCATCTTTTTGATGTCTGCAAAAAGCCAGTAGTCTCTGGGGGCCAGATCTGGAGAGTATGGTGGGTGAGGAAGCAATTCAAAGCATAATTCATTCAATGTAACCATTGCCTGTTGCTGTCACTAAGACAATGCCCAGTGTCACCATCAACTTGTGACACTGGGCATTGTCTTAGTGGAACAGCACTTTTCTTTTGCATATGAGGGCGTTTTTCCTTGATTGCTACACTCGACCAATCCAATAGTGCCATGTAATATTTGCTATTGATAGTTTTACTTTTCTTAAGATAGTTGGTGAACAAAATACAGATGCCATAACCTTGCCGGCTGCTGTCCATTCAGCTGACGATCTTTTTGATTCAGGTGTGTAGCAATGGATTCATGTTTCATCCATTGTCACATACCGACACAAGAAAATTTTTTTATCTCGCTTGAACAGCTCCAAACAGCACTCTGAATTGTCGACACGTTGTTGTTTTTGGTCTGGTATGAGCAAACGTGGCACCCACTTTGAAAGCAACTCACACATGCTCAAATTTTCGTGTAAAATTGTAAACACGCTATCTTCTGATATCTTTAAGGTGTCAGCTATCTCACGTGACTTCACTTTGCGGTCTTTCAAAACTATTTTGTGGACTTTTTTTAGTTTTCTGGAACAACTGCCGATTTGGGTGACTAGAGCATTCAGCATCATCAGTGTTTGTATGACCACATTTAAATTCAGCCTACCAGTCAATAATAGTTGATTTCCCTGGTGCAGAGTCTCCATAATGCTTATCAAGCCACTGTTTAGCTTCAACAGTATTTTTCCCCATCAAAAAACAATGTTTAATCAACACACGAAATTTTTTTTAATCCATTGTTTCGAAAATTGCAAAACTGGGATCACTAAAACCACTGCAACCTGTAAATTAATTGTCAGAATGCCATGAATTTTTGACATGTATTGTTTGAAGGTTGGTACTATCCAGAAATTAAATGGGTCTGTCAACAGTGTTGCCTTATGTGTCATACTGGAGACTTATTGAGTGATGTGTTAAACTCAAAACAAAACTTTGTCAGGAGTGTTTTGTATGTAGAAAGGAAGAGAAGAAAAAAACCAGTATATTTCATCAAAGATACTTTTAAAAATTTCCTATATATATACATATACATACACACAATAACTTTGCAAATATAAGAATTAAAAATAACTATTTATAGTTTTTTTTTTAGTTTTTACATTTGCAAAATTTTTTGGTGGAATGTATGCTATGTTAAAGTGTTTTTCATATCAGTGGAGTCATTATTTAGAAAAAAAATGTGTAAATTTTTTTCAATTTTCAGTAGATAAAAAGCCAGTGATTGTCATGGATGAAACTGAGAGAGATTTAAAATTGTATCTTTGAATGAATCACTAAAACATATAATAAATATTCTATTAAAAATTTTGAGAGATTAGATGAACAACAGATGTCATCAAATAAAATCTGTAGTTGTCACTTTTTTTATTCACATGTCAGTTATCACTTTATTTATTGATTGTAAGAGAGAAACTGACTGACATTGTTCCAAAGGAATGATGTAAAGCAATGACATTTAAATCTGAAAAATGGAAAAAAAGTATATTATAAATTCTTATACAGTAAGATTGATTTTTTTGGGATGAAGATCATTGTATACCTCAAGCTATACCTTTTTCCACACTCCATTCATGCATTTATCACTTAATTCTTGCCAAACGAAGTCAATATTGCCTATGGCATCCATGATGATATATTTTTTTTTCAAAACTGCACCAAACAAACAGATTTAGGGGAAATACAGTGCTATGACAAATTACCATCTTTTGCTGATTGGTTTGTGTTCAGGAATTGGTTTGTGTATTATTTAGAAATCAACAAAATTGCTGTGGTAATTAGAAGCAGTGTAATTAATTTTTTTTTCGTAGAAGACATTATATTGAATCAGCATTAATTGAGGAAGCACTAAACGAGATCTTACTATATAAAAATTTACAGATAATCTGTACCATCAGTGTTGTTTGTTGCTTTTTTTGTTTGTTTTTTTTTTATTTAAGAAAAGCCATATTGATTCAAGAGAAAAATTCACATACAGAGGCATTAAAGAACATGTTAAGAAATGTTTTAATATCCTGCAGGTGTTTTTGACTTATTTATAAATGTTGTCTTCAGGCAAAACTGGATTCAAATAGGTTTCCAAACAAGTTTTTAAATTGGAACAAAAACAGCATTAACTGCTTAGAACGTAACAAGTTTAAAATAACATATTAGATTTAAAATACACGTAACAGTGTTTAACAGTGTTCCACATGCGCCTTACTGCACAGAGAACAAGAACAGCATTGGCTGTTTAGAACTTCACAATTAAACATGAAAACTCATTAATTTTTAACAAAAAAATAAAATAAGAAACATGTCAATAAATCAGTCCAAAATCGATGCTAAAACTAAACTAAAACATCCACAACTTGTCGTAAAGATTTTGTATATTTTTTGCAAAAATATTTAAATTTTCAAAGCCTGCTACTAAGTCTACTATTTTTCCTAATTATTTTTAAAATTCCAAATATTAATAGTTTCTTAGAATTGCTTGGAATAAAAGAAGTAAATACTGTGGTGTAAGTAGCATATTTGCATTTATTTCTTCTGTACTAACAAAGTTGTATGTAGGAAGAAATAAAAAATAAGTAAATAAAACTAAATAGGAAAACTTTATCTTTCTTATTTCACTTTTCAACACGATGTTCGGTTATACATCAATTTTCTTTATTATATTCTGAAGGAAATTTGGCAGTCCCCCTGTTAAGAATCACTGGTTTAGAACATAACACGAAACTTAGTGTATTAATTTAAATTCACATAACATCATTGTGCATGTGTCTTACAGTGCAGAAAACAGGAATGGCAATTAGCTGTTTTTAACAAAACAGATTTAAAAATATTAAAACATTGTCGTTCATGCGCCTTACTGTGCACAGAAGGCAGGGGTATAGAAACGGAGCTAATACAGGTGTTTTAACTGTTTTGTTTGGACTGATCCAACTCCTTTCTGATATTAAAACAACACCTGATGAGTGTATATTCCTCTGTCAGCTTCACCTGGAAAAAAGAATCTGGGAGAAAAGATTGCATTTTTATACTTGGACATCTCCAAGTTCCAGGGTGCTTTGGCATTCTCCATATATCACAAATTTGGTAGCATTCCCCCAATTATCCCTGCCATAGCCTCTTTGATCAGAAGGGCCTTTTTTTGTGTCTTCCACACATCTTACTAATTCTGAATTGGGGATCATCTGCACAGCGGTATGTGCAGCAGGATATGGCTCCAACAAATACAACCGTATCCTAAACAGAGTTAAAAGATTCCTTTTCTTAGCTACTACTTTACGTAGTCCAAGGGACTGGATAGTAGTCCGCCCCTCTCTGCCGTTTTGTGGCCACCTCACAGCCGCTCGGATTTGCCATATTTAAGCAAAATGCCGTACTTTTAACCATTACCCCTCTAGTCCGAGGAGGATTTTATGTAACGACAGATGTGGTTTCAATCCTAGAAAAGTTGGGCATATATTCTATTCCATTGGAAAACCCAATGTTTGAGGCACGCACCCACTATATAGGGATGACCACCAGGATGCTAGCTAGCTGCATTTCAGAACATCAACGTTCTGTTGCAGGGGGCAGCTGTGACGCCGAACTGTCCAAGATGGTTGCACAGCACCACCACACTCCTCTTTGGGATCATGGAGTGATGCTCAGGTGCTATGAGGACCAGAATTTGGTGTACATTTGGGAGGCCCTCTTCATCACATTGCTGTCTCCTTGCAACTTTTCCATCTTTGAGTTGCCCGGGATTTCGATCAGTCTGTACAAACAGTTAAAACACCTGCATTAGCTCTGTTTCTATACCCTTGCCTTCTCTGCACAGCAAGGTGCATACACAACAGTGTTTTAATATTTTTAAACCTGTTTTGTTAAAACAGCTTATTTCCATCCCTGTTTTCTGCGCTGTAAGATGTATGCACAATGATGTTATGCGTATTTAAATTAATACTCTTAAGTTTTGTGTTATGTTCTAAACTGCTAATACTGTTCTTGTTCTCTGTGCAGTAAGGTGCATGCGTGACACTGTTACGCATGTTTTAAATCTAATATGTTATTTTTAAACTTATCTTCTAAACAGCTAATGCTGTTTTTGTTCCAATTTAAAAACGTGTTCGAAAACCTATTTGAATCTGATTCTGCCTGAAGATGATGTTTATAAATATGTCGAAAATGCTTGCAGGATATTAAAACATTTCTTAAAATGTTCTTTAATTCCTCTTTATGTGAATTTTTCTCTTAAATCAGTAAAGTTGTTGGCATGACATCCTCTCTATATATCTAAGTTATTTAAAAAGCCATATTATTTTATAAACAGATGATGTGAATTTGTGTTTATGATTTCATATACAATTCTATGTAAAATCATGTTTTACAGATATAAAAAACATCAGGAAAATATTTAACTTTTACATTTGCTTAACGTATCAAAGCAATGAAAGTTATTCCTTGATTATTAACTCTTATATTAGTGATATAAATATTGAAAGAGTGAAATATCAAAATGATTTATCTGACAAAATTATTACTTCAATTTCAAATTTGCTTCCTAAAAATTAATTTTGGTAATAATTATTATTACCAAAATACTAGGTTTATTTCTCAGCCATGGCTCTACTTCTGTTATCTTTCCATTTTCATAGTAAGTATACTTGGTCATTTTCAAGTGAATTTTTTCTTTAGAAATTAATTTTACACGATCTTTGAAAAACTACTGTATTTTTAAATTTAGATACACTTTTCACTGACATTGTTTGATTTAAAATTGGAAAAATATAAATAATGAAGTGAAAGTAGCTTTAATGCTAGTGTAATGTACTAACATTATAACTACTTTCCACGAACAAACTTCATACCATTTGAGTCGATTAGTAAATCTTTAGATTTTTTCTGCTTAAATATTAACTAATATTAAAATGATTACTAAAAGTTTCAAAAATCATTCTCTAAACCAATTATGGTGTTAAAATCATTGGCAATCAATACATTGTTACTGCTTTTCATTAACAGATCAACTAAAGTAACAAAAATAATTTGGCAATTATTTTCTCTAAAATATACAAATCAAACTAAAACATTTTCCAGTTCAACACCAAACTTTATAAGGATGAGATCATTCTGATAGATACCCACAAAGGAAAACTATGACCTTATTGCTAGTAACTAACCTGCATAATAACAACATTTATTAAACAGTATGCTTATAACCAATATCCAGCAAGAAATTACAAGAAAGCAAATATTTTCAATCTCGTTTAACAGGCATCCTCACACTGACTGCCCGTTAAACACAGTTGAAAATGTTTGCTTTCTTGTAATTTTCTCTTGCTGGATATTGGTTATATGTGTAGTGTTTATTAATGTATTCAGTTTTGAGTAGTTGGATTCATTGACCTTGAAAATATTGTTAAATCCAAATCTCTATTAGCAAAACCAGACCATGTTTCAGAAAGGAAGATGACATCAAGTTTTAATAAATAACTCCAAAAACGATCAGGTTTATTAGATGAACTAAGTACAATTCCAAATTAAAAACAAAGTACCCATACTTGGTAACTGCTAGGACAAAACTGCCTTGACTTAATTATAATCAGCATCATAAAATTATTTCCCCCATCAATAATAAGCTTATCATAAACAATTTTCACCATTCACACTCCAGAAAACTTTTGATTGCTTACCAAAAACTTTGCTTTAATGTCTCTCAGTCTATGAGAAAAGTCATTGTTTAAATAAAAACCCTCTGGTTTTAGTTCCAAAACCCATTTTTTAAAATTTTCCCAAAAAATCAACAAAAGTACAAACAATTAGTTGAGGTGAATTATCCCATTTCTTTTCCATTATAGTAAATTGGGAAGTGATCTTAACATCAGGCAGCTGTAAAAGACAGCAAATTCTACTGTTTTATTTTTTGTTTCTAGAGATGACTCATTCGAAACTTCCTCAACACCGGAAATAGTTATATTATTTATTCAACACTGATTATTTAAGAAATCACTTTCATGAGTAATATCACTAAACTACTGTACAATGTTAGTTTGATCAACTAAACTGTACTTTGCATTAACCTATTTGTCTACTCCCTCTAAACTAATATCCAGATTGGCCAAACCTTCATCCACATTTTTAAGCCACTCAGATACATAATTTAATCTAGAAATGACTTTTTCAACTTTACAGGTAATGACAATATGCAGTTGCAACAATGTGCATATCCTCCAAGATTAAGAATTTCCTCTTTCAGTAAATATGCAAATTCTTCTTTGTTACTTTTCAAGGATTTCCTTCTACTGGCCTTTCCTTCCCTAAAACTTGGAGAATATGACTCTTTTTTTGGGTTGATCATCATAATATCAAAGACTTATCTATAACAGACAAAAAATTAGTAACAAAGCCACAAACTGACAAACGCTCCCGAACTTCATCAGCAGTTGAACTGAATTTAAAGCAGAGAAATCATGTCCCTGGAGAGAACAGTATAACCAAAAAATTTTTCTTGTTGCAATTTAAAACACCTGCAGTTAGTCAAAATATGCCGAGTATCTAAAATCTTGTCTTTCACACAAAAACTTCAATTTCTCTAGAATAATTATTCAGAAAATACAATAAATTATGCCTTTCCTGTAAGAGAGGAAAAAAATTAGTAACAAAGCTACAAACTGTTTAAAAAAATATTAGGAGAATTCCTAATATTTTTTTAAAATAAATGTGTTAAAAGAAATATCATATACAGTAGAAACTTGATTTAATGTTTTTTAAGGAACTGGTTAAAAATTATATTAAAGCATAATGTGGTTGCTACAATACATTTATTAACTATGGTTTCAAATTCATCTAAGCTTTTAATTTATTTACATTTTGTTAGAATTTTATAATTTACAAGTATTAATTATAAAATTAAAATTAATTTTTATTCCTGCTAGTTATTTTGTTGTGTTAATTCACCAAATTTAACTATTTCTAGCAGTCTTGTTATAGATTTTTGTTTGTTGTGTTAAATACCTTTTGATTACTTAATAAAATAAAAACAATCGACAAAATTAAAAACTTGCAAAACATATTATTTGGACCACTCAAGAAGTAGAACAATTTAGCCATTTTCAATTTTTTGCATAATATAGCAACTTGTGTATGTTCAGCTGGGCCGTGTTCAGTAACACAGAATTCTTGCCAAGTCTAATTATGCTGCATTGTTGAACTCGTTTCTAACTACTGCTTGACTCCTCCCAGTGCTAGAATTCTAGCTAGTTCAGTCAGCTTCTTTTATCTATGCTAACTTCTTTTCGTGACACCATTGTTTTTGTCTCATCATATGATTTTCAAGATGGCTGCTCATGTTGGACTAAACGTATTTTATTATAACAATCACAATGCTATTCCCCCTCGATGTGGGTTCCTGTCCGTGGTGAGGGGACCTCCCAGAGATGGTTTAGTAACTTTTCTTTACCATCCCTGGGATCTGAACGCCCACCCACGTGTTTGCCGTGCGTGGTGACTCGTATGCCGGAAAAGGGGATCCTGGTAGTTGAGGGGCAACATAACGTTCCCAACAGACTGCTTTGGCCTCTGCTTCGGATAAACGGGAGGCTCAAATCAGGCTCCGTTTGAGTCAATCGGCTGGTCGTTGAGTCATTTTTGACCTCAGCCTGGAGTCAACCGATCGATGCAGACCGGGCGGACACATCAGACAAGGTGTGCTCTTCTCGACTGCATTGTGAGGGTATAGCTCCTGGGAAACCCTGGTGTGACGGTCTATGGGATCCTCTCATGTGACGGCATCCCCTTGTTGGGCCCCATGGTGGGTGGGGTCACTAGGAGCTGAATATCTACTCTTAAATATGGATTCTAAAACCTTAAAAAATCCAGACATGCCAAAAAACACAAATGAAAATACTTCCAGTCAGCCATGCTACTTGATAGTGCATGCTACTGGAGAAAAACCTCTGTCAAAATGCTCCCCTTTCTTGATCCAGAAGTTATTCGAATCAACCATTGGGCACCTGAAGAAAACACAGAAATTGAGGTCAGGGGACCTACTTGTAGAAACTGCCTCACCTCAACAATCGGCAAAACTTTTAGCTACAAAGAATTTAGGAGAAATTGAAGTGACAGTCACACCACATGGAAGTTTGAATTCATCACGTGGTGTGATATCTGAGATCGATCTGATGTCTGAAGATGAATCAGATATCCAGATCGGTCTTTCAGACCAAGGCGTCACTGCTGTCCGACGCATCTCCATTCGTCGGGATGGCAAGTTGATTCCTACAAAACATCTTATTCTGACATTTAATAAACCGACTTTGCCATCTGTTATTACAGCCGGTTATCTGCGCTGCCCAGTTCGCCCATATGTTCCAAATCCGCTGTGTTGCTTTAAATGCCAGCGATTTGGACATTCACAAACATCTTGCCGAGGGAAAAGCGTATGCGCACAGTGTGGGACGGAAGGTCATGAGAGTACTGAGAGCTTTTAAAGGTACTGTGCTGCTCATCCTGGGGAGCAGACAAATGTTCTATGCTCAGGATTTATAGGGCCCTTGTTCGCTCTAAGCTGGACTATGGATGCTTTGTGTATGGCTCTACACGAGAATCTACTCTTTGGATGCTGGATCCAATCCACCATCAAGCATTGCGTTTGTGCACTGGTGCATTTCGAACTTCTCCTGTACAAAGTTTGTATATGGATGCTCATGAGCCTCCACTATCTCTTAGGAGAGAACAGTTGTCTCTTTTTTATTACATTAAACAGAGATCTCAAAATAAACTTTTAGCTGATTGTTCAGATAGTCAGCTGAAGAGATTATTTGCAGCTCGCCCAAGTAGTGTCCCTACATTTGACATAAGAATGGAGAATGTAAGCAGCACGATCGACCTGGACACAAGCAACATTTTGCAGGTCGAGGTCGATAATATATCACCTTGGTCAATTCCTGTGATAAACGTTGATTTAAGCTTAAAGCAGTTTCTAAAAGAAATCACCCCAGACTACGTTTATAGACAGCACTTCGCAGAAATTCAACATCGTGACAGGAATTTAATTCCTATATACACCAATGGATCTAAATCGGATGACTATGTTGGCTTAGCCTTTGTTTGCCAGGATGAAATCGTGGCAGAACAAATAGCACCGAATTCTTCCATTTTTACTGCGGAGTTGCAGGCTATTTATTTAGCCTTAAAGTATATAAATAGGAAAGGTCATCGTTGCTGCGTGATTTACACTGACTCAGTTAGTGCACTTCAGGCTTTGATCTCGTATGAACCTAGTTTTCACTCCATAGTGATTAAAATTCGTAAGCTGATTTGCCATCTTTTTGCGAGGAATTTCTCTATAAAATTTTGTTGGGTCCCAGGCCATGTGGGTATAAGAGGAAATGAAGAAGCTGACGCAGCTGCAAAGTCAGCAAGCCCTTCTCAGCATACAATGTTTATTG
Organism: Centruroides vittatus; assembly: GCF_030686945.1. NCBI lineage: Eukaryota > Metazoa > Arthropoda > Arachnida > Scorpiones > Buthidae > Centruroides > Centruroides vittatus. The sequence continues at coordinate 625,309 of NW_027121088.1, forward strand.
AAGGAGGTGACTTGAAGCTAGTTGTTAAAAAACGACTAGAGGAGAGATGGCAAAATGTGTGGAACGCACAAGTCCACAATAAACTACACGAGATCAAACCTGTGATAGAAAATTGGACACAGAAGAAACCCTATGACAGGAGATCTGAGGTCATTCTTACTCGTTTGAGAATTGGACATACTCGACTGACTCATCAATACCTTTTGAAGGGTGATGACCAGCCTGTATGTCAGTATTGCAACTGTAATGTAAGTGTTAAGCACATACTGAGCAATTGCATCGCCTCTGAACGGATTCGTAGGCAGCATTTTGGAAATGCAAGTTTTAACGAGATTTTGGGCCAGAGGCCAAATGTTGATAAATTATTGAACTTTCTAAAAGTTACAAATATTTATAAAGAAATTTAATTATTTATTTATTTATATCCATATACATCTTGTTGTTATACACAGTTTAACTGTTGTATATTTTTGTTATTGGTTTTTTGTTTTGTTCATTTTTATTGTTATTTATGTACATATATATACCATAAGTTGTGGCGCAGCTTGGCCTATGTGGCCCTTGTGCCAATAAACTTTAACCAACCAACCAACCAACCACAATGCTATTCTCGCATTCTAAAATGACTTCTAAATGTAAAATTATCATATGTTGGTATAATAGATTCTGAATAAATTTTAACAGAAGATAATGATCCATTTCGTTGATTACAATTAATAATTGCTTCATTAATTTTGTCATGATCTGATGCAGCTTCATTTAAATAATTGTATTGGTTACTTCATCCTTTTCAACCAGTTCATATGTGACAATTGTTGCAATCATAATTTTAACTTTGTCCACCATTTTGCCCAGTTGTCTAACCAAGAATAATCATTCAATGATGCTCAGAACATTCTTAGCTCTGCCCACTAAAGCCATTCAGAATTATAACTTAAGTGTTCTGCATTACTGAGCACAGCCCTGGCCATATTACTGATGATAGTGAAAGATTAGTTACATGTATTTGTTGTAGTGATTATTTGTAAATTGGGAAGTGCCTATACTTAAGACATTGGGAATATTATTAGTCAAGGTTGACTCAAGTGAAATTTTTCAGAATTCCTAGGAAATTTGTGATTAAATGCAAGCCTTGAAATATGTTATGCCAAAGAATCAGTTGCACTTCAGCTGAGATATGAATTAGAACAATTACAAAGCAGTGTGATATGTACAGTACTTTTGCATTATCTGTCAACTTAAATGGAATAGACTATAATGTATCATTTTTAAAACTTTTTTTTTTATAATTACATTGAATTTTTAAGTATCAATTTTCAAACTGTTTTGTCATAACTGTGCTTAAATTTGAAAGTCATACTTAGATAACTAAACTAAGGTTTGCACAAATGTTTAAATATGCATATTGATCAGAGTTTCAAAAATAAAGCAGCATGTTTCAGTTCATTATAATAGCTATAACTATTTTATTTTTGGAGCATGGAATGTAAATATCTGAAAGTTTATTATTAAAATATAGCTTTCTTTTATTGATCCATATTTTTATTGTTATAAAAATTATAACTGTAAACATGTTATTATCTAGCTTAATACTAGACTAAATAACATTTGCATATTGCATGATTAAAACATTTTTTGAGAAGACTTTATATAATTAGTGTACACAAATTTAATATATAAGAATCCATATAATTAGGTATTAATAGTATTAGTTTCCTAGGAATATCAGCCCTTGGTATTGTGTTGTGTGTAATATTAAGTATTGGTTTTTTCCTTTTTAATAAATGTTAATTATTTTTATTCTTTTGTTATTTTTAAATGATTTGATTACAGTTAAAATACTTATTTTCAGATAAAATGATAAATATAAACTATATATTAAATTCTTAATATTAGGTGAAATTTTTAAAAGTTGCTTGAAACAAGAAACTATTTTTATCTTAAACTTTTTTAATATTTTATTTTTAGTTATTGTATATCAGTAGTCATCAAGAATACTGAAGCAGTATGTTACTTTTATGTTTTTCATTTATAATAATCAAAATTGGCAGTGGGATTTCTTACACAATTTTTCTTTTGTAATATGTCTAAATAGATACAAATTTGGATGATTTGTATGATTTAGAATATTGATTAGCTACATTTTACTGATTTGGCAAATTTGTATCTATTTAGACATATTACAAAAGAAAAATTGTGTAAGAAATTCCACTGCCAATTTTGATTATTCATCTATAAAATGATTGTAGCAAATTTGAAAAAATGGTTTGTTAACAAAATAATTAATTAAAAAAATTTTTCAATGATATCTTTTCTGTGCTAAAATCATTGAGGATGGGTCATTTAAAACAACTGAGTAATTAAACAAATAATCATTTAAAACAACTTTAGTAATTAAACTTTTGCTGCATTTTAAGGATGATTGGGTGTGTTTGTTATTTTGCACAGCAGCTGTAAATTAGTTAAAATCAATATTTGATACATTAGAGAAAGAATTTTCATAAAATGGTTTATTCTTTGACTTTTTAAATTTGGTTATCATTGTATATAAAAGAAAAAAGTGTGTTCAGAGTCACAACTTTTCTTCTTTTTTTTTCCTTTGATCTAAACTATATAAATATGTAAGATTTGACTAAATATCCTGTTTATTGCTGAGAAATTTATGGAATAAAAAAAAGTTGCTATCAGCATTATTATATCAAGGATATGGATATTATTAGGATTTCTGTTTAGCCTACTTCTAGTGCAAGTCTCTAATATTTCGAATTTTAATATACAGTTTATATCTGATTATAACATCATCGGATATAATGACAACCCTAATGTAACGTCAAATTTTTATCGGTCTCACGATTTTACTATACTAGATAATGTTTTAAAAAACCCACTTGTAACAACATAAAACCTTGTTTTAACATCATATTTGAAGCACTTCCAAATTTTATTCAGTAAAGAAAACTACGTGTTCAGTCCTAGGGTCAGAGTTCACTTTCCTAGAACGACTGTGAGTGGTGTTCTTTCCACCTGACTTCGGTGGGGTGAAATTTGCCACTTTTAAACGATGTGATGATTGGTTATTACATGCTCATTTTTAAATTACTTTATGCTAAATTGTTAAATATTCTATTATTTTTAATATAACATATTATATCAAATAGTTTATAAAGAAATAATTAAATTATTTTTAATTGACATACATTAATTTAACCTTTTGTTTCCTTTTGATTCAACATTATTGTCAAAACTGGAAGTTCTACCATTATTGAAACTTAAGACAAATAGAAAGTTCTTATAAAATGTAAATTTTGAAATTTTTAATTACATCAATGTAAATAAAGTTTATTTAAACATGTAGTTTGCATTTTTATACATACAATAATAAGTTATTACTATCATAATAGATACAGTATACTGTATTGCCATTAAGAAATAATTTTATGGTAAAACATATGATGTAAAATTAGAACGGAGTTTATAATAGATTCTTAAACACACTTGGTACATTTTATTGGACTGAAATTATGACCCCGTAGATAATGACACTCGGTTATAACGTCAAAAAATTGCTGGTCCCATGGATGACGTTATAAACGGGTTAAACTGTATTTCTTTTATTGCTTTTCGAAATAAATATAATAAATATATTGATCAAAATGAAATTCATAACTTTGTATTTTAACATTTGTCGTGCTAGAAACATAATATTACGTTTTCTACATTCCTTCACAAAAATTGAAAAACGTAATATTACATTTCTCGATATATCCTGTAATTTCTAGCTTCAAAACTTAACAATACGTTTTCAGCAATGAAAATATGATTTATTTGTGTATTTTAGTTTCTTTCTGAATAAATAGTGGGCACTATTTATTCAGAAATTTGAAATATAAGTGATTTTGTCCAATCATGATCATTGTCTGATTTGGAGTTTCGTCACCATATTTTGAAGCGAATATCAAGTCGTTTAATTTTTTATATATGTTATGGGCAAAGTGATTAATACGGGCATTATGAATAATGACCAACAAAATCGGGCATTGTAATAAATTTCAACAATTTATCAAATTGACCGGTCATTATGAATACTGCTACCACCTAGTTGGGCAAAGTGATAATAACACGTTGAGAAATGATCATCCGACATTTTAAAACTATCGACGAAGTAAGTCAAAGTTGTTCAAACTCTGAAAGTTCGGGTACCGTCCAAGAAAACATTATAAAAGATTATTCGATAATGCCATCCTCACATAGCAATATAACTGATGAAGTTCAAAGATCTACATCGTCTTCACATGAAAAAATCTAAACCAGGATGTTAACAGAATTGATTAGTGAAGTTTTATTACAGAAATGTATTACAGAATTGATGAGTGAAGAAGAAACAGTCCAAACAATTGATCCAAAAATAGAAGAAAAAATAAGAAATGTATCTAAAACAAGGGAGATGGCTTTGTTAAATCTTAAAAAGCAAGCAGAAAAAATGATTGGTACATCAAATTCCAAATACACAGCAGCTAATGTTGATGATACAGTAAGGATTCGTGTACCTGATGTAGATTGAGCCCAAAGTGATGGAAAAAATATTTTAGATGTCGTTGTTGCAGTTAAAGATAAAAACCTTTACAAACTGGGTACCAAATATGGCATATTAAATGTATTATATTCAAGAAACCAATTTACTGTTTGTAAAGAAAACTTCATTTCTGTTGAAGATGTACCAGGTGAAGAAATTTCGCTTAGAGAATGTGCAAGAATGTCATCAATTTCTGGAGGTCAAGGCTATAGTCGATGCTGCTGCAAAATTGGTTGCAAATCTAATAGATGCAAATGCTACAAAGAAAAAAAAATTATGTAATTTCAAATGTCATCAAAATCTTAATTGCTCAAATAAATAAACTATAAAACATTTAATATTTTATATAATTTATACCAAAAATGAAACTCCAGAAGTTTCCTGTAAATTAATTTTTTAATTAAGTATAAATTTGTTAATAAATACTTTTTGTTAATATTAGTTTAATTTATATAGTTAATAGTACTTTGAAATAATTTACAAAAAATAAATATTTCTAAATGAAATAAGTGGAGTTTTTTTTAATCAAATTTAAAATTCGGTACTAAACACGATATGCACACGCAACTGAGTGCCAATTGGCTAGCGTATGTCGAATGATCACGCCTCAACGTATTATTATCACTTTGCCCGACTAGGTGGTAGCAGTATTCATAATGACCGGTCAATTTGATAAATGAATGAATATTTATCACACTGCCCACCCTTTTTGGTCATTATTCATAATGCCCGATTAATCACTTTGTCTATAACATATATAAGTTAAGTTTAGATATGGTGCATTAACGTACTAACTAATAATTGTTCGAATTCATTAATAAAAAATCAACAAATATAGTGCCAATTATTGATTTATCTGACAAAAATGTTGCGATTGTGATTCAGGCCTAACTGAGATTGAAAAAATACAAATAAGCCACGTAACTTCGTTATTATTTTAAGCCTGTATAGTTTATGTGATATTGCATAATTTATATACTTTTTAGATATTATCAATACAAAAGTCAAATTCCTATATTTCTGATAGTGCTAATGTCATCTTATGTACATTTGCTAAACTGACTCAATTACGAAAACAGCTACAGTCAGAAAAAGTCTAATAATAATATTGGTATAGTACATCATTATTATGAATAAATTCATCGATGTACTATATACAGTATTTCATACATAAAAATATGAATTTTAAAGCTATATTGCAGTTTTTAATTTTTTTTCATTGTATCTTTATCTCTAAAACAAGTCCAGATAACATTAAAGCATAATACATAAAAATATAACCCACACACCTCAAAATTGAGTATGGTACAGATAAATGTTTGCAGTATCAGAAACTGTTTTTACTTTTTACCTAGCTTTAGTCAATTGTTTTTTATTTTCAGTAGAAAATACTGTAAAATTACTTAAATTAGTCAGCACACAGGTAAGGAACTAGGTCAACTGGGCCAGCACTGTATGTGTTTTAAAAAATTGGAAAAGAGAACTACTTAAATGATATATTGCAGTTATTATTAACAATATTAAAAATTTATTATTCAGAAGTATGGCTAGAATAGTATAAAATAAAATGATATAAGATATATAGTTTCTCATGTATCCAATTTGTAATAATAACCTAAAAATCAGTTTTATGTTGCTTCAAAAATGGAGCAGCTGCTAATGAGTGAGCTTTGTAACTTGATATGTTTAAAATTGAAATCTGATATGTTTCAATAAAATTATTTTGTTGATTCAAAGAGTATGCAACTCAGTTTAAGTATAATACGTATTATATTTGTTTTAAAAGGAACATTTAGCCAGGTATAGTTATAAAATAAAAATGTACAGAAGAATTGCACAATCTCCTATAAATCCTGATATAAATATTGAAAATTCTGCATAGAACTAGAAGTGCAATTTTGAAATATGTGAATTACTCCTAATACATTTAATAATATATGAAAGTAATATTGCATGATTAAGGTGAGAATTGTTATAATTGGAAAGTCTCAACAATAAATCCTGAATTTCAAAACAATTGGAAAAAATCATAAACAGTGTATATTTCAGCATAAAATGATTTCTGATGAAAAACATTTTTTGAATACATTTGGAATGACGTTGGTATGAAAAATATAAAGAATTCATTTTCTAAAGAATGGAAAAAGTTCTACCAAAAAAAAATTATTATTATTATAAGTGAATTTATAAAGTTTGATGATAAATTTCTCATTTTCAGATAAAACCATGAGTTCAAATAAATGCTTCAAATGCAATAAACCTGGCCATTTTGCTCGTGAATGCCCACATGGTGATGATCGTAGAGGCTCTCGAGGAAATAGAGGATATAGAGGTGGAGGAAGTGACTTTCGTTCTTCTCCAAGATGTAAGATGCTTTCTTTAAGCTATTTAAATTAACACAATAAATTATTAAAAATAAGACACTTTCAACATAATTATTAACTATTTTGAAGATCTACATGCTAGTTTGTTTTAATATAAATAATTTTTACTATATAGCAGTGGAAAAAATTAGATGTTTTCCCCTTTTTATTTAAAATTTAATTCATTATCAATTGAACACTTTAAATATCAAAAATATGAAAAAAATAATTTGGCACTTTGGTATCTGGACCTTGTATTTATGAATACTTGAAAATTATAAAAACTAATAAATATCATTTAGATAGAGTTAGATAGCCTAATCAGGATTTAACAATTTGGAGGGCTTATCATACCAAGGTTGACAGAAAAAAGACCAGATCCTTTATAAAAACAGTTAGTCTTTAATAATCACTTTCAAATTTAGGTAAGGATGCATTTCGGGTCAAGGACCTCTCATCAGCTTACAAACACATAGCACCAACATATAATTATAACACTAAAATTCCTTTTGTATTGTTTAACTGTTAATGTTATAATTATATATTGGTGCTATGTGTTTGTAAGCTGATGAGGGATCCTTGTACCCGAAATGCATCCCTACCTAAATTTGAAAGTGATTATTAAAGACTAAGTTTTTTTGTAAAAGATCTGGTTTTTTTCTATCGACCTTGGTGTGATAAGCCCTCCAAATTGTTAAATCCTATTTATTAGGCTATCTAACTATCTAAATTAAAGTCATGGCTAAAAGTGTCATTTATTATTATAAACATCATTTTAGTAGTAATTTGTTAAGACCTTGTTTCTTGTCTGCCTTGTTACAATATTCAAATTTTGCTATAACTGTATTTGTTTCTATTTACATAGTTATAAAGAAGAAATTATAGTTCTGAAAAACTTAATTAATTCAGCTAGTAATAAATTCCACATTTAAAAATTAAGAATACACCCAAAATTCTTTCCATAAACTGTTTCATATTAATTCATTTTTATTACTAGATTTTTATAAAAAGCTACAAAAATCTGTGATATTTTATATGAATAAATGACATGTTATGAATTTTGTGTAAAACTGAGGATCAAAAGTATTCTTTAATTTATTCATAAACTTTTAATACAGTATCTGTTATTATTATTATGTTGGGTTTTGTGAGTTATACTTGGTTGGTGGCAACATGGTACACAGCCACTGGTGGCTGTGTACCATGTTGGACCAGAGTCAAGGCATAGTAACTAAAACAAAAATAAAAAGTGTCAGTTTGTGTATCTATTCAGGCATTTCCTAACAATATGACATGTTTATTATTATTATTATTATTTTGTGAATGTCATGTTCAGCTGATACTGGTGCCAAGTGATATGCTGGATTAAAGTCAAGGCATAGCTACCCAAACAAGTGTAACATTAAGCTGTGTTATTGGTGTGTGTGTCCACATCTAGAAACTTTCATTCTTTAGTGAAATTTTACATTGAAATATTTGGGCTGCAATTTAAAAATTGCAGACCTATAAATTCCCTCTGGTAGTGTTACCACCCGTTCGGTTTTCACCTCGACAGTCCGGGAATTGACTCACTATCTAAGTGAACTATTAATTTTGTCCGGGAATTTCGTAGAAATTATGATAAAACAAAATTCTTGCAAGTATTTTTACAAATTTACATCATTTGAACAGCGAAAGACCTCACACTCGGTGAAACATCTGCCATTCCGCCATGTTACTCTGTTCATGCGGACGTGTAGCACGCAACCTGTCTGTCGACTTTTTTTATGTCTGTACACCTCTTCTATGGAGCTAAATTATTTGTTCTCTCTTTCTTAATTTAGGTTACATGCATTACTCCTATGCAAGTCCCTAGTCCCTAACTGTAACTGATTTAGAACCAGCATACACGTTATTCTTTGCCTTGTAAAATAATAATGCGCATGCATCAGGAACTTCTGTTTGAACAAACCTGACCTTCCATCCGGGTCAGTGATTTTTGTAAAGGCGGTAACTACTCTCTGGTGTCAGTGTCTATCTGGTCTTCCTTAACTTGCATTCTGGGGCATATGTATCTAGAAAATACATGACTTTTTTATTCAATTTCTCAAAAATAAATAACAGTTGAACTGTGGGCTTTGTAGTATTTCTCAACTAATATGTTCTGAAGCAATTCCTACAGTGGTTTTCAAGTATATGACTTTTCTTCAGAGAAATTTTACAAAAAACAATACCTTACTACCACCTGCAGTAATTTCTCTCACAGTGTGAAAGCACTGTTACTCTCAATCGTTGCAGGTAACAATCACAATTCAATAAAATAACAATGTACAATATTTAAAATTTATAAAATAAAATAATCAACCATTCGTACCGTTAATTTATGTAATATTTGTTCGAATTTAATATTAGTTCGAATTTCATATTTAATTTAAAGATGTAACTGAAGATGGACGCTTAATGCGTTTGAAAACGTTCTTAGGATTAAAGAATTTTTGCTGAAGTTGGAATGGTTGATTATTTTATTTTATATTGTCTCTTCAGTAAGGAAATATAGTTTTATTTAAAATTTATCGCAATGCTACCCATTCTATCTTTTTCTCTTGGTTTCAATGACTGGACCAATCCTGATTTATTTCAAATAAGTCCTTGCAGCTATTTTTGACAGTGCAGTTTTCTTGCTTCGGTGTTATTGCCCCACCTTCTCATGATCAGAGCATGATAAGAAATTTTATACTTTCAATTTTGCAACAATTAAAATTTATGTTAATTATGTTGCAATACCATTTAGTAATTGTGACCCATACATTTATGTGGTAATTTTATCAATATTTTTTAAATTCTTAAAAATAAAGTTATAGAATTCATTATTGGCAATACTAGTTGTTAAATCTAAAAGAAAACATTCCCCTGAGTTGAAGAAAACAATTTTAGTCATTTGACCCACTACTGACAGAGGGGAGTTTTTGAAAACAAAATAATAAAACAATTAGCAGTTTGTAGTCCTTCTCAGTGGGGTACCAACAGAATCTATTACTTTGCATTATTTTCGTGCTGGAGAAAATAAACAAAGCTTTACCACCCTGAAGTTGAAAGTGTGATGATTGTTATATAGGAGTATCCCTGCCCAGTGGAGACTGGAGAACTTAAATCCCAACTTCTTGACACCAGTGTAAGGTCACCAATGTGGGTTTTGCTTGTCTGACCCTACTTGCTTAGGGGTTGACCTTAGGTGAAAAGGTTATAACCCTCGCTTTGCCCACGATCTGTCAGGATGACATGAGAAAGCCTTTTTAACATATGGGGGTAGTGGTTTGCTGGACACAGAGACTGTTTTTCCAAATTAACGCTTACAATAGAAACAATGATCTGTCCAGTGAAAAGATAGCATTCAAATGACAGAGAGTCCTTTCCAGGGGCATGAGTCACACACCAGAAAAAAAGGTTCTCCTGTGTAGGTTGTTGAGCATTTTCCTTTAATTGTTTGGAGGAGGAAGTGGTAGCAAGGTCCACGTAGCACAAGACCATGGTATTCATGATGTTCCATTGGGAAGTTAATTTCCTAACTCATCCTGGTCTGTTGCCAAGGATGCGATTCGGATCACCGAGCATCCCTGAACTCCCCCGTTCTCGCTGTTCCCTCTGGAGTCAGGTCAAGCCCTTCTCCGGATGATGGACCTGTAAATTTTACTCTAATGTGTTTTTCTGAATCGAAGAAGGTGCAGCTGGGACCACTCGGTCCCAACCGCTGCCCCCTCCGTACGATAGCCAGACAAATTCCACTTTGAACTCTGTGTAAGATGACCAACCAAAGTTACCCCAGCGGATGATCCCTCAGTCGTTCTCACGATGTATGATCAGAGATCTGTGAATTAGGTCAGGAATGCAACAATTAAATTGTCTTTCACCTCATTCCTTGGCCACAGCTGTCCTGTTTACAAAATAAGTCACCGATTTAATGGCTCTAACTCAACAGCCAGTTTCCTGATGGGGATGTGAAGTTCTGGCCTCACAAAAGATATATGATCCAATGAAATTTTATTTCGTAAGTTTAATTTTTTCATTTACAGATCAAATTACTGAAAATAAAAATCTTATTTTTTAAAACCCACAAGTATTTTATACTGTTAGATAGTAAATAAAAGACATAATCGTAGTCAAACATATATATCTATAAAAATATGAAAATTACATTAATTTCATTATGTATCCCATGGATACACACAAGCCCAAAGGGGCTGTTAATCTCAGCAATGGAGTTAGATAGATGAAAGTCACAACCAGATATGGAAAACTTAAGGACAAGGGGCCTTGATTAACTATAGAAGAACTTCCAGTTTGCACTGAGTCATGTTATTTCAATTCAAAAATTTTCTCCAGAACAGAGTTAGATTATCAGCATGATCCTATTGTTAATAAGAAAAGTATGATGTACAAGACACTATTAAAATCCAGAGCATATAAAAATTGCAGCTTGGTATTGTGACATGTGACAATATGATGTGCAGTTGCTCATTACACATCATATTCCTAAACTATTGGTTCAAACTTAGCAATACCAATATTTTAGACAAAATATAGCAGTATAATTTAGTGTAAAACATTCTTTTGAGTATTCCTTATATAAATGAGTAAGAATTAAATTGCAAACTGATTCCTGCAACTAATTATAATAATAAAGATGAAATATGAAGTATTGATATTTTTTAAGTTTGAATTCTTCTGTAATGGCTTGTATTGGTGTTTAGGAATCACTTAATAAGATTAGAATTTTCCTTTTCATTATAGTTTCATTGCAATAACAAGAAGTTTTGACCTAAAGGTGTAAATATAACTATAGCTCTTAATCTATAACTATAGTTATATTTACATCTATTAAACATAATAAATAAATCTTTTATTTCTTAATAGCTATTAACAGCTATTATGACTCAGTTTAATTTGTAGATATTGGTAGATTTTAATCTTCTTGTATATTTTAGTCAATTAGACTTACATATATCAATAGAAAACTATATTATTTATCTATATTTGTGTTTAATGAAATATTTAATGTATTATTATTTTCAGTATCTTGTTATAATTGTGGCCGTAATGGTCATATGGCAAGAGATTGTCCTGAACAAGAAAAGACTTGTTACATTTGTGGCAATAAAGGGCATATTGCACGAGACTGTGAACAGGATGACAGAAAGGTAGAAGTTCTTTCCAAAAATGTAATTCTCTTGAATATAAGCGGTAGCTATATATTTTTTTTTTAATAGTGATTACATCTATTTTATATAATGTATTTTAATTTTTTCAATGAATTTTATTAATGTTTCTATATTCATATTATTTTACTATTAAATATAATTATAAAGGTTTTCTTCAACTTTTATGTGTAGTGTGCATTTAATTTGTCTGAACTACAGTAGAGCATCGATTAACCGACCACGTTCTAGTCAGCAAATTCAAATGTCCGCTAGTGATGTGGCGTTACAATATTTGGTTATGTCTTGGCTACTTTAATATTATTTTTGTTAAAGTTTTGCATGTTTTAGCTGGCAGCACTGGCTCGACCGTGAAAGAGAGGTTAGTATTTAAACCAGGCCTAATACACTATACTAATAATGTATTTTTTCATACTTTTCGGTTATCCGACCAACCCTAGTCCCCAATTAAGTCGGATAATTGATGCTCTATTGTATCTTATTGTGTTTCTGACAATGACAGATTTAGGAAGGTATGATTGTTCCATAGACATGGTTTTAAATTTGTATAAATGGCATCAACTACTAATTGGTCATCATCCCACTTAATTGGCAAAAGTGTCCAAACTTTTCCTTGATTGCTATCAATCCAGATATTAATTGGGTTACCTTTTATTAGTATTCTAATGAGAATTGGTGTTTAAGACAATGGCCATTGCCTAGATCAAGGGGTCACCAAACTTTTTTCACAGCAGGCCAGATAAGAAAGAATGACAAGTGTGGGTTGCATAACCATTTTGTTCAATATGGTATACTGAATACACAAAAAGTAAAGAAAACCAACATATTTATTTACCAATACACAAACACAATCACTGCAGCAAGCTCATGATCGCTTTTCATAGAAACTTCATTGCAGGTACTTACATACAAAGTGCTCTGATATCCAAAATCACAGTTGCCAACTTTTTCATTTCACTGATTTTCCTAAAAATTATATTACTGTCAAATGCACAAATAAGATTGGACCAATTTTGGCATTTTTATTTACACTTATTTTAATTTTTGACATGCCAAGAGTTGATATTTGGCACAGAGTATTAGGTGTCCAAATCATTTGCACATAAAAAAATCCAGACTTGTAGGTAGTCGGGACCGAGAACTGAGTCAAAATAAAATACAAAATGGCGACCCTCTTCTACAAACAGGCAAAACAGGCACCTCACCCCACTGAAGTCAGGTAGGGAGAGTACCACTCACAGTCATTCTAAGAAATGAACTCTGACTTTAGAAGATACTACGTGTTCAGTCCTATGTTAAATAAAATTTGTAATCTAATTTTGTAAATTTGGGAGTGCTTCAAATACGACGTTAAAACAGTTCTATGTCATTACAAGTGGGTTTTTTTAACATTATCTAGTATAGTAAAATCATGGCACTGATAAAAATTTGACGTGTAGGGTAGAGGGTGCCACCGCATGACCTTTGCTCTTTGACCTCACTTTGCTCCTAAACTCTAACGAGGAGAGACATCTTTTTACTTTATTTAGTTAATCTTTCAATTCGACAGCTGTGCCGATCTTGGATTTATATTATATCTCAACACTATTGTAAATATTGCGTATCCGATACAAATTAAGTAAATTATTTGCCTGGATCATTTCTTGGTTAATTTTTACTGGCAGAACAAAAGACGCAGAAGATGTGGTTGAGATCAACATGGACATCACGGACCAGGTAGGACGTGCCACGTGCAGATTTTAGCCATGCCGCTAAAGACGTTATATTAGGGTTGTCTTGCATCCGATAATGTTATAATTGGGTTAAACTGTATATTGTTTGTGCAAAATAAAAAAATAATTTCAGACAATACAATAGCCACAATTATTTTTTTGGAAACGGGAAATTTTCGTTAGGCATTGACAAAAATTTAACCCGGGCTGACACGTAACGGAAAGAAATTTCAACATGGATAGGTTAACTTCATCGAAAATGCATTGTGGACGACCTTGTGGACGTGGCCAGCGAAGTTTGAACGATCACACTCAAAATCAGCTATACCAAGGAAGATTGGAGAATGAGAACGAGACCTGCTTGAGCGTCAAAGTGATTCCGCTTAGTAGTTAGTCTCCAAGACATAGTCTTGTCCCAAATACGGCTTTGCCATTTTACTTGTTTATACATAAGTTCATCTACAATCTATGATATTTCCATATATAAATTATATTTTAGCTCATTTGGGGCACAGTGTGACAGCGGGCTGGATAAAACTGACCTCGTGGGCCGTAGTTTGGTGACCCCTGGCCCAGATCATATAATTCAACTTTTTACTGAAACCCACTCAAGATGAGGAAAAATATGGATGTTGTAATCATATCAAGTTTTGGATTTTCAGATTTCAATTGATAAACACAAACTGTGGTCTCTACAATATGTTTCATTATTTTTGCAGAGATGATCTCAAGTTTCACTAAATGGTTTTATACAAAATTTTATACTTAATATTTTTTTATCAATATATTTGTCTAATTTTTCTTTTCTTTTACTATTGTTTGTTGTTAGAACTGTCCTTTTCTCACTTTAACATCAATGATTTTAGAGATCTGTGTATATTACTGTTGCTTTTAAATTTTTATAACTTGGATATGATAAACAACTTCTAAATTCAGTTTTTCTTGTTTTAAGGCAATATTACCCTTCTCAAGATTAGTCTGAATCTGCCACTTGTTCCTGATACTGGTTTTTTTTTTTTGTAACTTTTCTGCCCTGTGGGCATTAAGAGGGCCTCTTATAGCAAGCCCATTATGGGTTCGGCCAGGTGGTGAGAAACGGGGACCGACATATCTGGACGGACCCCCTCCCCCCAGAAAAATTCCTGGGGATTTTTCGACCCGTCTGGATTCGATCCCGGGTCCCCCAGGGTGGCAGGCTGCTAACCTAGACCGCTCAGCTATCTGGCCACAGTTCCTGATACTATGATGAGTGGGGGAAAGCCAAAGTGCATAATTTAAATAATGTTTATTTTTATATATATTTAACATAACAGAACTTGTTACTTTTAGTTTTTATTGGTTCAATATAACTTTAAACATAAAAAATACTTTAAGTTAGAAATATTTTCAATTTTTATAACTTAACAAAATATAAATAATCTTTGAAGGGAAAATTTTGTAATTGTGAATCTGTACTGCAATTATCTTAGTTTCAGAGCTTCATTTTTTTGTAAATGTGAAGATATAATCAAAACTGATTACAGATAATAGGTCTAAAAAACCAACTAAGTGTGATAAGTAAATTATGATCAGATATGCTATAAAATTCAGAAATATGTAGTCAATATATATATTTTTTTCCTTCAATTTTAATTTTTTAAGCTGTCAGTTATGACTTACAAGACCATCACCTAATTGTTTTTCTCCAGTGTTCATGATTCTTTTATATATGTTATAGAACAGCGATTTCCAACCAGGGTACACGTACCACTTGGTGATTTGGGGTACACAAAAAGATAAAATTAATAATGGTAGATGTATTATAAGAATATTCATATTCTGCATTGACAACTTTGGTGGCTTCATGATACTTGATGCTTAGTTTTAAGTAAAAATATAATTATATTTATCTCTGTCCTTCCTCCAAAGCTTCTTGATTTAAAAAAAAAATCTTTTACATGTAATTGCAGAATGCTGTATAATTCACCAAGGAGCCACTGACAAATATGCAAAATAAAACTTAAGAAATTGAGCTTCCAAGGGGTACGCAAGTCAAAGATTGGGAACTGCTGTTATAGAACGTTCAAAATTAAGACTTGTATTTTTTCTTTCTATTGATGGAAAAATATTTTTTAGGGATACGAAATTAATCCACAAATCTGTGTATATATTTACAGTAAAACTCATTATTTCGAAACTGTCTGTTGGTGAAATTATGCATATGTTACTTCTAAATGAGTAAATTTCAACAAAATCTTTAATCAAGTATTTCTTTTTTCTGGAGTTGTTACTAAATATACCATATTTACTTGAATATAAGACGACCTTGCATATAGGACAAGGTGTGACTTTAAAGATTAAAATAAAGAAAATTAGATTTATTAATATAATTCTAATTTTATTTTGTTTAATCACGAGTAAGATATCAAATGAACATAAATGCACACATTGTCCTGCAAAAATTACTAGCAATTTAAACTTTAAGGAAAAATCTTGTAAAATCAACAACATAATTTGTTCATGTAAAACTGGACAACAGGGAACCGTTTTTTGCCAATTCTTAACAGTTGAATTCACTCTCCGTCAATTACACTTATGAGTTTCTTTGAATTTTGATTTCCGAATAATTATCTGTTTTCATATGGGAATGGATTAAACCTTGAATCGGGCTCCTGTATGATTATGGAATTTCAATCTGCAGTTCAATTCTAAAGATTTGCTTTTCCTATTGCTATTCATTTTTACTCCTGACAATATACAAAAACAATTCAGACGACCAAGATAATACTTATGTTTTTAAATACAAGAGGGTAAACATCCAGTTGAAAATGTGAGTATACATGGTTCGCAAAAATTATTTCTCAAAACTGAAAGAATCTTTCACTCACGCATATAGGACGACCTAGAAATTTAAAGCTGTGATAAGTGAATAAAAACCTCATCTTATATGTGAGTAAATATGGTAATTTTTTTTTTTTTTTTTTTTGTTTTACAATAAAAATTATTAAAATGATTAACATAAATTTTACAGATTATTTTCATTTTTTGCACTTCTGTTTTAATTTTATTCTTTTGCAAGCAACTGTAATTAATGTTCATGCCATTTGGGAGAACCTGCTGGTATGAAGAGGCAGCGGATTCTCCCAAATGGACATTTCTCATAAATAGGCAGGATTCCTGAAACTTGGTTCCTGTGCTATATGTACTAAATAAATTTATTTTATTATCAGTTATTTTCATTTTTGATTTCAAACTGAAAAGAACCTGAAATGTTCTTTGAAACATTTCAGGCCTTTTCAGATTTAAACAAAGTAATGCATAACTTAAAAAACAATTTATAGAATAAGTTAATATGTAGTTCTCAATATATCCACAGTTTTACACAAACTACATAAACAAGGAACCTGGAAATCAACATTCATTTTGAAAAGAAAAAAATTCCATTCAATTTTTTTAACTTATTTGTTTGAAATTGATTACAAGACAATTTAGTAACAAACTTTTCTGTTTGCATTACCAAAAGTAATTTTTACAAATTCAGATTTTACTTCTGCTGATTGATAATACCTTCCATTCAAAAGGACTAAACAGATTTTTTTTTTTCTGTCTGGTTTAACAAACGTCTCATATTATTTTAAACACAAAACAATTCATTCAATGTGGCAGCAAAACAAAAAATTGAAATACATCTAACTCTAAAATAACAATATTTATTTACAGAGAATAATAAAATAATTAACCATATAGTCAAGTAAATTACATTGTTCCATTTAGAGATACAACTGCTTTTCCTGTGCTTACACTTATAATCTTGCATTCAACACCCAATATAGTCTGTAGAGATAGAGGGATGTCAAATTTCTTGGCTCACCTAGATGAAAATGGAATAGGTAAACTTTAAGTTTGCATTTGTTTGTAGGCTTCATGTTTTCTTACAAGTACCATTGGATTCTTAGTTATTTGTCAACTCTTCAAAAGGGACGGAATAGCAGATGAACATTTTTCTGTAAGAAAGGAGTGTCATATTTGTCTTTAATTCTTTCAGAAATTTGAAGATGATAAACAATCTATTCAAACTTAAAAGCCAAGATAAACATTGCATTTTATCTAGTTTGAGATATAACTGATGTCATCCTTTTAAAACATTTACCTATCTTGTCCATACCACTAGTCCATATTAACATTTTGAATAACTTGAAAGAGTAATAGTTCCAAATAAAGTTTTAAACATTTGGTAGTTAAGCCTTCTCTAGGACTTAGAATTACAGATAAAACAAGAGGAAACTATTTTTATTCTTTAGTTTCTGATTCTTGCTTTGTCTTTTTTTAAATTTAATTTGTAGCTTGTTTTTCAACTTGTATTTGCTACCATTTCCATATGCTATGTCTTCTGTCTTTTCCATGCTCCCATTAGTTTTAGAAAATTTCAAACAATCATTATTCTATGTTGTGCAGTATTTGTTACTTTGTGTTTCAAATTTTCTATTTTTACTAATATTCTTATACCTTGTTCGGACTGAGTATTTCAATCTAGATTGTGACCAAGGTTGGCAACTGTGCCATGGTGCAACTGCTCTTGACCGTTTCAATCTTGACTGAAATGAGGTTCAATCATAAGAGAGTTTTCACAATCCCACGTTACAAGAAAATACAATATGGTTGCAGAACACATGTCAGGCTATCAACAGAGAAATAAAAAAGATATTTGGAGAGACTATGACATCTGTCTATTATTAGTTATATGCCAAGAAAAAGTATTTATTTCTAACCAAAACTTCCATTTTGTTTGATGGTGTTCATGACTTACCACATAGTTATGCCAGTTTTATCATCGCATGTAATAGCCTGGTTCTTCTCAAGCAGACTGCCTGTGCCAGCATCTTGACGTTTGACTGGCAACAGTTACAATCGACATTGAAGTGAGTTGTAGATTGTGTGTGAATGTAGTATTAGATTGGTTTTCAGCTCTTGCCCTTTTTCTGTTTTATTTGTTGGTTTTCAGCAAACTATATTATTAATAATAATCTGAGAATGAGAAAAATAAAATGAGATTGACTCATCTAGAAACTTCTAGCTGAGTTTATTTTGAACATTTTACATTCTCTGATGCTTTGGAATGTCAAATTATACAGATCCCAACATTCAAAAATTTGTAATTTTGACCTTGCCATTTTTTTATCCTGAAGTATTCCTATCCTAACAATTTCTTCAATACTATTGACTGTGCCAATTAAATTCATTGTTCTTTCATTACTGGTTAATATTTTTTAGTTTCAGATTAATATCCCGGGTTCTTTTCTAATATACACAAATTAATATATAAAAAACAAAACAAAAGTGTTTCATAAGTTAATGTGCACTTCTGAACATATTCAGTTTATATCCCTTTATACAGAAACTGCACAGTGTCTTTGGAGAGGGGTCTCAATGCTAATTCCAGAAAAGAAAAATTCTCCAACTTCATATGAAATTAGTCATGAGACTATTTAAAAGATTTCATGTTTCATATGGTATATTCAAAAACAATCATTTTTACCAATTGAAATTGTTCATTTCTTCTGAATTCAGTAATATATCTCTTATTAACAGATTAATGGAAATTAAATTTAGCATAAATATAAATTTCTATTAACTAATAAATTTTGAGCATTTTGTTTTTAAGAATAATATAAATTTTTTTTTTTTTTTTTTGTTTCTTTTGTGTTTCAGTGCTATGGTTGTGGAAAATCGGGCCATATTTCTCGCGACTGCCCAAATGGAGAAAAGGATAACAGAAAATGCTACAACTGCGGAGAGTTTGGACACATCAGCCATGCTTGTCCGGAAAGTGGCAGTATAAACAATGTTTCGGCTGGTTTACGGTGAACGACTACCATGTGGACATGCCTGTGTGGTCGGCAGGTGACGGCAGACTGGTGTGACACTTTTGCCGACTGCTAGTCTTTCACGAGAGGGTCACATCCGTGATCTTGCAGTCTGTGTCAGTGTGTATACCAAGAATGCAAGCAAATTAGATAGTTGAAGAAAATTTTTTTCCCCAAAAAAACTGGGAGTGGTGTCAGCTGTTACGTGTGGGTCCACAGGAGGAGTGAGATATAGCTCCTATGTCCAGTTTTATCGTTGAACCAGATTTTATTCTCATTGAATCACTTGGTTGGAATTGTTGCCTTGCTTCTTAAAATATTGGCATATTTTGATTATTTTGTCATTCACACAGTGTGTTGTGATGTGATTTTTGAAATTCAGACGTGATGCTACTGAAATGAAGGAATTAAACCATTGGATTATTTTATGAAAGAATAAAAGTTTATCTTTGTATGGCAATATTGCGTTTTATTTTTATATAGAAATAATAACTTTTTTAAAAGTACATTAAACATAAAGTCTAAATTGTATAAATGAATAAAATAATATGCTTAGTTATAAAAAAAAAGAGAGAGAGAAAGGTGAAAGACTGTTTAAAGCAGATAGCAATATATTTACTTGCAAAAAACTAAATTTTAATTTTTAAATGTGATTATCAATATCTGAAAAAATTTAAATTCTTATGTTGTAAATTTATATAAAAATGTTCAAGGTAATATTTTGCACACAAAATAAAATATATTCTAAAATATTGATTGTTTTTTAATATAGATAAATGCTGATTATTTTACACAATAATAAATTTATAAAAACTTGTGAAATTGTACTTATGCAATTCAAATAGTTAATGGGCAAATGATTGCCAGATTACACGGGCTATATTAATGCTACTAATTACTTGACATTTAATTAGTAACATTAATATAGCCCTACGTAATCCAGCAGTCATTTGACATTAATCTGAATGCTGGAGTTGTTAGCGTTTATATTTGAATAGTTACATTTTTGGTGTCAATTTTTTGCACTAGAACTTAATCTGCAGTCTCAGAGACCTTTTAGCTGTATGGGACTTGTAAAACTTGTCACTTTGTATGATTTACTGAACAACATTCAAAATTAACGCTAAAGGACTTTTTAAACAAATTTTAGTGTATTCATATAGAACTCCTGGAAAAAGTAATTTGCTAAGAACAGTTATGAATTATGAACATTTTATTATAGTCAAAGTAAATATTTTATAACTGACAGAATGTGAAACTTAATTTAATACTTAGATCAAAGCTTTAGTAGAATATGACAATTTAACAAAAATTCTCATAACAAACAACAACAAAAATAAGCATTACTTCAAATTCCCCTTGGGAAAAAAAGTATAACAGGATATCTAACACTTGCATCTCCCAGAGCTGTATTTGTATTTAGGCATTGATTTTATAGTTTTTTGACAGAATTCAACATTGTTTCTTTCCAACAATTTATTTATTTTGTTGGCTTCATGTGTTTAACACATTTCAAATTTTGATTGAGTTCATATCAGAACTTTAATCAGACCAGGCCATTAATATTTCACAAATATGACTTGAAATAGTACTGTACAGTTGTGTTATCTGCATCAAACTGCGGTAAAATTGTATTAATAGATGTTCTAACATTTTATAATATACATTTACATTAACATTGCATTAATTGTATATCCTGAGGTTTTCAGGATATCAAATTTTCCAGTTTCCTTGGCATACAACCCTGAGGAAATTTGATGCTTTATTTCAAACAGATCAGAATTTCTCATCTGGCAAATGCTAATCAAATCTTCCAATACCACCACCACGTCCAACACAGATTCTTAATTACTATAATCAGAAAATATTACTGTGTTCCAACTATCAATTGTCCAATTTCTATGTTGCATTGTCTGTTGTAAACATCCCTTTTGGTGTTTTTGTCCACCAGTGGCTAAGCGGTTCCATTCCCTGAACACGAAGTTCTGTCGTGGGTTCGAGCCTCGCCAGGACGGGCTGGCGATGTGGAGTTTTAGGGGTTTTCTCCGTGTTTAATGTCTGAATAGGGTCCAGTTACCCTTAAAAAAAGACCTCCCGGATGGTATCGCCCAAGTGTTGCGTTGCCGTAACTTAACAAAAACAAACTTTCGATGTTTCTTGCACAATAATGACTTTTTTTTACCTCTCAAAACGAATATCCATGTTCACACAAGCAGTTTCTTAAGATCGTTACATATTTCTGTTTCCAGTATCTTGCTACATTTAACATTCATTTGCGTGAAAAATTCTTCATTTGCAAAATTGAGTTTTTTCAGAAGTTTACGGTCAATTTGTAAAATTACAGAAACAAATATACAGTCACTACTTTATCCGGAATTTATTTAGTAATAATTATTTTAAAAGAATTAAAGGACTGTCCATAAACGAAGTCCTCACTGGAAGGGAGGGAGGGATTGAGCTTTAGTGGACGTCTACTTATTAAATTTTATACAGTTTATGCATTTTATTATATTTATTTCAAAATTTCGTGTATCATTTCTACTTATGGCATCTATTATTCATAAAGTTTTAAAGGAAATTGAATTTTGTTACACGTCCGAAGAGGAGAAGGGTTACGGAAACTGGGAAAATTTCAAGAAAAATACGATAGTAATTTATGGACAGCCCCTAAGCATAAGAAAACTACTCAAAAGGTCAAAACAATATGTATGAATATGAAAAATTACACTAGAAATCTACAAATAGAATGCTAGTTAATGTAAGAAAATGTTCTGTCATGAATTTTATGGAAATGAAAATAATAAATTTAAAATTGCTTTATTTGCAGTAGTTATCTGATTGCTGAAATAACTAGTGGAAAATCAGAATAGGATCCTAATTTCTAACGTACAGTATTTGGTGTTAAAATGGGACAAGCTGTAGATGATGATTATGTGAGGTCATTGTCTTTGACGAGTTTCCTCCATTGTATCCAATTTGCAGCCATATCTTTCCTTCTTCATGTCTACTTCAACTATATTTATCTATCTTATCCTTGGTCTCCCTATATTTTCCTCTGATCCATTAGTGATGGCGAGCTCATGACCTGCTGGTCACGCAGTGACCCACGCGATGATTTCAAGGTACCGTACCTACCTACATTAACGCCAAGATTGTAGTCAAACAAATGTAATTGTTTATGTATAAAGAAATTAAAGTAGTCGAAAAATATAAGTATTTGGGCGTATGTTTAAATATAATCTTAATATGAAAGAGATATTTTGAGATAACAGCTAGGAAAGCAAAAGGTGCTTTGGTGAAATTATGTAAATTATTTAGTACATCGCGCATGCATCTTCATGCATCCCACATTTTAGATTATTTGATGCAACGGTTAGGCTACATCTGTTATGTCGTATATAGCTCAAATTTGAGGTTTGTTGGATGTTTGTCTACGAGTTAATTCATTGAGAATTTTTTAAAGAAAATGTTGGGTTTGAGATTTCATGCATCGAATGTAGCTGTTTTATGGGAAACTGGAAGAATGCCTGAAGATTTTCTTTATAAAAGTAGTGTTAAATTATTATGTAAAAATATTGGGGCTATCAGAGAACAGATTATCCAGAATTAGTATGGAAAGAATGTGGACTAAAGTAGATACTGCTGGTAGTTGATTATGGTGGATGGACTTCAAAAGTTGATTTGAAAATCTGAGATTTGGTGAAATGATCCGGAGAGACAAGTTGATAGGTGGAGAGAGCGTATACACGTCATAGTGATAAGATGTATCGAACTGGAATTAGAAGAGATGAAGTGACTTAAATAGTTCTGGTTTGTTGAATTGTTTAAGAGATAGCAGATTTAGTATGTCGATGAAGAAACAAATAACTAAAGAAAGGTTAATTTTGTTATATCAAGGAAAAGTCATCTCGTATGTATATTGTGAAAATAAAGCGGTTGGTATTTTCCTATATACAGGTACTGTAGTTGCAGTGGCGTGCCTTGACATTTGATGATAGGGAAGCTGTGTTTCTGTGAATAGCCGACTTCCAGGGGCAATGAGTTAATTGCGCGTCAGTGATGATCTTGGTTCTATTCGTATTGTTTGTTCGATAAGCCAGAAAAACCGTAGACTTCTCTAAATGTATTTTTAATAACACAATTACATTCTGAAGCCACGATATAAGGGCTAAAATTATAAATAAAATAATATTTTATTTCACCAAGTAAATTTTTGTGTGGTGGATGTACAGTACATACTCGTACCTGGTACAAAATATTCTTCAATTGTATTAATATACTTTTAAAGAAAATTATAATTAAATATAGCTTTGTAAAGAAATGTACTGTACATACAAATAACAAAATCTTCACTTTTTAAATCTTAAAACAATCCACTTAGTCAAATAGCTCCCTACGAGTGACTAATGGATGGAATCAGAGACGGTCCTGGTAGGTGCATGCACGCGGGCTGCCAAATCCCGAGGGTGCCGATACCGGTCAATGTCAAATGCCTCTCTTGTCGCATCACTAATATACCTCAGAGGAAGCCACAGGGTTGTTGTACATTTTAAACGTTTCTCGCCATAGCTATAAAAATCTAAATATGTTAAACTTAATAAATTGTCCGTCATTTGTTTTCTAACTAATTCGTTTTAGGACAAGGGTCCACGGAAATTTTCAAAATTTACAACTTTTCGGTCACTCTCATTGAACTAGAAAAATTTTTGTCTTTATTACATCTAATATTATGAAGAGATCAGACCCCACTGTACTCGGCAAGAGATTGGTTCAGTTAAGCTTCTGTTTAAGTAAAATTTCGGCTCTTTCATCAGGGTTTTATTTATGTTTCTATTTACCTAATCGCTTAATTATTTAACTACTACTTAAGTATAAATAAGTCGAAACCGGTTACTTTGTACTTGAATATCTGTAGTCTTGGAAAAGAAGAGGAAAGAAATTTTTATGACAACCGATACATATATCGTAAATTTAAGGAAAATAAATTCTAGAGCTTTTTTTTTGTACCATTGTATGTACTGTACGTCTCATTCATTAAATTCGGTTGTAAATGATGCTGCCAAAGTAAGGCCAGGAACACACATGCGTAAAATTCGGCGAAAAATCTAGCGTAAAACAGAAAGCGTAAAAATTTTTCTGAAATTTTGGCTGAAACAGAACTGAAAATTGAGTAGAGCATGTCTCTACTTTTTACGGCGTAAAATTTTTACGCCAAAATTCCTCCAATAAAGAGAAGTATTTTCTGTGACGTCAAAGTAGACACGTGCTTTTTATTCTAACAATGGCGGCAATGAGGGTTAACCCTACAATTGTGACGGTCTCGAAAAACAAAAAATAAATGAAATAGAGGAGTTTATTGAATCCATTCGACCACATCAGTGTCATGTATAAAGCCACTATATTTAAACAACGTTTATGGATGGCTATAGGTGCAAAATTTCAAACAACAGGTAGGTCTAGTAGAATTGATTTATAGGCTTAGTATTTAGATTACACGCACGTTCTTTATTTAAATTCGGAATACAAGTGTATTAATTTAAAATTTTCTATATTATAGCAGAGGAAGCGGAAAAAATGGAAGGTACAAAGGAATAGATATATGACAAGAAAAAATTAATAAAATTAGCACTGTTAGTTGCAGTGATGTTTCCTATTCGGTCAGAATTTTTACATGTGTTCTGGCATAAAAGCGTAAAACAGAAACTGAACTGAAAGCTGATTTCTGATTCAGTTTTATGCCACACAATTTTACGCATGTGTGTTCCTGGCCTAACAGTTAATTTTTTAACATTATATACAAGAATTGTACACGTTTTTTCTGCATTCCCTTACAGATGGGACATGCTAAATCGCTAATATCACCGGTTTAACATTTAAATCCGTAAGTAATATAAGATGGGAGAGCAGAATAAACGCGGAATAAATATATCAAATATTTTAATGGAGTTTTTTTTAAACTCCTGTCAACTATACAGAACTATCATAAAAACATGCCAGTAAACTCCTATCGGTTGGGTTAAGTTATAAATCTAGTCTAGGGTGGGCAGCCTTTTTTATAACATGGGCCATAATAAATTTTACGTTTTTTCCGCGGGCTGTAGTAATTAATTGACGCCTTCTTGTGACTTGTAATTTTTTTAGTCTGCAAATATGAAATAAATAAATAAAAAGTTAATTACTACATTTATTTCTCTTATCGTTTTCGAAAATTGCAAAGAATTGGAAAAATAACTATTAATTAGTTATTTTTCCAATTTAATAATCTATTAAAGATCTCGCGGGCCGGATAGAAATTTTTCGCGAGCCGTAGTTGGCCCGCGGCCCGGGGGTTGCCCGCCGTTAATCTAGTCTACTTATGATTCACATAATCAGGCGAGGGCGGCCGAATATCTGGCAGGCAGGCGGCTAACAGCCCACAACCGGTCCGGGATATAAAATTGGATGCTTTATGCGTGTGTTGCTTCTACAAGCTAAACCGGGTGAGGTTGGTGCTCTGTAAACCGCATGTGCCAATGCCTATATAATCTGGCTGATTGGAAACTGACCCGGTTTCGACATTCCTTCCACCACCGAATTATTCGAATATACAATAGCAATCTTATCGTTTTTTTTCACACGTAGTATAGAAATTTGTAAAAGATACATAATGCAGTTATAATAAAATATTAATTTTAATTAATTCAAAGTACGTTAAAATATGAAAATTTATATTTTATAAAATACAAGGTAAGGTCATTGGAAGGTGGAAGCAGCGCTTCCATCGCATCCAATGACGACACGCCACTGGGACATACGAAATCGTAATATCACTGGTTTAACATTGAAATCCGTAATATAAGATCGGAGAGCGGAATAAAAATATCAAATATTTTAATGGATTTTTTAAACTCCTGTCAACTATACAGAACTATCATAAAAACATTATACCAGTAAATTCATATCGGTTGGGTTAAGTTATAAATCTACTCATGATTCACATAATCGGGCGAGGGCGGATAACAGCCTAGGACCGGTCCTTGATAGAAGTGGAAGCGTTAAACGTGTGTAGCTTCCACCAGCTAAACCGGGAGAGGTTGGTGGTCTATAAAGCGCATGCGCGGATGACTATAATCTGGCTGTTTGGAAGCAAGGTTCTAGAATATATTCTAGGACCTTGGTTTGGAAGCTGACAATAAAGCGCTTCCATTCCGCCAGTAATATTCGAATATACAGTAACAATCTTATCGTTTTTCACATGTATAGAAATTTGTAATAAGATACATAATGCAGTTATAATAAAATATTAATTTTAATTATATGAAAATAATCGCATAATATGTATTTATTTTTTAGAAAATATAAGGGAAGCGGGGCTTCCACCGCTTTCAATTACGGCACGCCACTGTGTAGTTGTGAAAATAATACGTACATACGGCGAGTATTTAAATATCTTACCCAGAAAATCTAATTCTAAGAATTTGTTTAAATTTACTAATATATTAAGGCAGTGGTTTTCAAATTTTTTGTACCTCCATTCCATCTTTTTCTGAAGAAAAATTGTTGCGCTCCTCAATTTTCGTAACAATCTAATTTCATAAATGCTGTCTTTATAATTTGTTTAATAGCCTAAAATACAATATGCCATATTAAATAAAGTATATTGTTTTCTGGGGCTCGACTCTCGAGACTCGGCAAGAGTGAGGGTGGATTTTTAGCATTCGTACCCCGAGTCGTCCGGACGAGGATTGTGAATTAGTCATAACAGTTTTGTTGATTCATTTTTTTGACATCGATTTGACTTTTTTTGTTTGTTTGTATTAAAAAATGATAATTTGGTAAAATCTGCTCGCTCCCCTTGCAATAGTCTCGAACTCCACAGATTGGAAAAAACTGTATTCAGGCATTTGGACTATTTACGATAGTTTCTTTTTGTTCTCCCTTTGATGTAAATTTAATTTAATATCGAATAAATTCAATTCAAATCAACTAATAATAGTGGGATTCTTTTGGCTTTTAAGATGGCTCTTCGGCTCTTAGGATCCTTTAGAAATCCTTATAGATTTTCTAAATCTGGATTTGTTCGTATTTTAAATCGTTTTGGCGACGAGATTAATCATCTAAATGGAAGAGGATAGCCATTAACTGCCGAACAATAGTTGTTAACGGTGACAGCCCACCAGTGGTCAAGCGGTCTTCGTTCCCTGAACATTGGGAGTTCGGTCGTGGGTTCGCTCCTCGCTCGGACAGGTTGGCTACGTGGAGTTTTCTGGGTCTGTAATGCCTAAATAAGGACGAGTTTCCCCTAAAAGACCCCTCGGAAGGCATTATTTTCCCGTGCGCGCATATGGCCATTCCATCTACGGCCGACTACTCGAACGCATGCGTTCAATAATATCGTTCATTCGGAGTTTTATAGTCTACAGAAGCTGCATACTCCCCATAAAACAGTGGTAGAAAGAAGAAACTGTGACGGCCGGATGGCCTAGCGCTCAAGGTAGCAGCTTTTAGCTCTGGGGGAGTCGGGATCAAATTCAAACCGGTCGAAAAGTTCCCAGGAAATTTTTCGGGGTGGTCCGTTCGGATATATCGGATCCCCTTCCTCACCACCCGGCCGCTCAATTGTAGGCCTGGCCGAACCCGTAAGGGGCTTGCTAAAAGAGACCTTCTTAGTGCCCACAGGACGAAAAGAGTTGAAAATAAAATCCAAATAATATTTAATCATATCATAAACAAATTATGTTGATAGATATAATATATTTTATAATTTATTTTTGTAAGTAAATTTATAATACTATATTTTCAATGTTCGACTGAAAGTTTCCGAAAATGAAGTAAAAATTTTAACTTAAAATTTTTAAATTCTATTTCCGGTTTAGAAAGAAATGTAGCGCCATCTCCATCAATTTGGTGATGATAACAAACGACAGCAAAATTATATTTCATGGTGTCAAAAAATTCTACGATGGAAAATGAAGAAAAAAACAGTAAAAAGGTAATATTAAATTTTGTAAATTTGTTATTTTTTTAAATCAAAATTTATGTATCTTTTTTAGAATTTAAACGTTGCTCGATCCGGAACCACGTGTTTCGCACGTGGATTCATTTGAACAATTTCGAAGTTATAAGCAGTGATATGTGAAGATTAAGTCGTATAAAAGTATTCTGAAATGAATATCTAATGTTTCATATATGTATAAACAGATTTGTTTACAAATTTTATGAATGTAATGAAATTATTTCTTAGAACTGATGATAAATGTATGTTCATTGATCTGTTAACTGTTCCATTGGGAATTAATCCGATTAGATCAATTATACTTAATTAATAGATATATAGGTTTTAACCAAATCTGGTTTTACTGAAGAAGTGTCATTAAAACGTTTGATATTTTTATGTGACTTTTAATTAATTCATTTAATTATAAATAATTTTTTTCAGATTATAGGAAACATACGAATATGTTTTATTGGACTGAATTTTTAAATATTTAAAGAATTTGCATCAATAAAGCATAATTTCTTTATAATTTGGGTGTAGATTGGCAATTATGTAAAAGATTAGTTCTTTAACATAAATTTTCAAATTTCAACTAAGCTATTAATTGAATTTAGGAGTAAGCTGTATAAAGCAAAAATATATTTTACTGACGAGGGGACAGCATGACATTGGGGTCACCGATTTTGATCAAACTTGATGAAATTATAGTGTATCTCCAATGATTGACATATACCAAGCAACCTTAGCTACTATCCTATGTACCAACGATAGGTCATATCCATGTGTCCACATTGATGCACTGGAAGGGCTAAATGCACTACATAATGGTCACCACGATAGAGAGAACTGTTATGTGGTAACTTTCTACCCCCTCCTGAGGTTGGTATTTAATACAATAGCAAGAAAAAAAAAAAAGGCCATAAATATACAAGAGATGTCCCACAATTTTCACTCTCCTTAGGAATGTGAAGGATCTGCCCATCCCCATAAGCTTCTGGGAGTGTACTGTGCCTCAGAAAGATAGGAGATTCAATAGGAACCTTGTGTATATAGGCTCCACAAAAAGATCAGTAGATAAGCAGTTGCAAGAGCATGCCACTGACACAAATCAAGACTCTATATCCTGTCAATATCTAGTCAATAGTCAATAGTCAAAGTTTCAGACCCAGATATATGGGCATGCTTACAAAATGCTAGCATCCTAGTAAGAATGCAATGCACAGAAAGGCTTAGATATTTAGAAGCTTTAGAAATTTTTTAAGCAAATATAAACAGCACATGTGTCAGTCATAAGGAGGAGCTTTCTCTCTCGGCAGCTTGGCAGGCCCTTTACAGACCAGTGCTTCATTTTTGTTGTTGTAGGACAGATGTCCAACCCATGGCCCATGGGTTGGATCCCTGTCCTACAAGTCCCAGTCCTACAAAAATATAAAGTGGCATTGTGGCCACTTTATATTTTTATAGGGGCCCACTGCATCCTCAATTTTTTAGATACATTTTCATTTATTTTGGTATAGTATGTCATAAAAATTATTAAAGAAAATGTACCTCAGAAACCTTTAACTGATGAGAATCAAAATTTAACATTACAAACGTTTTCAGACCCCTCCTGGGTCCTTCCTCAGGTAAAAACCATTTGAAACAATTTTTTTGACATATTTGTAACTGTCCAATCAAAAATGTTGCTGGCATGGTGTGGCATCATTTTGATTGTTTCAGTTTCAAAGATTTTTGTAATGAAGTGATGTTGTTAGTGATAAAGAATGGGTACCTTTTATCGGGTGAAATTTTATGAAAAAGACACATAATCCCTCTTTTCAAAAGAGTGTCATCAATTTTTAGTGACTTGAGGCTAGGTCTAATGCCAAAGTGGAAAGGGCTAATTTATTCTTTATAGAAATAAAGAATAAATTAGACCCTACCACTTTAGCATTTTTACTAATTATAGGTATATAATACAGACTATCTATATATTTCTTTTGCTAACGTAATAATTTAATTATTTTTAACCCGCAATTATGTTCATAATTATTTCATCAACTTTAAATTTATATTTTTAATAACCCAGCATTTGATCATGGCATCTAATTCTAAGAAAAATAACAGAAGAAAAGAGAAAATTCATTATCTTTTAGCCGAAAAAATATTTCATAATTGAAACATGCAATAATATTATTTGCCTTATTTGTCATGATAAAATTATCGTGTGAAATTGTGCATTTTCAGAGTTTATTAAAAAGAAAAGAATTTTCTGTGAACTTTGAAAAATATAGTAAATTATCTGAAGTTTTGTTAAAAGATTTAACAACAAGATTTTCTGACTTCAGACAATAAAAACTTAATTAAAATTGTTTAGTGATCCATTTTCATTTAATTATGTAAAAGCAGCAGCCGAATACCAGCTAGAACTCATTGATTTTCAAGGCAGGAAATCTTTGAAAACTTATCATAGAGAACATTCCGTTCTTGAATTTTATAAAGAAGTTCATTCTTTCAATGAATTTGATAAAATTGTCAATTTATCTAGAAAACTGTTATGCATGTGGGGTAGTATATACTGTTGTGAATAATTATTTTTCGTTCATGAAGAACATCAAAGGTGCTGAAAGACAGGTTAAGTGATTCCCATTTAACTAACATTCCTAGAATTAAGACTAGTACCACAAAATCTGCGCTTGGATGACCGAGCAGTCAAGGTGGCAGCATACCACTCCGGGGATTCAGGATCGAATCCAGATGGCTCAAAAAATTCCCAGGAATTTTTCACGGGGTGGTCCTTTCTCATATCCCAACTTTTAAGTAATTTGCCCCTGCTCTGCCAAATGGCACTACAGAGTACAAAGAGACTGTATCTTAATCATAGGAAGGTCGGGCACTCAGTAGTCACCGAGGTGTCTGGACATACAAGATCAAACCCAAGTTGAATGCTTGGGCTCTGGCGGTACTACCCAGTGGGGACCAGTCTTCCTTGCTCTCGAGTTTAATTCTCTAACATTTACATACATTTTTTACAGCTTAAAGCTGTTTAATACACATGACCAAGAACTGAGTGATGCTTAACTTTGTCAGACTGTGGGCCCCCTCCCCAAAGGGGCCACCCAGCTTATAACTCAGTTATATGTCTTTAGACCTCTTTACTATGTTTCCATCAAATCCTTTCAGCCTCTTGAGCATTGAGGCCAGGTTGTGGGCCAGGTGAGTTATAGCAATCACCCTTGCCTAGCCCTTAGATAGCCTCACCTACATTGGCCATGTGATTGGTGGGTCCTGAGGGTTTCCATGTTTACTTTAAATGGGCAGAGGAGCTCTAAGTTAGTCCTGCCCAGTTGAAATCTGAGCAATAGGTTATAGATCTACTTTTGTATGTTCCATCAATTCCTTTTTGTTTTGGGCCAACTTCAGTTGGTTACTGACCATAGTTGGTTTGAGACCGGACCACAACCAGTTTCCTCAGGTGAGAGAGTCAGCTGGGACTTGGGCAAGAGTGGCCCATCTCCAGCTGCAAACCAAACTTACTGTTGCAAAGCCAACAGTTGCTGCATTTCAGCAGCATTGTTTTGCACTCTTTGTGAGAGTGCGCTATCGAACAGTGGCTACAAGTCTGGCTTGCCATCTTACAATGGGGGGCCAATATGGCCAAACTCATAGCATCTGTAGCATTGAATCAAGGCAAGATTTTCTGGACCTGATTCCTGGTCTACCCAACACAGACCTTTTTCTCCTTTCAAGGAGCCATCACCTCACAGACACAATTGAGGAGGCCCCCTTTTCCTTTAAGGGAAAACTTAGGCTTCAGGTCATCGACCTTCATGCCCAGATCGTTTTGGACAGAGATAATCTCTGCCAGTTTGTCTTTACTGATGTTTGCTTGGACATCATAAATTATAATTCTCGGAAGGCGCTTCTTTGGCAATTGACAGATGACTGCCTCATTCAGTACCTTCTTTTCTGTCAATTCCTTCTGAAGTACATCGGGATGCGACCTCAATAACGCAGTCTTTCTTACTCGGCAGACATTCTTCACCTCTACCTTTAATTTGACAGGATTGGCATTTTTTCTTGATGTGATTATGGACCACACAAGGAGAACGTGTTCCAGAAAACGCACAGAAGGCTCTCACTTCAGCTTTGGGGGTTCATGTGCAACCTCTGTATATGTCCCCTTTTTCGCCATTGCAAGATTTTCCTTTACCACTCTTATGGGTCTTTGCAGGGTGGTCCATCCAGATATTTCGAGCTCTGTCTCTCACCATCCAGCTGCCCCATTGTGGGCCTGGCTGAGCCCATAATGGGCTTGCTGTAAGAGGCCCTCTTAGTGCTTACATGGTGGAAAGAGTTAAAAATAAAAGTACCACAAAACCAGATATTAATAATATTATAAAAAAAAGTAATGTCAAAAATAGCATAAAATTTATTTTTATTTTGTATAAGTTTTTTTTTTACTGTCAACAAAACAGTATTTTTTGTGATTATATATGTATTTGTTATTAAAATTCGATATTCATATTTTGAACTTTTTAAAAGGTAATTACCCTTGTGGCCCACTGAATATACCTAAATTTCTAATTTGGCCCATTAAGAAAAAAGGTTAGACAACCCTGTTGTAAGACCTCTTGCACATGCACATACTGATGCATGACATTTTGTTCTACATTTTTGTAATGCTAAGGCAGTTTGTTTTAAATTTATTTGTTTTTTAATGGACATTGGATGTTATTCATTATTTAATGGATATTTAATGTTTTTTGTTTGAAATTGTGTTCAATTAACGAAACAGTGGGATTCACGTGGAGCAGGATTCTGGAGGAGCTCGAAAATATTCGTGCGCTGTACATGTGTTACCAACACCAATCAATAGGTTTATAGTGTAATTTATAAAATAACTTATCCTTTCTCTTCCCAGAATGTTGATCTTTTCTCCTAGGATGCCCTTGAATATTATCTTTCATGATATTAAAGTAGGAAACTTCATCATATTTGGGTTGCACTGTTATAAATCAATACTGGATTTGATATTTATATCTTCCCCATGCAATCATTCCCAGTGCTGTTTGAAGCATCAAGAATGCAGCATTTCTTGAAAGAGTACTGCATAAATTTTTGGGGATTTTTGTCCAGTACTTATGATGTTAATAGACTAATGAGATCAATCTAATAATACAAATATTCATATGTTGACCTCTTAAATATTTAGTATTATGAAAATTGGTCTAATAAAATAATTAAAATGACAAAATGGAATTAATGACAATGAAATAAGAGGCATGACAGTATAAGTCGCTAATTATGATATGTTATGTTGGATCTAAAACACGTCCTAGTTTTAGAGATACTAAAACCTGAAAGCAGTCCATCTTACATTTGAGTAAATATGATATATTTATTGTTACTGATACAAGTGTGTGCAAGCACAAAAGTTTGAAGGCTACTGAGTTATTTTATATCATATGTTAAATATTGTGAGTATAATTGAATAATTGATTTTATAATTGTTATATAATAGTAATCCTGAAGATGTTAAACTGATAGAAGTAGTTTGTTTAAAACATTTCCTTTTTGTTTTTTTCTGTTATGAATTTTCTTAAAATAAGAAATACACCTAAATTTGCTATAAGAAATGTGTTAACTGAAAAAGAAAATAATTCAAAACTAAAGTATAATAAATACTGTTATGTTTGTTGATATAAATAAAAACAAATTTATTGGTAAATATTTGCATTTCATCACTAAAGGTAATAGAATTTCATTTATCAAAATAAAAAGTGTGATGTTTTTAAAATTTTTAAAATTACAATAATACATTTTGACTTTCTCATAGTAATATCATAATTAAAATAGTCCTAAATTTTTCCTTTTGATCTACTACCAGCATGCAATTCCTTTGGGTTCCATTGTGCTTTACAATTTTTACAAAACTAAAAGTCTTCACTTTGGTTTGGTGTAAGAAAACAGTGGGTGATCGGTTAACAAACATAATCCATTCCAAGACCATGTTTGCTATTCAAATTATTCGTTAACCGATTATCAATTTACCATAGATTTTTGTGAGAATTTGATTAATTCATTCTGGAGACCCAAAAAAAATAAATAAAAAATTGTATACTTTCTTACAGTGTTTATTTACATGTAATAAACTAAAAGCAATCTCTCCAATTTTTCATGGATGGCACATCTTTGTTTCTCAGATGCAATTTTCGTTACTTTTTTATCTGCTTGATTCTTTTTGATTATATCTTTCTTAGCTAAGATTGTATCTACTGTAGAGCTGTTGAAGTCATCTACCTACAATATCAGACATCTTTTTTACACTCTCTCTTGGCTATTATCTCTTGCTTAGTAAGAGATAATAGCAAAGATAGAGTGGAAAGATGTCTGATATTGTAGGTAGATGACTTCAACAGTTCTATAGTGAACACAGTTTTTGACACTCCACTTTTTTTAAGCCTCATAATATTATCAGTTTTTTAAATAGAAAGTTCAGAAAGCACTTGCAAAAATTCAGAGAACAGAAATTAACTAGTGCAAAAAAGGTTATGTATATAACTGTGAAAATCATTCCATAAACCATTTATAGATACCATTAAAATATAGTTTTACAAATCTTAAACACAGAATAACTTCTTGTATTTATTCTGTCAAGTGTTCGTTATCCAAACATGTGTTTGTTGTCCGAACATAAAAATCTTTCGTGAAAGTGTTTCTTGTCTGATTTGTTCGCAGTTCGAACTGTTAGTTGTCCCAATCACCCACTGTATATAATAAATTGTAATCAACAGAAACTATAATAAATTCAGCAACTTCCCTATTACAGGCACTTTGAGAAAGAATAAGAATTTTTAAACTTTACTAAAGTTCAAATAATATATTGTTTCAAAGTATGAACTAAAACTGTTTTCAGGAGTTTCAGTTTAAGTTCATTTCTACTAGTCGTTTTTAGTTTTGTTTTTAGTAACTAAAACAAAAATTTGGAGGACTAAAACTGTTCTGCAACCTTTTTCTACTTGCGGCACACCCATGACTCAACACGGTACACCAAAATGTTATTCTCCTCAAAAACGTACGATATGATACTATTAATAGAATTATGTAATGCCACTAACTTATTATTATTATTATTATTATTATTATTAATAATAATAATAAACAGATATCAACACTTGTGAGCAAATTTATTTTACATATACAGTACTTTCTTAGAATACATAAACATGCGTGGCTTGTAATAAAGAATAAACAAATATCATCAAATTTCATCAATGCTGTGGTAGAGAATGAAATACAAGCATAAGAAACACAACAACTGTGATAAAAATATATAAATAATACTTGAAATTAATAGAACATGTAAAAGTTTATGTCACACCTTTCACAATGTGACAGCACATCGGTTGTGGAACACTGGACTAAAACCTATTAAACTGTGTCTCTGTTAGTGAATATTAAGCCTATAAATTATATTTTTGTCTTTGTTTTTTAATCACAAATGGTTAAAAAACCAGGACATTTTTGTTTATGCATTTGTGATTAAATAAAATTATTAAACAATCTGTATTCAATATTTGATTGTTTAAATTTGACAATAAGAAATGAATTAAGCTGTAAAACTAAAATAACAAAGTATATTGTAGGCAAAAAAATTAACTGATGTTTATTATTTCAAGAAGGAAAAGGAAAATTAATATTTTGTAAAACCAAAACTTTTATTAAAAATTGTTAAAATAAAAGATTATTTAAAATACATTAATTTACTGCTTCATTTACAAAGTAGTGTACAGTACATATAGTAAGTATAAAAAATATACTTTTTATGAAAAACACTCATTTTCCAAGAGAGTATATTAATAATGTATAACATGTGGGAGACATTAGTTATAGAAGTGCTTAAGCATATAATCAGAAGACTTAGCTATAAAAATTGATATCATTGTATAATTTGAAATTAATATATACATCTAGAAAAGCATTTGTTTGAAATCTATAGGCATAATGGTTATTCACTCTTACATTATGCAAGATCTATTGATTCAAACTTGCTCTGAATGTTTTTTCAGATTTACTAATAAGTCTAGAATAAAATAATTTATTTTAAAATAATTTTTTAGAGGAAATTGAAAAATTCCATAATTCAAAATAAGAAAATGAAACTGAAGAAAAGTGATACGGTGTCAAATTATCCAAGATGTAGTTCAGTATCAAGTAACTGGCAAAAACTGATGGAGGTAAGTTTTGATTTAATTCTATTAAATTATTTTATGTTGATGATTTTGATAATTATCAAATTTTGTTTTGATTAATGCTTTTATTATTTATTATGATTTAAAATATTATATATAACATTTCAACTCAAGGATTAAATTATGTTATTAACCAGGAAAAAGTATTGTTTTAAGATTGCAGCTGTTTGTTTTTATATTCAGTAATGTATTTTATTTTTTTCTAAATATTAGTAAATAATGTAATATATTAAATTAAACTTATTAGCTTCTTAATTAGGCTCTTTGCCAAGTTCATATCTTTACATAAAATTTAAGTGCAACACGTCCCATTTATTATTAGGAGCTGTTTATAAATGACATTCACGCTGGAAGGGAGGGGGGGTTATGACAAGTGGACAGAGTTGGACAAGGTGGAAGGGAGGAGTTGTGCTTCAGTAAACATCCATGTTATTTCATTAAATTTTATACTGTTTATGCAATTTATTATATTTATTTCAAAATTTCTTAATTGAAGCTTTCTTTTCAAAATATCGCTCTTGAGAGTTAGCAAGGATACAGCAGAGTTTTCATTTTTAAACATTATTAGCAAAGGGGACATCCATAAATTACGTAAGGTGGTGTGGTACGTAAATTAGGGTGGGTGGGGGTCAAGAATTTCTTACGATTTCTTACTCAGAGGTAGGGGGTAATAGATCTCGTCTCACATAATATATTGTTTTTATTTTTTGATCTTGTTGAGTGGTGGAGTTTTGAATTTGGCTTTAATTTGGCGGTTTCTATTAAGAACGCTTGTCAGATGTGGCGTGATAGAATAATAACACTAGCAGACTTACTCTCTACACATTTTTTATCATGGGAGAAAGGCTGTGTAGGGGGTTTCTCACTGTTTTTTTTTAATAAGTGCGCACCACTCCTATGGGTATATAACACTAAGAATACATAAACCAAAATACATGATACAAAGTAAACATAAAATTAGTATTTGATTTTTAGTGAAAACTAAAATGTAAAACTAAAAATTAGAAATAATCTTATCTTCCATATTTTTCTAACATAATTGTAAAAAGTATCAAACAGTGGTTTCTGAACAAGCTTATCGAGTGGACGTGGCCACCTGAAACCAAGCGTAAAAATTTCTAATTTCAGAATAAGTCTATCTTGATCGTAAATTGGACAATGATAGATCATATGGTTGATCGGTGTCCAGGTTTTCTGTAGAGCAAAAGCAAGAGGCAGTTTCTGTCTGGTTATACATGCTTAGTAAGCAGTTGAGCAGTAGCAAACGTTAAATCTCTAAGTGGTGATGAGAACCTGCATTCAACACTAGGAAAATAATCTTATTCTACCAGTTTTACTGCTCAACTATTGTTGATTCCACTTTTGCATAGCATTGTCATAAATATAATTTTTAAGGCTGCTGCGTGAGAGAGGGTTGTGAGTGTGGTCCAAGTCAGTGTCCTTTGCAGCTGACTTAGCCTCAAAGTCGGCTTTTTCATTTTCTAGGATGCCAGTATGGCCACGAACAAACATAAAAGTTATCTTATTTACAAGATTTTTAATATGTTGCTGGATATATGTGATTTTATTGCTATTGAAATGTGTATTTATCAGAAATTTTAGGACGGACTAAGAATCACTGTAAATGTTGATAGACAGAGTTTTGTTTGGTAGTGAAGTGGCCCACTGACCAGCTTGGTAGACAGCATCTTCTTCAGCTTGTTATGTGGGGGTATCTTCTAACATATTTTGGGCAAAATATGTCAGTTTGGAGGAGGATACAGATACTTGAGCAGACATGAAGGGGGCTTTTGGACCCATCTGTGTAGATATTAATGTCTGCATGGTTATCCATGGAAGAATGTACCCTGGGGATAACCTTGTTTACAGGGTGATGATCAGAGATAGGCTAATTGCAATATGGTAGTGTGGCCGCCAGCGCCAGAGATCCCGAACACTGCCTGGCAACACTTGCCAACGAGAGTTGGCTGGCAACGTAAAAAGGAGGCGCAAAAAGTTCGCGGGGTTTTTGCCTGGATGTTTACAGAACCAACCCAACTGGCCAGCATCAACTTAGAAGCCGAAAATCCCGTAATCAAAAATCTCGAAATGCAGATTTTAGAACTCACAACGAAGGTTGTAGAACTTAATGTATCGCGTACTGCTCGTCCCCATTATCGTAGTAGAGAGAGAAACCGACATGACCCGAATTTGAGGTATCGCATTAGTTCACGCCCTCGAGGAAGAAGCCTCAATCGTCAGGGATATTGTTACTACCATGATAAGTTTGGATCAGCCGCTAGGAAATGTTGTTCGCCGTGTTCCTTCGACCGAACTGCTGATCAGGGAAACAAGTGCAGCCAGCCACAGTAACGGCCTGTGGGTCCAGCCTGGCTCCTAAATATAGCTGTCTGTTTGTGTATGACAACAAAACTGGCCTAAATTTCTTAATTGATTCTGGAGCAGATTTATCGATCATTCCCAATCGCACTAAGAATCAGCCTACAAAGGTTGAATTGTATGCTGCCAACGACTCTAAAATTTCGACGTATGGAGCAAAGGTGCTAGAACTTAACCTCAACTTAAGACGTTCTTTTCAGATGGGAATTTACCATAGCTGATGTGCAGAAGCCTATAATCGGTGCAGACTTTTTGGCCAACTTTGGACTCATTCTCGACATCAGAAACAGATTATTGGTCGACCCCCTGACTTCCCTTACTACACGAGGAAGATATTATACAGGACCACCTACTTCGGTCAAAACTATAATCAGCAATTCCCCAATGCAGGATATCCTCAAGGACTTTCCACATCTCACTCGTTCTCGACCGTTTTCAGATAAAGTCAGGCACAACACAATGCATTATATCGAAACACACGGTCCACCCGTATTTGCCAAACCCCATAGATTGCATCCGGCTCAGCTGCAAGTAGCAAAGCAAGAATTCCAGCACATGATGGAGTTAGGTATATGCAGACCATCAAAGTCCAACTGGGCTTCTCCCCTCCATATGGTGCCGAAGGATCGTAACGATTGGAGACCTACTGGGAGACTATCGTGCCCTGAATAGGATAACTGTTCCTGATCACTATCCAGTGCCACACATCCACGATTTTGGTCAAAGTCTACATGGAGCCCGAATATTTTCCAAGATCGATTTGGTTAGAGCCTTCCATCATATACCAGTTAACCCAGATGATGTGCCAAAGACAGCCATTACAACGCCATTTGGGCTATTTGAATTCGTTTTCCTCCCTTTTGGTCTCTGCAACGCAGCCCAATCATTCCAACGGTTCATGCACGAAGTTCTGAAAGGCTTAAACTTTTGTTTTTCATACCTAGATGACATCCTCATTGCTAGCACTTCGTGGGAGGAACATAAGATGCACATGCGGCAAGTGTTTCAACGCCTAGCTGTGGCCGCCAGCGCCAGAGATCCCGAACACTGCCTGGCAACACTTGCCAACGAGATGTTGGCTGGCAACTTGGAAGAAAAAGAAGCACGAAAGTTCGCGGGTTTTTGCCTGGATGTTGGCCGAGTATGTCGGTGACAGTTCTCACCTTTTTAATAAAGTTTTTTTTAGAATCAGAGAGAGCATTAGTAGAAACAGTTCTGCAGCACTTTGAAATCCTGATGGCAAACTGTCTTTGAAGAGAGAGGTAATTTACTTGCTACTGAATTTTTACTAGTTTATATGACTCCAGCTAGAGGCTGCGTAAAGTAGCATAGGTTGTATTGCCCCATTATATAGAGTTTTTACAAGCTTTATGATTTAGTCCCCAGGTGCACCTAGCACATTTTAGTAGCGTGTAGTTTATTTTCTTGGCCTTTGCCAAGATGTAATCAATATGACAACAGAATGTGGTTTCTCTCTATTCTCTCTTGTTTTATTTTGTATGTCGTTTCTGTTTACACATGTACTAGCTAAATAATAGAATATATTAACTAATTAATAATTATATATTTTGGACCTAAGGTTTTTAGTTATTCATAAAAGAAATTTTTTTGTTAAAATCTTTCTATAAAATCATGCCTAAATATTACATAAGGAAGGGGAGGGGAGGAGGAATCAAAGAAAATATTACAGTTTCTTACACAGGGTGGGTGGAGGTCACGTGGCCGAAATCACCCTTACGTAATTTATGGACGGCCCCAAATCAAC
The DNA here is from genome assembly GCF_030686945.1 of Centruroides vittatus. NCBI lineage: Eukaryota > Metazoa > Arthropoda > Arachnida > Scorpiones > Buthidae > Centruroides > Centruroides vittatus. The sequence goes on from NW_027121088.1 coordinate 666,347, forward strand.
AATGTACTGTAATGCTGGTCTACTAATATTTAAAAAGATGGTACACCACATGGTGGAGAAGTCTCTATAGGTTGACATTAATCCTAAGGAATTTGATTTATTTAAGTTTTGGAACTTTAATAACTTACATGTAAGTATTACCATACTGCTTTACTGTATGTACTATACATAGGTACTAAGTGGTGAAGTCTATGCACACAATATAATCTGCCAAGTGATCGTGTCTAATTATTGTGGGAAGATTATTTCAGGATTCTGACACCATCCAGCAATAGTTTGAAAATTACTTGAGATTATCTTGAGGAAGAGTTGAAGGTATTTGCTGAGTTGTCCTTCAGACAACATTACATGCAAAATTAATCTTTGCATATTCTTTTAAAATTTTTTTATAAAATTTTGGTTTACATTTGTTTAGTTAAACTTTACTTTACATTTGACTAAACAAATGTAAATCAAATTTTATAAAAAAAATTTTAAAAGAGCATGGAAAGATTAATTTCTTTTTAACAATTTAAGCATGGCCAAGGAAGAAGGTCATATGAAAGGGATAACCTGTGCAAAATGCTCTGCTCTATTTCCTATGCTTCTATGCAATTGTGCTATTTCCTATGCTTTGATTTTGCAATTGATGTAAAAGCACTGTTATAACTTACTAGAAAGGTTTCAATCATATACGAGCAATTTGGATATAATTCCATTATTTCTACTTATGATATGTATAGTTTATAAAGTAATAAAAGTTGTAAGGGGATTGAATTTTGCTGGATGTCTGAAGAGGGGAGGGGGTTAGAAATGTGGACTAACTGGGACAACGGGGGAAGAGAGAGTAAAAATTTCAAGAAAAATGTGCATGAAATTTATGGACAGCCCCTTATTGTTATTATTATGTTGGTTTTGTGAGTTTTACTTGGTTGACAGCAGTGGCTGTGTACTATGCCGGACCAGAGTAAAGGCATAGTAATCAAAACAAAATTTAAAAAAGTGTGTCTGTATTCAGGAAATTCCTAACAATGTGACATGTATTCAGTATGGTGGCCTTCTGTAGTGTGACGTATGTGTTTCTATTCAATTGTAATATGCCCAGGCTTTTGTGTAGTGTGTGTGGTATGACACCTGTAAAGGAGAGAACAACAGGTACAATAAGCACCCTATCCATTCTCCACAGATGCCTTATTTCCTGGGCGAGTTTGTGTACTTGCTGATTTTTTCAGTGCATGTGTTATGTATATTGTGAATGTTTGGAACAGATATGTCTATAATATATGTGATTTTATTGTGTTTGTCAATGAGTGTGATGTCTGGTCTGTTGTGATAAATTGTTTTATCTGTGATTATGGCTCTGTTGTAGTACATTTTGTGCCTGTTGTTTTCCAATATGATCTGTGGGATGTATTTGTAGTATGGTTCGTGGATGTCTAATAATTTGTGTTTCTTTGCAAGCTCTTGGTGTATTACATTTGCTACTTGATTATGTCTATGTAAATAATCTGTCTGTGCCAAGAGCTTGTAACTGGAAGTGATATTTGAGAAGTTAGATCTGGAAACATTTGATAAAATATGTTAACTTTTATATAAAAATATATAATACATTATAATAGCATATTATATACCAGGGGTGGGCAAGCAAGAGTTCAGTGGGAGCCGAAATGTAAGTTTTGCAAAATGCATGGGAGCCGCAGTTCTGTACTGTCGTGGTGGATAGTATGGTAAGGCGTGCGATTTTATTATATAATATAAATATAATATAAAACAAATATTGAATTTTTTTAATAAATATATTTTCACAAAATTATAAAAATAAAATTGTAAAAATAATAATAAAAAACAGAAATTAACACTTTCAGCAAGAGCCGCATGTAACTCAAAAAGAGCCACATTTGCCCATGCCTGTTATATACCAATGATGCCCAAACTGTGGCTCACAAGCTGCATGCGGCTCTTAAAGAACTTAATTGTGGCTCAACTAATAAATAAAAAATATTTATTATTTTTTAAAATTTCATTACAAACATTACAAATTCATAAACCTTCAAATAGCAAAGAGTAAATAAAAAAAATTGCAATAAATATGTAAAAATTGTCAAAATAAATACATTATGATTCTGAAATATTTTTTTTATTTTTATACCAAGAACTTAAGGTGCAGCTCCCAATATTTTCAGGTACTAGGACTCTTACAGCAAACAGTTTGGGCACCCCTGTTGTATACTGGGTTTATTGTAATCATGATATTGTTAGCACTCATTTAATGTTATTAGAGTTAGACTATCTCAAAACATATCAGTTGTATTACAGTTATAAAATTGTACTTATTTTAATCAGAGTTTTGCTTATAGTTATCACTATTTCAGTAAATTCACATATGATTACACATTAAGTTCTTGGTTAAGTATATGTTCTTTTTTCACACTTCATTTTAGAACTTTTTAACCTAATGGAGATCTGTATAGATCAAAAACATTAGCCATAAATAAATGCTTATTGAAAGTAATTCAAGGTTCCACTGTGATGATTTCTATTTTGTTTTGTTAAGGCAACCAGAAATGTTTTTGTTTTTCCAGTATCCATTATTAGTTCTTCAAAATAGAACAATTACATGTTCAAAAAATCTAGCAACAAGAGTTGTGTAACTTTCCCAGCTGTTATGAGTTTGTATTTAAAAAAAAAAACTTATATAGTACTTGTATAGTATTAGTTTATAGCAAAATAAATAAAATTGTGTGGCACTATCTGTTATGAGATTTTGTTATAAAAAATTTTAATTACTATAAAATGGCAAGAAGATAATTTTGAGGGTAGGGATGAGTTTTATAAAAAGGTGTAAACTTTTTTTTTTTATAAAACTCATCCCTACTCATGTTAATAACAAGTAAAATCTTCATCAAGTCCTATTCTTTTATAGTGGAATGTTGTTAAAAAATTATTTAAAACAGTTGAAAATCTAAACATTTTAAAACAAAAATTAGCAATCAATGTAATAAAATATTTGAATAAAATTAAAATGTAAAATATTTTACATAATAGATTAATTTTTTAAATTTTATTCAACTATTTTATAACATTGATTGTTAATTTTTATTTTTAAATGTTGATTTCCAATTATTCTAAATAATTTTGAAAATATTTTGTCATGAAAAAATGTATTCCATTTTCAAATATATAACTGTTCTGTTTTGAAGGGATAATGATTCAGGAAATATGAAAATGACTCAAGATGAATTTTATAAATTTATTATTAGTATTTTTATAAGTATATTTATAACAAATTTAGAAGTCTAACTTTAGAAGTTATCTAATCATTATCATCATTAATGATTTGAATTTATAATAATTTTTCTACCAGAATAAACAGCAACAATCTCTTTTTATAACAGATATTCTGTTTATTTTGATGATGAAATTATATTTGTAAAATTGGATTTTAACTGATGTGTCAGAAAATATGTGTCATGCATTAATGTTGAGTTGCACAGTGTTAAAATCTTTTGATTCTGATAAGCTATTTTGAAAGCTATTCGTCAAGTTGCATTAACATAGAATGATTGGAATTCTGTTTTATGCATTTAATTCCAATTATTCCACATTAAGGCAGTCCAATGATGGTATTTGAAAAAGACAAAAACCTTTATTTAATAATATTATTAAAGGTTTTTTTAATGTTGATTTGTGGATTAAATAAAATTCTTTAAACTCAGTTCTTGCTTAAATGTTTTAGGACTTATCATACACCAATCGTGAGGCTTTTAAACTAATAAGTTAATAGTCTTAATAATTATTTTATTAACAAAATTTTTAACAATTTTAATTATTTCAGGATGAATTTCAGGAGACATTACTTCACTCTCCTCTTTAGCCTATTATAACAGAATGTAAACCTATTATAATATACTATACAACTGAATTTGATATAATTTTAAATTTTGGAATAAATATCATTAAAACTGTTAATTTAATAAATTAACAGTTTTAATGATATTTATTTCAGTTGCGTTTAATTATCTGTTTAAGAAAATTATAATAATAAAATTTCTATTGTTGTTCTATTATCATTTATTAATACTCTTCCAAAAAATTGTCCAAACTCTGGATTATTGAAGTGATCACAACTAACATATTTGAAATTTTATATAAAATATAAAAATATAAAAAACATGCAATTAGATTCAAAAAGTAAACTATTGATAATGAGAAACTGTGATATTGTTTTTGAAAATACATAACAAATCAATAAATAAAATTTCACTTTTAACTATGAACTTGTTATAAGAAAAACAATAATTGAACTTGATAAACCATTTGATATTTTTAAATTGAAAAAAATTTAGACTGAATTGAAATAGTTTATATTATATTTATTACTTACAATTATCCTAAACAGTAGCAGTTTTCATTCTACCGAAAATTGAATTTTAGCATATTTTTAACAAGCAAATGTTTATGAAACAAATAGTTTGCATTCGTTATTTATAAGAATGCGTCTTTTATTTTTCTTAATTTGTGTAACTTTGATAATTAATTCATGTTGAAAAATAAGGAGAATATTAACATTTTCATGATCTGTTGATTGGTGGCAACACTGATTGTTTTTTTTTCTGTGAGCTTTCCCTACTTTTTTTGTTCTTCTCTTCCCGCCTTTTTTTCAGACATGTGAAGTTGTAGTGTTTCTTTTTGTTTAAATAAGTTTTTCTTAAGTAGAGAAGTGTGTGTTAGAGGTTCTGACATCAAGTCTCAACAGGTTATGGGTCCAGATCGCTTTAACTGTGCGATGGAACTTTCTAGACTTCACATTGGATATTTAGAAGGCAAGTCTAACTGGTCGACTTGGAAATATAAAATTTGCATCGTGGTAAGGAATATTCCTGGTTCATTGGATGTTGTTGAATGAAAAATTTCGAAACTGGAAGAATTATATTCTGATGCTTCAAAGGAAGAAAAAACAAGGTATGAAAAAGAACTATTAAATTTTACTAATTACGATAGTAGTGCTTTGTTGGTTTTAACTTGCAATTTGTATGAAGAAACTTTAAAGAAAGTCATGCGTTTTACCACAGTGCGAGACGTTTGGTTAGAATTACATAGATTGTTTGAAGGTGTCTGTGAGGACAAGGCTTATGATCTTTGTATGAGATTTTTTGGTTATAAACATCAAGTTGGAGATGATATGGCCAACTATTTATCAAAACTAAAAAATATTTGGAATGATTTGGATGTAGAATTGACAAAGGATGAAGGAATGGAAAAGTTGCCAGATTTATTGTTAATTTGCAAAGTCTTAGATACTTTACCTGACGACTATTTTTCATTTAAGTCAAGCTGGCTTCTTATTTTAAAAAAGGATTGTACCATAGATAATTTAGCTGTTCAATTGTGCTCGTGTGAAAGAGCTTTAGCTTGTAAGGATAATGAAAACAAAAATCAGGAAGTCTTAGTTACTAATACAAGTAAGAAGCTGTTCAAATCTAAACCAGCAGGAAAATATAGTTCAGATATAGTTTGTCACTATTGTCACAGATCTGGTCATAAAATAAAGTATAGTTTTATGTAATTGTAAGGAAAGCAGACAGTAAAACTAAACAAGAAAATAGAGAGTTTTCTGCAGAATCTCATAAAGATAATAGTTGTAATATGACTCTCTTAACAATTATGTCGAATACAGTACTTAGTGAAAATGATAAAGACTGTTGGTATGTGGACAATGGAGCTACAAGTCATGTTACCTATTAACAAAATTTGTTTTGTGATTTTGAGGACTTTAAAGATCCACATTCAGTTACCATAGCCAGTGGAAACAAAATATATGCAATAGGTAAAGGAACAGTTGAAGTAGAAGCATATGTGGATAATACATGGAATAAAATTATATTATGTAATGTTTGGTTTGTACCGGATCTTAAGAAGAATCTATTTTCAATGTTAGCAGCTCAGGATCGTCATCACTCTAGCTTATTTATATCAAAGAATGTAAATTAAAAGTTGATGGACATATAATAATAACTGGTAGACGTAGCCAATATGGAGGTCTTTTTAAGCTTAATTTAGGAAGTGTAACATGTTGCAAGCCATGTGAGGTAAATGCAGTTACTAAGTCAAATTTATTACAGATCTATCATGAGAGGCTGGGTCACCAAGACAAGAGACATGTGAAAACAATTGTAGAATGAGAACGTGGTGTTAAAGTTGACTTTGATAATGAAATATGTGAAGGATGTGTTTACGGCAAATCTCATAGATTAAAGTTTGGAACACGTCCACATGCTACAAAACCAGGTGAACTGATACATAAGGATATATGTGGATCATTTGAACCATTTATGTCTGGTTATAGATACTTTGTTTTATTTAAAGATGACTTTTCAAGAATTCGATTTATCTATTTTATTAAGGAAAAGTCTGAAGTGTCTGAAAAGCTAAAACAGATGATAGCTGAAGTTAAAGTTACTGGACATACAGTCAAAGAAATTCTGAGTGATAATGGCAGAGAATTTGATAATGCTATTGTTAGAAAAATTCTACAGAAAAATAGAATAAGACAACAATTGACTATGTCATATACTCCAGAACAGAATGGCTGCTGTGAACTTGAAAATAGAACAATAGTTGAGGCAGCAAGGTCCTTAATGTATACTAATAAAAATTTCACTCAAAAGCTATGGGCAGAGTTAGTAAATACTGCAACCTATATCCTAAATAGAACAAGTCCATCAAGTATTGAAGGTAAATTGCCATTTGAACTATGGTTTAATAAAAAACCAAATATTAAACACTTGAGAATCATTGGGAGTACTTGTTATGCTCATGTACCCAAGCAACTAAGGAAAAAGTGGGGAAGAAAGCACAGAAAGGTGTTTCGATAGGATATGATGATGATGGTGGTTTGGGACAAAGAAAATAACAAGCTCATTCATTCGAGAGATGACATTTTTCAAGAAGAATCCTTGATAGTTAAAAATAACAACTTGAATATACCTCATCTGGAAATAATCATGAAGCCTTATAGTTTACAAGAAGATGATAGTTATCTGAATGCTGAAAAAGAAGATTTGAGTTTTCAGGATGAAGTTCAGAGCAAAGAGGCAATACAACAAATGACTCTACAAGATTGTTCAGAGCTTATGCGTCCCAGAAAATTTGATGACAGTGTTATGTCAGTGATCCAAGTGCCTTTGAAGATCTGAGTACTTATACAGAGGCAATTAGTTGTCAGAACCAAGAGAAATGGTTAAGTGCTATGGATTGTGAAATAAAATCCTTAAAAGAAAATGAGACATGGACCCGTGAAGAGTTACCAGGTGGAAGAAAAGCAATTCCATACAAATGGATATTTAAAACAAAGGCCAATCCAAATGGTTTGATAGACAAGTTTAAGGCAAGACTGGTAGCAAAGGATTCTCTCAAAGAAACGGAAAGAATTTTGATCAAACATTCAGCCCTGTTGCTAAGTTAGGAACAATTAGAGCACTTTTAAGTTTGCAGCAAATGAAAATATGTCTCTTACACAATTTGATGTCTCATCAGCTTTCTTATATGGTACAATAGATGAGGACATTTACATGGAACAGCCAGAGGGGTTTAGTGATGGTTCAAACAGAGTCTGTAAATTAAAACGAAATCTTTATGGACTTAAACAAGCTCCACTATGTTGGAATAAGAGATTTGGAGACTATCTTTTGAAATTGGGCTTCCAAAGGAGTGATGCAGATCCTTGCCTGTTCATAAGAAAGAGAGATCCAAATAAACTTTTGCTAACCTTGAATGTAGATGATGGTTTGGTGGTGGCAACAGATCCACAGGAATCAGCCATTTATAGAGTTTATAGAGCAGTTAAAAAGTGAGTTCAAGATTGTCTCTAGACCTGCTACCTATTTCTTAGGTTTAGAAATTCACAGACAAAGTGATGGATCAATTTTTGTAAATCAAAAGTCCTATACTGAAAAAATTCTTGAGCATTTCGGCATGCAAGATTGCAGACCTGTGTCAACGCTGATAATTAAGGAAAGCAATAAATCAGGGAAAGTTCCTGTGAAAATAATGAAGAACACAAAAAGGACAAACCATATTGTCAAGCAGTAGGTGCTCTTATGTACCTGATGGTTGGTACATACCCTGATATTAGTTATGCAGTGGGAGTTGTTTCAAGGTCACTTGAAGTTTATACTAATGAGAACTGGATAAATGTTAAAAGGATCTTCCGTTACCTGAAAGGTACACTTGATTATGGATTACTCTATAAGAAAGGACATAAGAAGGGCATTCTTGAGGCATACAATGATGCTGATCATGGTGGAGATTTAGTCACTGGACATTCTACTTTCGGAGTTGTTTGTATTTATTCCGGCGGAGCAATCAGTTGGCTTAGTCAAAGACAAAGTTCAGTTGCAATATCTACCACAGAAGCAGAAGTGGTGGCTGCAAGTGAAGCAGCATATGAAATAGTATGGCTGAAGCAATAGGATATCACAGAACTCAAAGAATCTCCAGGTGTACTATAGATTACCACCTAGGGAATTTCAGGACTTTGATTATATATTTGAACTCGGGACCGAGACAAGTTCAACGGTACCCTATTTTTGGACCGGAGACGAAAAATAAAAAAGTTATCATACTTTTTTTATTGCTCTCGTGAAAACGGCACCATAGTTGCTAGTATTGCCATCTTGCGGTAAAGTCTGCAAACCATGACGTCGGACTACGGTCATCTCCAGGAGGGTTAAACACACGATATGAGAGCGGAGAGAGCGATGCGATTTCCGATCATCGCGCGATTGCCATTTCGGTTAATGTTACTTATGGCAGCAAACATGGCGGCCGTTCCCACTGTTTGTGCTCCTGACTGACCTCCCGGAGGGGAGCCGCCAGCAGGCCGCCATGTGCTAAACGTCACTAGTTATTGATTCATGGTAGTTCTTGAACAAAGTAAAAAAGGGGGAGAAACGTCTACTAAAGGCAATTTTAACGGCAAGCGATGCGACTCCCGATTGCAATAACGAGGCTGACTTAACGGAGAGAGCGATGCGACTCCCTATCATCGCACAGTCGCTGGAAAAAAGTATGATAACTTTTTTATTTTTTGTCTCTGGTTCAAAAGTACGGTATCGTTGAACTCGTCTCGGTCTCCTGAGTTCAGATATATACCCAAAGACCCAAAATTCCATAGGTGGTAATCTAGAGTATCCCCAAATCTCCAGACCTACAAATTGACAATGAAGCAGCAACAAGATTGGCACAAAACCCAGAATGCCATCGCTGTACTAAACATATTAAAACGAGACATTTCTTTGTGAGCTAGTTATTGATGGAACCATTGTGGTGAAGAGTAGCCACAGAATTCCAGGTAGCTGACATAATGACAAAACTACTACACAAACCAAGACTTGAATCTCTTTGCAAGGACATGGGTATCCAACAGATCATTCAATGAGGGAAAGTGTTGAAAAATATGGAAAATATTAACAAAATCTTTTGTAAACTCTAAAAATAAAAATTATTATTATTATTAAAAACTTTTTTTTAGAAATATTACTGATCCCATTGAATTTACCCCTTTGAAAATATTATCATTTATATGATCTGTTGATTGTGACAACATTGATCTTTTTTTTTTGCTGTGAGCTTTCCCTACTTTTTTTTTGTTCTTCTCTTCCTGCCTTTTTTTTTCTTCTTCTCTTCCTGCCTTTTTTTTTTCTTCAGATGTGTGAAGTTGTAGTGTTCTTTTTTGTTTTAATAAAAGTTTTTGTTAAATAGAGTGTGTGTTAGAGATTCTGACATCAAGTGTCAACAATTCATTTGTGCTTGTATTTTGTTGTAAACCATGTTTGTTCAAATGCAAACCAACTTTGCACTTTCAGCTAAGGTGCTTCAACCTCATCCAAAAATGTGTATGGGTCTTCTGTCACAGGTATTGGCTTGCTAGTTTTCAATTTTTAAACACCAATATCTTTGTTGTTTTTTGTCCTATGCATACTGTTCCATTGGCTTATGCTGCTTTCTGTCATGTAGAATCTTGTAACATCACTAATTCCCGGTGTTTGTATTGGAAATTTTCAAGTTACAGTTATATTAACTAAAACTGTATTGTTTTACTAATGTGACCAAATGTTCCAATTTGTCTGGGACAGTTCTAGATTTCTCCTGTTTTTAACCCTCAAACTAGAATAAACTTTTAAATAGAATTATTTTACTGTTTTTCTAATGCAATATAACCAGTTTCTAGATCAATATACAAATGATTTTTAAAAAATAATTTAAGTTTAGCTATTTGAAGACTTCATAAAAACTGTCTTGATTTTCAAGATAAACAATATGATCACTCTAGTTCTACCCCTATTTTCATGTATTGTGAGCTTATGTCACCCTGTATTTATCCTGTAAAAATTTCATGGATTTCTCACTTTCCACACTCCAGAGATCACTGTCAAGCTACTTTATGACCACTTGTGTATAACAGTAAAATATGAAAAACTAGTGTACACTATTTTTACAGTACAATATTTCAACTTCTAAAAAAAATAATTAGACCACTGACTCAGCCTTTCAATAGTATATGCTATCCTGTGATGATGATATCTGCATGCTGATTCTCCACACACAAAAATCAAATGCTGATCGGGTCTGGGGAGCTGGGAGACAATTTTAAGGTATCATTCCAATGCATGAAGACCTTTGATACATATACAGTAGAGCATCGTTTACCTGAAAGCCGATCAACCGAAACATTGGTTAACCGAAAGCATTCCAGTCAGACTGTGTCGTGCTGAATCAAGCATTTTTGATACAAGATTAACTTCCAGAATATAATTTTTTTTGTTTTTATATTTTTCAATATATTTATTTTGTTTGTACAAAGTAAAGAAATAATTTTTAACAATACAATAGCCACAATTATTATTTTTAAAAATTTACGTTAGGCTTAACATTGACAAAAATTCAACACAGCAACATGCAATGGAGAAAAATTTCAACATGGGATAGGTTAATATATTTTTTTGTACATAATTGGTTATCTGAACAATCCCAGTCCCCAATTGATTCGGATAAACGACGCTCTACTGTATTTATATATATGTTGTTAACAATGTAGAATCTGTATAGTTTATCTTATTGTAGCTATTATAAATTTATTTTTGAGAGTTTTTATAACTTTTGTTTTTATATACAGTCAAACCTGTTTTTATGCGGTCTTTTTTTGTGCGATTTTTTTTATGCGATTTTTTTTGTGCGGTATAGTTGGCGACTGGTCTCGTGCGATTTGTCATGTCTCACGTTGACTTATTATAGCTAAATGAACTTATTATAGCATAAATGAACTTATTATAGTAATATTATTGCATGAATATGCGAAAAATGAAATAATTTATTTTTTAAGTCAACAAAACACCACCTGGACAAAAATATGTAAAACAGACGATAGACGAGACGATGCAGTCAAGTGCTGACATCTGTTGTCAATAAATTCTATTTCGTACGGTTTTGAGTTATTTTCTACGTGAGACTTTTTATGCGGTCCCTATTGACCGCATAAAAAAAAATATTTTTTAAATTGTGTTGCGAAAACTATTTTTTATAGCCACTCGTGAAGTTTCGTGTGATTTTTTTTTTAATGCGTTTTTTTATGCGGTCCCTATCCACCGCATAAAAACAAGTTTGACTGTATTTTATTGAAAAATTAAAATTTTTAAAAATAATTTTAGACTTTCAAGTTGAATCCAGTTAAACAGAAAAAGCTTGAAATTAGTAAAATGAGAAAAAAGAAAGGAGAAAATTTCAAGCAAAATAGTGAAACTGAAAGGAAAAAGAAGTCTCAAAAGTAAGTTAAGAGTTTTTAAATTCACAAATAAAAACTGTGTAAACATGGTTCAATAAATTGTATATGTACAGTACTTCACAAAAATAATATATTTATATTCTTCAAAAGTGAAATTGCAATACCAGAAAGGAATGCACATAGCCACCTGCAAATTGCAGGAATGGTAGAGGTGACACATGAGTCATATGGTACCCAGTTTTGGGCTATAAAGACCAGAGCCTGCTTGGGCGATAAATACTATCAGTGACAATTTGTGGCAGCCAAAGTTTCAAAGAAGCGTACAAAATGCTTCAGAGACAAAAGCAAGCTAAATACTATCTGTTAATGGCTGGGGAACAAGACTATTCTGGAGCTGCATGACCTCAGCAGTCTCACGTCATGCCCAATACAGTTTCACAAGTGTTGGGCACAATGTGAGTATCATCTAGCAATGTATGACATGATGGATGCAGGAACATTTGCAAACACACCAAAGAGAGAGTAGGTCATACTGGTGCACAACACAGTGCACAAACTGGCTGATCTGCTAAACAGCCCATCAAGATGGCATGTGACATCTGAAGCCACCTATCACTGTCAATGGATGCATCTGTGTCCACTCAAACCATTCTCAACAGATTGAATGAAGTTGGGGTGTGCCATTAACCACTCTACACAATGATGCAAGTCTGGTGTGGTGTAGTTGTCATCTCAGCTAGACCATTGAATGGCATCAGGTATTGATTACAGATGAATTCCACTTCTGTCTGTGAAGGAATGATGGCTGTGGATGGGTGTGGCAATATCCTGGAAACACTTCATGTCAGATCTTTTTTGCTAAGCATCACACTGGCTCCACTCTGGGCAGTATGGTTTGTGGAGGCATTGTGTTCATTCAACAGACAGCCCTAATGCATATTTCTGGTACTCTGACAATGAACAAGTACATCATGCAAATTGTGGAGCCTGTGCTTCAGCTACTGGTGCAGGTCACACCTAACATGGTGTTCCAGCAAGACAACGCCTGACAGCATGTTGCATGATGTATGTACTCTCATCAGCCTGAATGGAATTCACATCCTTCCCAGGACAGAGACTTGCTGGATTTCTCTCCCAATGAACACCTGTCTGACATGAGGTGCACTGGGGACCACCACCACATACCATAGATGACATTTGTACCAGAGTGGGTGCAGCTTGGCAAGGGATACCTCAGGCAACCATTAATCACCTCATTGATAGTGTGCCTTGCTTTATAGCAGCCTGTATAGCTGCCCATGGGGCTATCTATATTCATTACTGAATAAATGTGTCTGTTGCATAACTTTGCTTGTTCTTTTAATCATTTGCATGTCATCTCTGCCAGTCCTGCAATTTGCACATAGCTACATCTACATACATTCCTTTGTGGTGTTGCAATTTTACTTTTGAGAAGTGTATCTAGAGAAAGGAAAAAAACATATTAAAGCCAAACAGTTGCCGAATTATATCAAACTATATTACTAATGCTGTTATTAGTTAATTGCTAAGTAATTCAGCATTAGAAAAAACATATTTAATCCAAATTGAGAGAAAATTTATGAATTTCTTTTCAACCCATCTTTTTGGCATGAATTTGCCAAAGTAGATTGGTTCAAATATCTTTTTTATTTGTTTTAAGATATGATTGCAAACAAAATATGAGTGTGACATGAATTGCTTACAACATAGCTCAAAAGATAAAAACTATCTCCAGTTTTTATTGCAATCAATGTAATGAATTTTGTTACTGTGTTAAAGCAAGAAAAACTTTTGATAAAAGTTATCACATCATTCTCATAAAACAAAGACTATAATATGATTAATATTGTTAAACAAACAACATCACTAAACCACATACTATAAAGCTAGACACCAACTAATGCTGAATTCTATCAAGCTAGACTCAGCTTTATTACTAAATAAATTATGCAACCAATTTGGCACTAGAGGGAGGTGTTAGGCACCATCTCTTAATAACTTTAATAATTATAATTTTTAATTAATTAATTTAAATACAGTAAGACCCCGCTTAATGCTGCCTTGTTTAATACTGATTCGATATAACACAGTCTACTTGAAACATAAAAAAGCTTAAAATTTACGCTGATTCAAATTATCTTGGCATTTCATTGATTCATATATAATACAATTATTCCCGAGCATGAACCAATCAGCTAAAGTTGGCAATTTGTCATAGTGCTGTACTTTCCTTAAATTTATATTTGTTTGGTGCAATTTTGGAAAAAATATAACATCATTGATGTCATTGCCAATATCGACTTTACTTGGCAAGAACTAACTGATAAATGCATGAATGGAGATGAACGGAGTGTGGAAGAAGTTATGGCTGAAAGTATTTAAGAATTCTCAACTAGAAGATCCTATTGCTGCATTGTTAAGTTGACCAAATTGTCAACCTAATCAATACAGCATGACTAGGAGATGTAGATGAACAGGATATTGAGGAGTTACTGCATATTTCTGGTGAGAGCCTTACCAACAAGACTTCAAGAACTGGCAGAACAAGGAATTCATGTAGAACTGGAAAATAGTGATTCTGAAATGAAGAAAACAAAGAATTTCTCTACAGATTTCTTTAGTAAACATTTGGTAACAATAACTGAAATCATTGATCAAACTGTAGCGAATGATCCAGATTTTGAAAGAAGTGCAAAAGCAAGATGAAGCGTTTTGGATGCCATCTTCTGCTTCTGACATTTGCTTAAGGAAAGAAAAAGAAAGTGACAAATGACACTATATGACTTTATCGCAAAAAACAAGAATTTCAAAAAAGCCAAGACCTTCATCACAAAAAATGAACTTTACATTTTTGTCTGCATATGTTTGTGTGTTATTTAACATATATTATTATGCAAATTAATATAAAAATAACTTAAAAATTATAGTAAAATTTGTTTATTTTTGGTTGCATGTTTCCCTTTCCCTATTTACTCTGTTAAAATGACCTTGTTTAACGCTGTTTCGTTTAGCACTTTGTTGTCTAGGAACGCATCCCCCACGTTAAGCAGGGTCTTACTGTAATTTAGAACTACTGGAACTTTTTTCTTCCAGTAGTTCTAAATTATTTAAATTAATTAATTAAAAATTATAATTATTAAAGTTATTAAGAGATGGCACCTAACGCCTCCCTCTAGTGCCAAATTGGTTGCATAATTTATTTAGTAATATAGCCGTATCTAGCCTGATAGAATTCAGCATTGGTTGGTGTTTAGATCAATATTGTTAGTTATTCCATATTTGGACAATGGGTAGTTTTTGCTGAATGCATTGGTTCTAGTCAGATCATTGATGTTAAGCAGCAAGGGACCCAGACAATACTTGAATTAAAGACATTGTGGAATTGCCAGATCCTGTCATTTAACCCCACCTAGAGCTTGCTGGCTATGGCTGGTCTTTCTTAAGGCTAAAACAAAAAAAGGGAGAATCAGCAATGGAAAGGATATCTGTCCATAAGATGAAGCCAAATTTTATAAGCAACATCACATAAAATGGAACTAATAATGCCAAGATGTATTTAATTTTATTTTGTCAATTAATCACAATAATTTATTTAATGATTCAGCATTTATTATTATTTCAAAACATTGGATAAATTTTAATTTGAATAACATTAAAGAAGTGAAACTACTTAATAATGAACAAAATAACAACATTAAATCCAAAAAAATAATAATTAAAAAATATTTAAAGAATTTCTGGTTATAAATTAAGTATAATATAGATATGAGATAATTAGAGTTTCAGAAATTGAATTTTTTAAAATCAATATTTTTTAATATTAAGAACTGTAAACGAAATTACAGTAATGAAAGCAAATATATAAGATACTTTGCTAAGAAATAATTGTAATATTGCACTAATAATACAAAAATTAATCTGTCTGCTTTTTGTTGTATGTTAAGAAACATGTAATATTTGTATTGTGAGTCTGTGCTACATTCTTGCATAATTTGCAAATACACGAGAATAAATAAATTTTCAAAAGTTGATATTGACATGTATATAAAGTTCTTGGATTCTTGCTTTCATTGTTTGATTTTACTGAGCCATCTAGATGACCAGATGCTCTTGACCCTCTTGCTGGCTTGACAGAATCAAAAACTAAATAATAAAAAAAATTGCAGGTAGATATAACAAAAGTTTCTAATTATCATTCCAATAATTCGGCTAAGTTTCAATTTGGAATCTCACCTAGCTATGTTGAGCCTCATTTCTTGTCATCTTGCCAAACCCATTACAGATTCAGTCACTCATAACAGGTAGTTGAGATTGGGTAAACAGCCATAATGTGATGTATGGTTTGTTTAAAACGTTTATTACCTAATCAATCTTTTTCCTCAGAGAAGTCATTGAGCAGAAGAAAAACAGTCCAAATGAGAATTAAATTCAGACTTTCTTGGTTAAAATAGGATATGTGACTATTTTACTATCTAGAGCATTGTCAGATGGAAAAACTGAGATAGAGGTAGAATTCAATATTCAAATTAAAGTTATACTATCTTGAATTAAATTATACTACAGTTAGCACTGTAGCACTTGAGTGAAGACAAATTATGTTCTCAGTGAAAAGATTGGTTATCATATAAAGACTTTAATATAAGTGAAATATATTTCTTGAGATAACTATTGGTTACTAAGTTATAAATAATAATTTTAAAGCATAATAATAATAATTTAATATACATTTTGAATTGAATTATATTTAAAATATAATTTGACAAATCATAAAATTTTTATGATCTAATAAACTATAAATTTTCAAATATTTTAATGTAAATATTAATTTAAAATTTCTTATAGAATAATGATATAAAATAATTTTTATTTAAACAAATATGCTTAAGAAATTTTATTATAGACATTTTACATTATTAATTTTAATTAGAAAGTTTAATTTTAATTTATTATTAAAGTAATAAAGTATTAAATAAGAAATTAAATCATATTTTAAAAATTTTTTTCTTTCTCTTATTCTTCTTAAAATTATAGTTATTTTCATTTATTACTTTAGTAAGATATGACATCTACTTTTATTTTATTATTATATAAAACTAATTAGAAATAATTTTTTCAGGACTACTCAAGATGATGAAATTTGGTTTGATGGTGTTGATAAAGATTTACTTGATTTGTCTCAAAGGAAATCTGAAAATTCTTCAAATGATACACTTGTTAGATCAGGACAGCAAACAAAGTAAGATGTATATATAAATAAAGAAATTACTTCTTTGGAAAGAATTTTGTTTAAAATAAGTTATACAAACTTGAATATAGCATGCTCCTAATTAGTACCTTGTAGAGCACCAATGATTACTCATGAATGGTTCTTCCCATAAATATTTAGTAGTGAATCCTTTCATACCTATAAATTTTTAAATGTATAATTTTGCATTGCAAATAACATTGATATCACTGTATTATATGACTTTCAAACTCGCATCATTAAACTTGTTAATATATATATAAATCTTATTGTTTGAGATATGCAACGGCTTGTACCGTCACTCAGCGGTCCTGAGTAATGACTCCATCAATGAGCTGGACAATGTCATCGGTAATGCGGTGTGGTGTTCCTGACCGTGCATCATTGGCTAACGACACCCACCCTTCCCCAGAGTGCTTGTGCCACGCCTTGATCCTTGCAAGGGACAAGCAGTGTTCACCATACACTTGTGACATTGTTCAATGAATGTCCATTCCCCCTATTTCTTTCGCTGTCAGAAAATGAACAACACCTCTTTGCTCTTCTTTTGATGCCTTATTCCACTGTTTCACTGATTACAACATGACTGACCGTGGTGGATGATTGACGCGTGCTTCTGCTAGCTTTGTAGTCACGTGGTATGCACCCATGACCCTCTAGCAGCGAGCTGTGATCTTCCATGCTGTTGTCGGAACCACACATTCTTACACATGCACCGATATTACAATTCTGTCATCTGTTTTCACATTCCAGCCTCCTGCTCTTTTCTTTTTGAATGATTCTCATATTTGTCATTTTTAATCTGAATGGCCATGGTTGTTCATTTTATCGAAGATAGCATTAGTTCACCTTACATCAAATAACCAGGATTCTACCATGTATTTAAATGATTCATTTGAATCAATTTTTCTTTGTTATAATAAAACAGATTACAGATACAGATACTTACATATTACAGATACTTAATAAGAATACTTAGGTGATAGCAATACTATGAATATACTTATATAAATTTAAATGACAAATATTGATAAAAATTAGTAAACAAGTATATTTTTCTTCTTTTATTTAAAATTATTGCATATGTTAATTTTAAAAATTTATTAAATAATTTATTACTTTAATATTTTTAGTCAAATAACCAAAGTGGTAGCAATGGATTGTGAAATGGTTGGAGTAGGTGAAGATGGCAAAGATTCAATGCTTGCCAGAGTGTCCATAGTAAATTCTCTGGGATTCTGTATATATGACAAATATGTGAAACCAAAGGAAACTATTACTGACTACAGAACTGCTGTCAGTGGAATTAGACCAGGAGATTTAAAAGATGGTAAATTTCTTTTATAATGTTATCATACATTGCTGAAAGTCAACAAATTAAAATTTAGTTGATTGTGCGATTTTACAATTATGGAATATGTCTACTTGTAACTTAAAGTAGACATATTATAGTCTTCTGAGAACTTTAATAGTTATTAAATTTGAATTAAATTAATTTAAGTTTCATATGTCCAAAATTTGAATATTTGTTCAGAGTGAATTTTAATTTACAAGTTTTCATTTGGCATATGAATATGTTGCCAGTTGTCATTCAGATTCTTATAGTTCTAATGTTATAGTAATTATATTATTTAAAAATAGTATGCAAACTCTTAAATTATAAATTATATATTGTATCAAATTTAAAATTTTTTGTTGTCTGTTATCAATATATGTTCTATATTGAGTGTGTTTGGATTTTACTTAAATTTTATTTGCAAGTTGG
The DNA here is from genome assembly GCF_030686945.1 of Centruroides vittatus. Classification (NCBI taxonomy): domain Eukaryota; kingdom Metazoa; phylum Arthropoda; class Arachnida; order Scorpiones; family Buthidae; genus Centruroides; species Centruroides vittatus. The sequence continues at coordinate 685,139 of NW_027121088.1, forward strand.
AATTGAGTCTGATTAGAACCATGGGTCTTATTGTTTGAGATGGTGTTCTCACTAGATCCAGAGGTACTCAAAGGAACAAAATTCAAAAATTAAAAATATTTGAATAATTAATAAGTACTTTTTATTAACATGTTCACGATGATTGTTTTGCAAACATTCTGATAAACCATATTTGCTATAGTTATTATGAATGTTCTTTAATTTGATTCACATTGAAAAACATCCAAGTCAAGTTTACCATGAAACTTCAAGGATTTTAAAACGTCAATTAAAGTTTACAAACTAATGATGATTACAAACAATGACAAATACAACACTAAAATATTTACAATGTAGGTTTTCACACACAAGAATAAACTAAAGTTCAAGTAGTCCTTCAAAATCCTTACAGGTCCATCGGAAAAACACCTTTCAAAGCAATCCCTGAGATTCAGCCAGTCGCAAACTCCTTCTATGTCCAACAATGAAGCAGCGAGACAAAAACAACCTTCTTAATCAAGTTTGTTTGACCAACCTTCTTTCCCTCCAAAACTCGACCTTTTTATATGGAATGAAGATAGGATTTATTGACCAATTGCTTCGTAGCTCTGTCAGAGGTCTGACGATGATAGATGGCCAATCAGTGATCCTGCTTTCAAAACTAATTGCCGTTTCTCTGATGTCAACCATTACTCGTTTGAAAATAGAGGGGAAAAAAGGCAGGAATTGTACGTCCAGACGATTCTAATCTTGACAATCCGTAATATGTTTTACACAGTCAAGTCACTTTATTATGACCACTAGCTAATATTTATATTAACCACCTCTTGCAGCACGGACAGCCTCTAGACAGTAAGAGAGTGATTCAATAAGATGCTGGAAGATTGTCACGGGGGTCTGGAGCTGTGCAGACTTCATTGCATTCAACAGCTGCTGAAGGGTGATGGCAACCAAGGTGATCCCAAAGGTGTTTGATTGGGTTTGAATCTGGGGAATTAGGGGGCCAGAGAAGTACTGTACTTGGTCATGTTCCTCCAACCATTCCCAGACTATTCTGGCCATATGATTTATCAAATTGTTGTTTGGAAGATTCCATCCTCTTCTGAGAAGACAATCAATATTTATGGGTGTACTTGATCTGCAAGAATGGATACGTACCCAATTTAGTTCAGAGTGCAGGTATGAATGCCCCTGATGATGAATTTTACTGGGTTTAACTTTCTCTAATATCAGAAGTTCAATGACTAAACACTGTCTCTCTGTGGATGGGCTCATACTGGTGGATGCCATTTTCTGGAGTAGTTTCACCATGCTGCTAATGTATGAGAAATATTAATAGCCAATGCTCCTACATACCCACTAAATTCTGTTTTCCCAGCATGAAATACTTTATTTTTAACAAGATATTTCCCCATTGTAGAACATCAACCAAATCATCCTAAAAGTGCTACAACAGCTGAAAATAATAATCTGTACCCATTTATACACCTACTCTGTAAAATATGTTTAAGCATCAATTACAATTGGTTCTGAAAGATAAATATTTGAAGTTGACTGAAGAGGGGCAATATAAAGCCTGAAACGTGTAAACAATGGCATATCAACTAAATGAACAAATAAAAGGATGAAAGGATGCCTAATATTCGATTAATTGAACTTTATAGTGCTTAAGAAACAAAAAAGATATTTCCCATTTCTTTTTGACTGAATCAAGTATATCATTATATGTTAATGCATTATCTTGACAAGTTCATTAAAACAGCATATTTTATTCAGTTGGAGCATAATGTAGGAAGTTCCACGACTTTCAGACTAATGCATTCATAGAAATGTATACAAAAGTAAAATGTCTGAAAGTCTAGAAATAGATTTCTATATAGAACTATTTTTACAGTTCTGTTCACAGAGAGCTAACATGTATCACATGTATTACACATATTCATTGCATAACAAATGCAGTGGAACCCTGGTTAATGAACGCCCTGATTAACAACCAAATCAGTTAATGAACTTTTATATTGCTAAAATTTTGTCTCGGATAATGAACTTAACGGTTTTTGTGTCAAATTTGTAAGCTTGGCAACTTTTAGGGGGAATCAGTTAATTGTGCATCAGTGATGGTCTAGGGTCCATTTGTACGTTGGTGGTGGTAGAGAAGACAAAGATGACAAGTATTTTACAGTGAAAATTGTTTATTAGAATGGGAAGATGTTTACATATTTGAGGTACTGTAGTTGGAAATGGTTTATCTACAGTATTTTTTCCCGGCACTGTAGCAGTGTATCGCTGGTCATATGATAGTGCAAGCTGACCAGTTGTAGCCCTGGAGTGGATGAGAAGGGTTCGCTCAGTCTCAGAAGCGATGGTAGGTGATGGAGCTGTGGCAACTGGAGTGGTCTGCGAGACATGACACAAATTTTAGTGGGCACGACTTCAGGCTTAATTCAGATGAAGACGACATGGATTAATCGCAGTAGAATTTTTAGAACTGCATTTTGACCTTGAGATTCAGGTTTTCATAGTATTTCTTCCTTGAATATCATCTTTTTATTGGTCCTGTGTCGCATTCCTCACTTCCCAATTGTTTTCTTCTTTGTCTCCAGGTGAAAACTGAAACCAGATCAGGTCATGAGAAAGGTCCGTTCCAAGGTTCATCCTGTTCATCTTTGACACTTGTTCCTTGAGTCTGATTGGTGATTGTTGATAAACCTATAAGCCTTCTGTTCATAATTTAGCCTGTTGTTTCTGCTATCTGTTGTTTTGGAACTTTAACGATTGTATGCAATGTTTTTGTATCCATCAAATCTTTCCCCTTTTCCAAAAATTTAATCTAGATCAACTGTTTATGAGCACGTTTTCCTATGTTTTCATCAAAGAGAACCCATTTTACAAATAAAATTACAAAAATACTGGCTGCTAGAATGGATAAATTGTATTTGCATTAATTTCTATGGGAAAAATTGCTTCGGTTAACGAAGTCACTGAACAGATTAAGTTCATTAACCGAGGTTCCACTATAGTTGTAATCAATTGTATTTATTTGCTATATAATAAGTATATTTGTATATTTGTTTCATTCATTGTCAATTTGAGTATTTTAAAAGTTAAAAAATATTTAATTTTTTACGTTGTTATTTATTTAAGATATTTGTTATGAATATTTCATAAATATATAAAATGTTTTGTAACAGGGGAAGAATTTGAAGTTGTACAGAAAGAAGTATATGATATTTTAAAGCAAAGGATTCTTGTTGGACATGCTGTAAATAATGATTTAAAGGTAATGATGATATAATCTATTTAAAAAAATTTTTTTTTCTACAAGATAGTGCAAAACTTTACAACTGTTGAAATATAATAACAACATAAATTGCAAACATTAAATTTCTCTATTATTGAATAATTAAATAAATTTACACCTTTCATGGGTCCAGCAGAACATTTAATTCTATAATAAAAATGTTTTTGATCCCTTTGAGAGATCTTCTTCAGTTATTCTTTGCAAATAAACAAATGAAAAAATTCGAATTTAAAAAGAACAAAAATTTCAAAAAAGATGGTTATACATCCAACGGTAACAAAAAACGTAAATCCGTTCTTAATAAGGTTATAACAAAATGCAAATAACAATCAATAATAATAATAATAGCAAGTGTGTACAAAAACACCCAAAAATAAAAATAAACTTAAAATGGAAATAAATCAAAGTGGCACTGCAGTGCTGTGGAAACTACATCAAATCCTTTTCATAAAAGGATTTTTTGTTTTTTTTAAATTCAAATTTTTTCATTCATTTATTTGTAAAGAATAACTGAAGATCTCTCAAAGGGATCTAAAACGTTTTTATTATAGAATTAAATGTTCTGCTGGACCCGTGAAAGGTGTAAATTTATTTAACTTGTTATTATACAGTTCCAGTAGGCATTTCTTTATACTGGATAATTACTTTATTTGTGAAAAACATTATCTAAATACAATAGCAACTTTCACTAGTGCTATGTATGTAAATATATTTTCTACATTAATGTTATGTAAAGTTAGTTGTTGTTACATAATTTTAAACAATTTTCTGTACATAAAATTAAATTTATAGGGGTATAATGTCTCATGGATGTTTCATTTTCTCTCTCTCCTATTTTCCATTTGTACTTTTTCATTTCTCTTATCTTTGAAAGAAATAATCTCAAACACAATAAATTATATAATACTGTACAACATAATTTTAACTGACTAATGTCTTAACTATTTTAAATAATAATAATTATAACTTATTAAATTTTTAACATGCTGTATTATTAATCTTTTACTTGAATTAATTTTTATGGAAGTTTGTTTGTAACATAGCTATCTATTTGTAATATATAATGCAACTTACAAAGAATTAAATTATCTTAACATAATGTAGGTTCTTTATTTGGATCATCCCAAAAGCAAAATTCGAGACACCAGTAGATACAAATATTTCCGATCATTGACAAGAGGTAAGACACCATCTTTAAAAACTTTGGCAAGAGAAGTATTAAAAGTAAAAATTCAAGAAGGGGAACATAATTCTGTAAGTTTGATTTTAATTTTTGTTTTTTTAAATATTGTTTCTATAAATAAAGATATTGTGTGTAGTTCTTAGAGTCTAAGAGGAAAGTTGTAATATTGATGATTGAAATGAAAAAATAACTTATTGCAAAGTGTAAAAGCAGTACACATTTGGCAGATCTAGCAGCCATGTTTAAAATGCCAAAGTCAATGGTGTGCAACCAGTTAATGCAATTTTTATTTTCTTATAGAGTATTTACATATTTTATTTATTGTTTTCATGTTTTAATTTATTATTTGAGCATTTAATTGTGTTATTTTTCCTCTGACTACACATCCCCGATTTTCTGAGGTGCAAGAAAGGACAAAAGAAGACTATTGTATAGTCTTAATTTTTGTTTCATTTACATTTATTGTTCTGGCCATATTTATTAAATATAAATAATGAGTATCTTCAATATCTAGAAGTCTGAATTACTATGCATTATATTACTATATTTGGTAAGTTACTAAAGACTGTACTTTGTTGTATACTAAAAACTATTATGAAATTTTTTAGCTCATTTCCTGTAATAATTCATTTCCTGTAAATTCAGCAGGATAACTTAATAAATGTCAGTAAAACATTAGTACAAAGCTGATTGTAATAAATTACTGTACTTTATATCCATCTTTTATTTTTCCATGTTGTTGGAGAAAACACTCTGCTAACTTGAACAACCTTCATTCCCATTAGTCTGAATTAGTGGGGTTTTACTGAATTTTTTTGTTGATGGATGGGCACAAATGAATTTTCTTTCTTAAATGCTTATTATAAATTTAAAGTTAAGCTAAAATACACATGAGAAAATAAAAATTTCTTACAGTGCAAGAGCACTTTTTTTAAATTTAAAGGTTGTATAATGGACACTGATTTAAATTGTATTAATTTTTTGCAACTGTTAAAAAATTTGATTTTTTAATAGGTGCAAGATGCTCAGGCAGCCATGCGTCTCTACACCATGCACCGTAAAAAGTGGGAGTACGAAATAATTAAAAGAAGAAGAGCTGCCAAAAAGAAGAGAGTGGACAAAGTACTACATAAATAAGTTCCATATTAATTTATACATATGTATTTATTGTAATATTTTATATAATAAATGATTTTAATATAATTCTTTATACTTTGTTTTATTAAAAAAGTAATAACTGTTTTAAATATTGTAAATTATTAAAGTTTTTGAATTATCAAAATTCAGAAGATGAACAACTGAAAACTTTGTAATTTTGTCAGGATATATGATAATTAGGAATAAAGATTATTAAATACATTACAGAAATAAAAAATATATATATTTTAGATATGTGATGTTTTGGAAATTCATTGAGTATGGCTCAATAGATATAATGCCTGAAGTGGTAAGTATTAAAATTCTTATTACTTGGAAAGAAAAATAGGTGATGCTGAGCATATATAACAATATGAAGAGTATCAGAAAGCAAAGCAAATTAAAGATAATTTTGCTATATAACTATAATGAATGATGAACAGGAAAATATGTAATAACAAAGAGTGACACAGGCATATCTTGTTTCAAGGTGCTTTACTAATTTGGCACTTTTCAATTATTAAGTTTATTAAGTTATTTTTGGCACTTGCTTTGCTTCTAAGAGGGGTTTTGGAATTATTTTAGGCCTAGTGTTATTGTCTTCATAATAAATGATGGTGTAAATATATTTTTAGGTTTTTATACATGCTGGCAAGTAAAAAGACTGATTTGCTTTTTGGCGGTAGCTGAAACCTAACTCACTATATTAGCAAGATATGCAGGTATAAGATATTCAATTGGTTTGGTTTATTTGGTTACAATAATGTGACATGTGGGCAATCTACCATAGGGCGGATGCCTCCTGGGAAGACTTATGGGAAACTGATCCCTATTTAAGTGTTACAAAAATGAAGAAACCCTGAAAAAATCAATGTAGCCAGCCCATTGACAAGGTGTGAACCCATGACCAACTAGCAGTGTTCAGTGGTTTTATCTACTTGGCCACTGGTGGGGTCATAAAATATCTGAAATATTATCAGTTGAATAGATGTGGAAATACTGTTAGAAATCTGTTTCTAAGTGATTTGAAAAATGGTCATTGTGTAAGTCCATTCTTATATTGTTTTTTAGTTTTGTGGATTTAAAGCAGACTACAGCTGTTAAAATCATTAAATATGGAGTTGATTTATGATTGGATTGAATTATGAAATGCTGATTTACAGATAGTGTTCGAGACAAAGATATGAAATAGATTTGATGATTTTTCCATCTTCATTTTGAAATGAAACTATTAAACATTCACATTATTAAAAGTCACAGTTGTAAATATGGTCTGACACTTGAATGATGTTAAATCACACCTAATCTATTTTGTATATTTAGTTCTTTTGTAAAAAGAATAAAAATTTCTTTATTTATATAAAGATGTCAGCATTTTATTGCTTTTATTTGACATGGTAGTTACATATTTCCTTATGTATTCTTCTAAAGTAAAACAGAACCACACACAACCTGATGCAACAACTTTATTTCATTTATTAATAGTGCAGTTCTTTTAAACTTAAAATATGATGTTTATATATTATGATTTCAAGAATTGAATTTGAAGAGAGTTATTATGATGTACATTATGAATAAATGTAAACAAGAATTATTTTAACATTTGTTACTTTTTGTTGATTTTAATTTCTATTAGTTAAAAATATTAACTGATACTATAAAGCCAAGATTTATGATAATTCCAATAATTTTGGATTAAATTTGATCTATTTTCAGAAAATGGTGCAGGCTTTAGTGAATGGATTCTAGAACAAATATTACCTTGTTTTGATAATATATAAAACCATAACTTAAAACTTAATTCATTAAAACTATAATTTAGTTGAACATAGTTTATTCAGTTTGTTTGTTTAATTGCATATTAAGCAAAGCTATTCAGTATACAGAATGATCATAAAGCTCCTGTGTGTAAGATTGTGTATTGGATCTTCCATTTAGAAAATATTTTGGACAGTGGTTGGATATCAATCTGATTGATGCAACTTCCAAGTTCATATTAATGTGATAGTCAAGAAATTTTTCACAGACATAAAATGCATCTATCAATGACTGCTTTAATGATTTCTAGTTGTCAAATTGAGAGATGGATGAAAGAATACTGTGAAGGATTAAAATTTAAGATTATTTTATGTTTTTATTTATATAGCCAACTGAATACATATAAAAAGATTAAAGCAACCAGTATGTAAAATATTTCTAATGATCCTTTTAAGTATAAAAGGAAACAAACATGTCATTGTTAGATTTTAAAATAATTCTAATTTAAATCATGTTTCCAACTATTATTGTTTGTTGACTCATTTCAAAATCAGATTTAATCGTCCATTCCCTTTATATGACACCAAATAATAATTTTTATTTTATGTTTTATTTCATTATTTTTTATTGAGTTTTTATTTTACCAAAATTTAACACTATAACAATTATTTATTTACCAACTAATCCCTAGTTCTTTATTGTGACCCCAGATATAATTTGATTGCTCCTTGAAGGTCAAACAGATTATCTCCTAGAGAGCACAATCTGAACACCTAATTTAAATTAAGAATCAGTTTTCTAAATTTATTAATAGGTTTATAATAGAATAATTAATCAAAAGTTAATTGCATTTTGCAGTTTACTAAATATGTTGATTTAAATTTTTAGAGTAACATAAACATGTAAAATAGATTTTCTATGAGACAATCAAATATACACTACATAATTTTGGTTTTCAAATGTTTAATTGAGCAAAAATTAATAACTCATTAAAATATCTGTTTTGTTAATAATTAACTAGCACACCTCTGACTTTAGTTTTATTTGTTCTAATATCTGTAACAATAGTGAACAACCCCCCTACCAAGGGCTTTAGCAACTAATTTTATTTTTTTGTTTTCTGCCATATGTTATTTTGAAACTAATTTAAGCTGATATTCGCAACGAAAAACATTCAAACTAAACTTTACCAGTAAAAATATGAGAATAAACTATAATTATAAGAGCAGTTATTTATTGTGACATCATCAGAATGCCTGGATGCAATTTTTAATTTAATTTAAAATACAGTAAATGCTCTTGATTTTAGTAGTGTCTTGATCCTGTATATTATACTTTTCCTGTTAACGATAGTCATGCCGGTCGTATATCTAGAACGGAATATATATATTCCGTTCTAGAGAAAACTTTTGACGAAACAATGCGACTTCTGGTCCATACCAGAAGTTTGTGTATAGTTAATCTGGGCCTCCGTCTCCTAATCTTTATTTGGTCTCGACAACTCCAACCTTGAGATTAAATAAGGACAGACATTCAAGACAACGAGACCAGTGGAAATTTATAAGTCTGCAATTGTTCAATTACTGTGTATTTATGCAGTGTTAATACTTAGCAGGCTTAAAGCTTGCAGCTCCGTGAAAAATGCATGCGGTACATTAATTTGCAATAAGCTAAAAATCCGCATTCGTAGGAACCGAATAAAGTGAATTGGAAATGTATTATCCGATTTATTAAATCGTCAGTTGTAGTTGCTTCTAGTTTTTATGATCTAAACGGAAACAGAACATAAATCACACTTCCAGAAATACAGGAAGCTGTATTTACCGGTAACTGAATATAAACTAATTGGAAAGAGATGGGCTTAAATATAGAATCTAGATAAGAAATGATAACAGTGGTGCAATCAATATACCGTAATTTTGTGCTGATAACCCACCGTTATCTGTTTAAAAGGCAATTTGAAGACGGGTGAGGGTCATATTCCAATTTTAAATTGAAATTACGAACTCATCTAATAGCTTTTCCTTATCTAGTCATCAAGAGCATCTTTAGAAAATGTGCAAAGTATTTTGAACACCACAAATTATACCATCACAATTTTTCCACAGATACACGTTTACCTCATCTTTAGTTTTCTTCTATTCGTATTCTGTACTTTGAATCCATACGTTTATTGTTTCAATAGGAGCACTATGCCATTACTTTCCGCAATTTTTCAATTGAAACTGAAAGTAAAGATAATTGTTTTATTTGCTTCATTTAGTTTAATAATTCATTTTATATTAATTAATCCTATATGCGTGTAAATTTAAAATACTATTTAATAAATTTCGAGTTAGAGGACAGTAGAAAAATTTTCGGTAATGTTTTCTAAACGGTAATTGGATGAATAAAAAAAGTTTTAGCATTAGATGTTCTGACCAGGAGCGGATTTAGGGATTGTCCATAAATTACGTAACGATATTTTTAAAATTTAAATGATTAATTTACACTTATTGTTATGAAATTACAAATGTAGTTTTTTTTTAAATTAAAAACTTCACTTTTGTGTTCGTTTATGGGAATTACACAGCAAAAGTTATGGATAAGTCGTTATTTGGCGAATTACTACCTGAAAAGATATGAGGATCCTTGCTCCAAAATTCCGAATGCTCTGTAATGAGAGACAGTAAAATAATAAGTAAGTGTAGTGATGCCTTAAAATAAGATCACGTAACCTCCGAAATTTGGATGCTAATCACTTGTCTCCGTCCCCTCGAGATGAGAACGTGGGATCTGCGCTGTTTGTTCATATATAATGTATATATTTTTATGATTTCTTTTTAATGTGTTGTTGCTTCTCATATTGTATCCAATAAAACCAATGTGTGTTCATTATAATTCTGTGAGAAATAATTTTTTGATTGGCCGTTTATTAGGAAACTGTTCAATGGAAGGCTTTAACAAATGTTAAAAAAATATTTTAGTGTAGAGAGCCCCATCACCATGCACTCTGGGCAGTTATGCGCCTTAAGATTAATTAAAGATAGATCCTTATAAATCTTCCTTAGAATACTGCTCTCTTAGTTGACTGCTGCTTTAAAAAATCCGCCGACAGGGCACTCATTTAAACGTACAAAAACGTAATATATACTTATATACGTACAAAATAAAAGCATATACTGTAATGTGATTTATGCACTAACATATAAGTTCGAGTAGCCTACTTAACATAGGCCTATTTGATGCACGATTAGAACACTTATAAGCTCAGCGACAAGACGGAATACTTAAATAATGCACGAAAGTACTGTATAACGTTACAACTGCACACAAAGAAGAGTAACAATAATTTGATTAATAATTAGCCCGATAAAAAATCTGGCAGACTGTTTTGTAATAACCTTTATCTATCGTTCGATCAGTAAATGGCGTCGGCCAATCTTGCAGTTGTCTACAAAAGCCAATGAAAAATCGTGCCATTACTTTTTTTTTATCTAAGGCTTTAGAACGTAGTGGATGTCGACAGTGGCGAATCGCATGGAAGTCACGTGATTATAATGTTGATTTGGCGCAGCAAAATCGCTCATACGGATACTCAGCTTTATTCATGTGCATGAGCGATGCGAATCGTTCGAATAAATCACTTATGTGAATAAACTCAGCTTTAGATTGGCACTGCAGATTTTATCAATAAATCTTCGCAAAAAATAAATATATTGAGATTTTAATAACAGGGTTAGTAAATTTTGTTTTTACACTCCATTGCAGCATTTAGCGACAACATTCCACAAACGAAAGTATGATCTTTGCAATTATTCCCACAATGATTGCACGAATTAATACACAGATTTCACGATTGACGATTACAGTTGGCAAACGACTTACAATAACGAAAGAAGAGGTTTCGTGATTCAGTAAAAACTTTTCACTAAACAGGAAATATTGTACAGATTAGGGGCAGCGAATTTCATAAATTAGTCTTTTCAATAAATGTAAGACGAATGTCGCGTTCACAATAACATCATTTCTAATTTTATTTCGATTATTTAAGTTTTTATTTCATTGTTTATTTTACTTTGCGTAATTTCCGTGTATTATAATTTCGGACTTGACATTACAAATTAATTAAAAACCAAGATTACTTAATTAAAATTATGAACAGAGAAATTCGTTTTCATCGTTTTTACATGCTCATGAGGGAAACTTTGCAAAATGCATATAATGGCTTGCTTCTGTTGCAACCTTTTACTAATGAAATTGTTTATTTCAGAAAATTAACAGTTTTGTCAACTAATTTGTATCATATTCTTTACATTGTACGTACAACATCGTTTATTACGGTGTATTATTTTATTAAAATCGTATTGTATATTTTTATACATCGTCGCATTAAAAAATATATAAAATATAACCTTGTTGAAAAGTTAAATTTATGAAATCCGCCGTCTTTATTCTGTATAATTTTGCCTGTTTCGTGAAAAGTTTTACTAAATGACGAAAACTTATATCGTTATTGCTAGTCGTTCGCCAATTCCTGAAATTTTAATCGTCAATCTCGCACAACACTGTGACTTGAAAGACCACAGTGTTAAATGATCTCACAGTTCACAATATTTAGTGCTACTGTATTGAATTGTGATGTTTTAACCTCTTCCTGCACAATTTGAAGTTTAGTCATAAACAATGCAGCAACTTTAACATTTAAAATGGAAAATGAAAAGTGGTTGTCCATAACACCCAGATCGGATCTTCATGAATTTTCAAGGATGGTCAACTGGGTATTTTAAGTTTCGTCCTTCGCTACTCGGTCATCTGTACTGTGGGCCTACTAAATTTACCATGGACACGATAAAGACCCCGTTAGTACATGCACAACGGAAGTAATCTAAAAAAGTGACAGTCCGCAGCAAGTCTAGAAATCTCGTGTGTGAGATGATAAATGATCTATACGACTATTTACTTTTATTACTTCTACTATTACCGTTTTCCTATCTATCCACGGATTCATTTTTTGGTATCTTGTTGCTAATTTATTCATATGAACTGCGTGTCTACACAAATCATACCGGATTCAAATTTGGCATTGGTCCTTGAAATTTTGAAAAAAGTTGGCGGTGCCAGTTTTCAAGCTAATGATGTTCGATAAACTTGACGCTGAAAAAGTATATCTATTAAACTGAAGGATGCAATCTTTAAAAATGGGCGACTTTGATTAAATCCTCGATTGGTCTTACAAGAGCAAATTGTTAAACCCGAGAAGAAAAAGAGATTTTAAAAAATTGTGAATTTTTAATCATCTGCAGTGGAATTACATAAAGCATTTAGATGATATAGGTGAATTAAATAAGATTTTTTAAAAAAGGACTAAAAATTTTGCATATTTTATGCTTACAAATTACCGATGTATTCAGGACAGACATCTCCGAAAAGTTTTTGAATTGATCAGGGCCGGATTTACCAATCCAGGGGCCCTGGGCACAAATTCGGTGGGGATCCCCCCTTTAAGAGTAGGCAAATTTGATGATTTAGAAAATTTACACAAAATACTGTACTTTCAATTAGATTTGAACTAGGAAGTTGTAAATTTCATTTAAAAATAAGGTTATTGTAAACATACATATATTTTATTGTGTAAAACTAATTATTTTAATTTAACTGAAAAATACCTATGTGAAATTTTTCCCGAAATTTTCCGATGTTTCATAGGTTTTTTCCCGGGTTTGGTTTTCTCTGCTTGTTGCCCTCATGATTAGGCCACACTAGGCTGTCGCGATAATAGAAAAAAAATTATGTTTAAACATAATTTTTTTTAGTTTTGTGGGGCCCTGGGCACAGGCCCCAAATGCCCTTATGTAAATCCGGCCCTGGAATTGATCGCGGATCTTTCAGAGCAATAGGTTGCCACCTTAACCGCTCGGACATTCGACCGTCTACTGTATTTAGTGTCGTCACTGCCTTTATTTCTAATTACTTACTTGTATCCATTATCTATTGTGTAGCTATTAATGTCATAAAATAATATTCATTATGTCATTTTTTTTAAAAAATTGATATTAAATAATATTTAGAAGTTAATCTGATGTCAAACAGAATTTTCTATAAACAACATAATCACGGGTCCTCTCACAGGTAATCAAACAGGGTCATTTGTTCTAGACGTCACATTTAGGACCTCAAAAATACTTGCTACAAATTATTCATTCTATTGTACATCTTATGTATTGCGATAAAAAAAAATCTTTAATTTTACTCGAATTTTAGTAATTGTAATTATAATATGGTTCTTTCTTTTGTGAATATGCTCGAAGACTTGAAAATATAAATGACTTGGGTCCCTCGATATCTAAAAGACCCTACATAGCAAGAGATTCTACTCTACGTTCAACACAGAACTGATTTAAATGATCTTCCATACTTCAACGAGTATAAAATTAAATAGAAATACATTTTAAAATTAAAATGTAATATATTTTCTTAATTTTGAATCAATCGATCAATTTATTTCCTAAAATTTAACATTTTGTAGACATCGGAATCATCTCGAAGATCTTGGAATTGTGTCTAAAATCCATTTTGTGTATAAAATTAATTAATCTATCCAGAATTTTGCAAAAAATATTTAATATACTTTCTACAAATATTTGATTATAAGAATATTTTAATTTATATTTATAAATACGGAACGAGTAAACTGCATAAAAATAGATTTCTCATCAGATATGAAGAAATCCCCAAATGGACAATGACCAAGTTGGATATCCGCACATCATTTCGACTTGTAATACCATAAAAAGACTGAAAGCACATAAAACAGATATAAAAGAAGTTTACACCTACACATTCCCTACTACTTTCATCCACCATCAAAATAAAAGAAACAAAAAATCGAACAAGAGAATTTGAATATGATTTCCTACACAAAAATTCGTGTACTAACTAATTAACATAAGCACAATCTTATAACTTAAAAATATTTAACCATTGTATAAACTGATTTGCTATATTATTTTGTAACTAATTATAAATTTCTAACTGTACATTGTTTACAATTCATATAACAAATGTACCTGGAACAAAAAGTAAAAAATAAAGCAAGGTTTTAGGCTTTCCTGTAATTGTACAGTACAGTATTATGTAGTAATTACGTATAATTATGCAATATAAACTGTATTACGAACAGTTTTTAACACTTTTGTGTAGTTATGCAATACAAACAACCGTTGTGTTGAAGATCATTAATTTTACATACAACAACTGATTGTTCTCAACACAACTATTGTTACAGCTCCATATAACATCGACAATACGGTTGTATAATTGTATAATTACAATCGAGGTAATTCTGTATATAATTATATAAACATCTTACATTATATTATTACACAGTATATAACACTCACCTGTACATATGAATAATTACACAGCATAATTGTATAAGATTCATTATTTAAATTTATATTTTTAAAGGGATTTTTTGTGTGTGGTATGTTTGTTATCTAGCGGATTAATTGAGTGTGTTTTAAGCGTTTTAAGGGTATGTTGAGGGTAAGTTTTACGAGTAAATAAGTGCTTATCCTTAAAAAAATCACCGACGAAGTAGAAACATTTGCCATTGTATTGCGTGTGTTGTAAGAATCATAATATCTTGTTTACTGCATAGAACTGTTTATTGTTTGCTATCTTCTTTGTTTTTTACGTTTATCTTGACCTGGAATCAGGAAAGATTCTTTTTATCCTTTATCCTTTTAAATCCTTTCAACAACCGAAAGATTTCTTATTAAAAATTAAAAACCTGATACAGCTTAAGATATTTTTCCTGCTATTTATTTAATAAAAATTCTAGTTTTAGTTTTAATTAATAATTATTTAATCTACTGATAATGAAATTTTGAAATTTCTACATCCTCTATTAATCTGTAATTAATTTCAACATGACCTGTTCATCTATGAGCTTTTTCATAAGAAAAATCTAAATTTAAAAAGTTTAAACAAGTTTAAAATGTAATTTACAACTTTATTTAATTTTAAATAATAAAATCTTTTAAAGTTGTAACATAAAAAATTTTATTATAAATATTAAATATTGTCTAATTACTTGGTGTTTATTTTGAATATCAGATGGCGCCAACAGTCAGAGTAAATTGTTTATAAATATGGAAAGTTTTTCTGATTTTAAAATTTTTAATAAAAATTTATGTATTTAATATAAGTTTAATCTTTTTAAATAACAATAAATAATTATTTTCTAGTTAGAAAACTAATACAATTTTAAAAGTTACAAAAAAAAACAAGTAAAACATTATTAGAAAGTTCTTCAAGAAACATCAATAAAAAAAAAAAGTAAAAAGATTGATATAGAAACTTTAAAAAATCTCTAAAAAAGTCTAAATATAATAAACTATAAAAGGAAATTCTGAAGGAGTAATAAAATTTAGAAAGCAATAGACATAACCTTCAGATAGAAGTTTCCAAAAAATCACGAAAAAAAATCAAAAAAATTCAATATTTCTACAAAAGAAAAAAGAAAACAACAACAAGAATCTGGACCAGATGTTTACGTTTTATCTAAAAACACTTGAAATTGTATAAACAATCCATTCTGAACTTGACCCATTAAGTACTTTATGTTTTATACAAAGACATACCGAAAGGAAATTCGTATAAAATGTAATCAAAATGTTTTCTATTAAAAAATCTAAAAAAATAACAATATAAATTATATTTTAGATCGATTTATCGATTAAACAAATAAATTAGAATTTTTTTTTCTTCTTTCTTTTCTGAACTTCTCTCTACTTTCTATCGCAAACGGTAAAGATTATAATGGAATTTACAGTCACTGATATCATTTTTGATACCTGTTATATAAACGAAAGTAGACAAGACATCGGTTGTTTTAGATAATATCAAAAAAATCGACCCATTCAGGTGATGCTTAAGGACACAGCTACTCTCATTTTCTAAGATAGATACCTTTACTACTCAATTGTGACATCAAAGCGATGAACACTTCTTAGTATCGTAATAAATTATATCTTTGGTGTAATATATCGAAATTAACACCTATTTATTCTCATAAAAGTATTGTTGAATGATACCCTATACATTTCTAAAAAAACCCACACTTATCGCGATAATAATAATATATACTTTATACTTTTATTTAATAATAGTTTTAAAGAATATTGAAAAGTCTCGTCAAAAGTGAAATTTGTTTCAACGTTTTCTGTTTAAAATTGGTTATTTATGCTAACGAAATATCGTTTTTGTGTGTGTTTTCAGGCTGCGAATCTTTTCTGGAGTGTTAAAAGTCTGTGGCGTTATTCAGAAAGAGATTTCGTGAAGTACCCTTAGGGGTCGCGAGACACCAGTTGAGAAGTCAATTAAAAAAACGAATTTGATTGGTGTAAAGATTTCAGGATTCGAAGTATTCTCAGAGTATTTAGTATTATATTTATATTTATTATAAAAATGCATTACAAAATAAATTTAAATCAATGAGCAAAGTGACCCGTACAATATGCCCCTAAAGATAATCAAGCTATACCTTATTTCAATAAAATAATGTCGATTTATATTTTGAAATAGTCCCTTCTTCCCATGTAACAGAGCAATACAATTAATAAATATAACGATATACAAATTTATACGTAAAAATTTTTTTTGGCACTTTGTTTTTACTTTCCCGGCTGTTATATATAATCTAGGGAAGGTATAGAGATCGGTCAAAAAATGACCCCAAGATTTTTACATTTTTGTACTCGGGGAACCTTGAAACGTCGAAAAATACAATAAAGGGGAGTTTATGCTTTATGTATCGATGTTAGTGTTTGTGGGGGGCACGATTTTGTATACCCACTTTAAAGCTTAATAACTCCTGTGTCTTTGCTCGAAAATTTCTGAAATTTTGCAAAGACGTTTCAGTATTAGAGGCATTGTATTGGTTGTGGTTAAAGGTCGAGGGGTGGGAAAATAGAGGTGGGTCGTGTGTCATACTACAGCAACACTAGACTTAATGAAGATTTTACTCATTTACAATTTTTTATAAAACTCACGACTACTCTCAATATTAGGCTTTTGGCCATTTCATAATGGGCTGCAATTTGAAAAAATTTTAACCTATAAATTTCCACTGTCGTCCGTCCGTCTGCCTTTCCTTAATCTTGAAAATGGAGTTCCATAGATGAAATCAGAGACCAGATTAGGAGTAGGATGCCCCGATTAACTATACACGAACTTCCGATGCAACCCCGAAAGTCATGTTATTTCAATTCAAAACTTTCCCTGAAAGCAGGTAATAGAAGACCGGCACGACTCTATTGTTAAAGGAAAAGTATGATGTACAGGGGCAAGACACTACTGTATTAATTTGAGGTGGCGAGCATATATTAAATTAAATAAATTTAAAAATATGAAGGAAAATTGCATCCCGGCATTGTGACCATGTTACAATAAATAATTGCTCGTTAATAATATAAAAAGTTTTTAAAATAAAATTTCTTGACAGAAGGCACCACACATTTTTAATGTTTAGCCAGGAAAGTTACAAAACTTGTATATTCTATTTGGTAATTCACAAAGTCGCAAATGGGAAATCAAAATAATATTTCTTCTGCCCATACATATTCAAATATTGTATATTGTTTTTACAATGGTACAATTGCCCATATAACTTTATTCATATGCACATTATCATTCCTTAAATTCAGTTACAGATATATATATAATTTATATTGATGTTTTTAGAGTGATTTCAACTAAACGAGACATACAGGCTACGATGTTATCAGTAAGCTGTTATTAACTAGCCATGGCACCATATTCTCCCTAGTGGTGACTTTTGAAAATAAATTTTTATCAAAAATTAAATTTAAATTTTTTTACTAAACTTTGAGCTTCATACATCAGCGGTTTTCAACATTTTTGACTCGCGGAGCCCTTTTTAGAATCAATTTCTACGGCGGAGCCTACAAGTTAATGGTGTTTAGAAGTAGTGTTACGAGGAAGCCTAGGAGTCGGGCTAAATTAAGACAAAACATAAAATCACGTATAAACATTTAATGAGACATCTCTGGTTGCATTTTTTGCAGTTTTCTTATTTTAGATTCAATTAATGATAATTGCAGGCGAATGTTCTTCATTTAAGCGGTTTCTGCAGTTTGTTTTGTTACCTGTATTGGCTAAGAATTCCTGCTTCACAGAGATAAATAGTTGAAAGGCAGCAATACGAAATTCAACTTGGCAAATTGTTTATTTTTCTTTAATTTCATTCAATTTTTATTTATTTTATTTTCCTCCAGCGGCAGCGGAGCCCTTGGGAAGTGCATTGGTTGGAAACCATTGTTATACATTAATTATTTTAATATTATCTGCTCTTTATATGATATAAGTATTAAAATATCGAGTAGTCGTACCCAAAGTACTTCTATTCAATGATATTTAGAGAAATATTTATCAGTTCAATATTTACACCAATTTTGGTATGGTGACATTTCGAAATATAAGGAAGACAATCATAAAAAATTTAGTGCCAAACTTATCACTATGGCACTTTTGGCGCTGCAAGTAACAAACATTTTATTTTTACAGGATACCTATGTTGTACAGAGACTGTAGCGAAGCAATGCTTAATTTGCTCCCCATTCTAAAAGAGATAAACAGTGTGTTCAACGGCCGATCGTAATTGATCCTTTGCGATGGTTCTCGCATGCAGTGTGACACTGTCTTTCAAAACTGACAAATTTGCAGAATGTCCTCGATAAATCACACTTTCTCAGTATAATCGCAGACGAAACTGCTTTTTTTCCCGTTGTTTGCAGCTCCAAAAATGCCACAGTGGCAAGTTTTGATACTAATATTTTTTTTTTACGGATCTGTTTTCCACATGTCCTGATACGTGGCCATGCCAAATTTGGTTCCATCTGGACTGCTAATTATCTTTCTAGACAGTGTTGAATAGAGATACTTTAATTATGATCATACGGGCTAAATTTAGGTAATTTTATTAATAAAATAACAATATTCGATTTCTAGAATTCTATTTAAGTTAATTTTTTAACGATATCCTAATTAAATATTAAGATTAATCAAAATATATAATTAAAAATTCCAAAAAATTGCATTCAAGAATATTTTTTTTAATTTGCATATGAAATTGTATTCACGAAGTGCCAATAAAATTTATATATATATATATATATTTTTATTCTTTACGAAAATTTTATTATTAAATAATATTAAAATATTCGTTCTTATTGAAGTTCATGAATACATTTCAACTTCATTTATAAAATTTTATTCATTCTAAAGAAGCCAAAGAGATGATGATAAATAACTTTCCTCATCCATAGTCCACATAGACTTTGCATTTATTTTTTTAAATAAAAAAATAAATAAATAAAATTTACTTTGTTATAAAAATTTTAAATGTATTTTTTTAAACATTTAAAAATTTTAAATTTTAAAAATAAAGTTATAAATGATTTAATTTTAATGTTTTTCATTAATACAAAAATAATAATATAATTTATTGTCATTTTTTCTAAAGAATTTTCTGTAATATTTTCTTAAAAGACGTAATTTAAGAAAATTAAATTTATAAAAAATAAACTCTAATGTATTTTTATGGTGCATTTTATAATATTAAATTTACATATTTCATTTACATAAAAAGAATAATTTAAAAAAAAATACATAAATTTATTAGATAAAAATTCGGAAAGTTAAAAAATATTTTTATATTTTATTTGATAAAATTTTTGGATAAGTTATCTTGTTCCTTGCGTCATTTTTTAATTATATATTTTTTTATCATTTTAGTTTAAGAACCGTCTGCCAAAATATTAGAATTTTGTAAGTCCTTGAGCTAACAAATAAGCTTCACGTGCAAAAAAAATTAATAGAGCAATTGCAACAATAATAGCAGCGGCGAGAACAGCACTAACAGTAATGGCAGTGGCAAAAACAGCAACATCCATTGGCATATTCAGGATGCAGAAGCCCCATTTATCAAAAGTTTACTGAAAATACATAAAGAAAGTTTCTAATAAATACTTAACGAGTCATCCGATTTTCTAATAGTTAAATAAAGATAAATAAACTAAACATTTTTTGTATGTAGACTATATAATTCTTAACAGATTTATTCACAGAATTATTTCCAGTGCCCTCTCCTTACGATGATATCTAAATATGCCATTGACAACATCCATAGCAACGCAAGAATAACAGAAACAACAATAGGTTTACAAAAATAATAGCATCAGTAGCATTGAAAGAATAATATAACAGCAGTAACAACAATAACAGAATATCAGTAATAACAGCAATAAGAACTATAGCAGTGCAAGAACAGCAATAGCAATAGTAACAACAACAACTTTAACAGCAGCAACAGCAAAAATAACGAAGTAACGCAGTAGTAGCAGCTGAAATAACATCTCTAGAGACCTTGTATTTAATGATATCACACTTAGTTTAATGTAATTTTTTTTTTATATAAATATCAAAATAATCGTATAAGTCAACCATATTTCATAGTGGTCAGTAACGAAAATAAAAACTTAACACGAATAACTGCAATAAAAATGAATAATGTTATAGAACAGTAACGTCTATAAATTGATTAAACAATATCCTATTTACGATAATGAAAATAATTAAATTATATATAAAATAAATTTATACCTCTTAAACGGATATATAAATTATACTTGTAACAGGAAATATTATTAAAATAATTATTAAAATTAGGTTTAAAAATATAACGAAACAATAGAACTATTATACAAAATGATTTACAATTATTTTGTAATAAAATACATTCAGAGAAACAGTTTCAATTATTAATTTCTTTCATTTTCATAATAAATAAATTTAAATA
Source organism: Centruroides vittatus (assembly GCF_030686945.1). NCBI lineage: Eukaryota > Metazoa > Arthropoda > Arachnida > Scorpiones > Buthidae > Centruroides > Centruroides vittatus. The sequence continues at coordinate 706,361 of NW_027121088.1, forward strand.
TCTTTTATACATAATCTAATATTTAATATATTAAATTTCCATTAAATATTACTGTACTATTATTATTTTCATTCTTATTACTATAGTTGTTACTACTATTGTTACTATTGCTATTTGTATTGCTATTATTGTTTTTATTGTGTTATTGTGTCTTTTATTACTATCGCTTCTGTTGTTGAAACGGTAACAATAATTACAACAACAATTGTTGTACTTATTGTTACTATTTTGCTGCTATTCTTATAGTTACCATTGCTCTTCTTGTTACTGTTGTTATTGTAATTGCACGTGCAGCTATTATTATTACTGTTTATACTGTTATTGTCATTATTACTGCTGTTCTTATTGCTACTATTTACTGTAATTTCTGCTCTCGTTGTAACCATTTAATTGTTTTTGTTGTTATTATTAGTGATTATTCTGCTCCCTGAACATTATAAATTCGAAACTTTGAAAGGTAGCATTCAAAAAAAAAAAATAAAAATAAATTAAAAATAATAATTACACTAATCATTTCTTCAAATTAAAAACATTTTAATATCATTTATAAATATACAAATCTCGAAATAAAATTATTGTTAGAAACGTTATTTTTTAAAATACTTTAAAATTGATTTCAAATTAAAATTTGATATTCAAGCAATTTAACTTTTACCATTGTTTTTTTAAAGAAATAAGATTTTTTGGACATTTTTAGAAAATAATTATTGATATAGTTTAAGTTTATATATATATATAAAGAAAGCCTCAACTATGAATAGAAAAGAATTATATCTATAATGACGATCGAACATCAAAGAACACAAAAAATAATAATAAAATAAAAATAATTGCATTATATTTTTTTAGATTATTCTTTTTCTATTACAAATGCTCTTCATCTTATCATTTTTATATCGAATTTTCAATAAAAATTTCCGAAAAATCCTCCACATTCTGAAATTTCATTAGTTGAAGAATTCTTCTTCCATCTTTTCAGAGACATTTTGATGTATATAACAATAAATCAAGAATTATTTTAATACTTCGATATAAAATGTTGCATTTTTTTCAAAAATAAAAAAGTAATATATTTAAATTTATTTATTTATATATATAATATTTTTTCCTCATACCAGAAATATTCTACGTCTCTACACACTTATAGAAATGAAGATGAAGAAAATGCAAATAATAATAATAATAATAATAATAATTTTCTACTTTTTACATTAATTTTAGTTTAATTTTATTTTAAAAATATTTATAAAATATTAAATATAAATTTTAAACCGTTTCTAAGTTTAGAATTTACTTAAATTTTCTTTATAAACTTTGGAAAAAGAATAAATATGTAATTTTTTTTTTTAATTAAAAATAAATTTTATATAACTCAAATGGATTTTTACTTTTAAGAGTTTTAAGAGCTTCTAACTATAAGAAAAACAGTTAATTTCTGTCTACAATGTATGAAAATGGTTAAAACAGAAGTTTAACCAGTAGATCGTGAGCTACTATCTCAATAATTATATTTATATAAGGCATTTAATACTCAATAAGAAGTCAAAAGTATAGTAATTTGAATGTTTCATGCTATTATGAAACACATTTTATGCTGAGAATAAGCCAAAAACTTCAATGTAAGGTGTAATCCGTAGAACAAACTTGGAAACAAATTTTTCTGAACGTTAAAGCTTAATTTTTATTGAAAATTTATAAAAATTCACAAAAATGATTACTTCAATAATTAATAAATTCAGATAATTTAAACTGTCGTCTTTTCTAAATAGATTATTTAAATCCATAATCGGTATTTATTGATGTATATTAATGACTAAACAGCAACGATACCTGAAATATGGCTCATCGACCACAAACGTGAAACCTCACCCTCTTTAAAAGTCATAAATATATTAATAAAATTCAATAAAACGATCAAATAAAAGCTGAATTTTCACTCTCACTACATTCTTTTTACGTAAAACTGGGCACTTCTGCGTCCAGGCCCGAACCAGAAGACCCTTTTAGCATCCTGTCTGTGTTTTCCAATTCTTAAATATCTTTATGGTGTACAGAAGGCTCAAACAAACTATAGATAATAGATTTTGTTACTTAATTTATTCGAAGTAAGATGATGAATATGCATTTATATGTTATCACAGTGGAAAGAATTTATGTATAAATTCATCATCAACCACGTGATAATTTCGTTCGAGTTTTCATCCTATTATAACTTTTATATTATTGAATAATTAGTCTATTTACGAATTACATTAATTAGATTTACATCATTTCTATTATAAATTAATTTCATTAATGAAATGAGTTAAACTACTTGCGAAAAGGAAGTAAAACTCCTCACAAAAGAAAGATTTAGTTTTGTTCCTTACGTCATCTTGCCCCGTTTGCACAAATTAGACTTCTGTTTACAACTTATCATTAATTTTAAAATGTAATTTTTAAATAATTATAATTTAAAGTATAAAAAATACCTTTTTTCACAATTTTATAGATGAATAAATATAAAATTCCATGTTGTTTCAATAATAAAATGCTAGTAAAGAAAGTGTGCTAGGAAGTATATGTGAAAGAAAGTATATTAAAGAAAGAAACAAACAAACTTGAAGAAAGTATTTATTTATTTAATATGACTCTATATTACTATAGGAAAGACTATATATGTATATAGATCCTGTAAAGTTATACAGGATTAAAGAGGTCTTTATAGAGTCCTATATATTTCAATTAGGTGTATTACACCCTATACAGTTCTATGGAATCCTGGAAAACTGTATAGAATATACATAGACCCTTAGAAATTAAGAACTTCAAAACTATAGACTTCTACAGTGTATTCTCTATAGAGGTTTTTTTATATATTTTTTATGCCATATCTAAAAGTTCTCGATATATTAATTAAATCAAGCATATAAGTTATAAAATTATACACAGTTTTATACTGTATATTAATTATTAGACAAATATAAACTTGTAAATACGTAAATAAAATTCTACAATAAAGATTTAATTATATTACGTAATATGTTTTACTTTTTATAATTTATAAAGATTATTTTTTAGAAAAATAAATAAATAAACTTTTATTTCTTTGTAATAAATTATAAGCGCGACAAATTGATTACGTTTTTATTATGTTTGTTTATTCCAATTTTTATTTATTTATAAAAAGTTTTCGAGTAATAGGTCATAAAGAAGTATTGGAGCGTGCTCTTACACAATTATTTACAATGCCAATTTTATATATAATTCTAAAACACAATAGGATTTGTTTTTTTTTTAATTCGATTCTAAAAAGTTCTCATTTTTAATTATAATATATAACAATTTTGTCGAAAATGTATTGTTTTTGGGTAACGAGAGCAGGATTTATGGATTAAACGAGCTACAGTTTAGGGCCTGACACTACAAGACTACATCTTAGGGCTACAATTTAGGACTTCACAGTATGAGGCTGTAGATTACATTAAGATTTTAAATTTATTTTTATTGATAGAAGAGTAAGGCCTCTCATAATTATTGCTTAGAGCCGTAAGTCTAAATGCAATCCGTTTTGAAATGAATCTAAAAAATGAATCGATTAATTTAAATTAAATAAATAAATAATTATACTTTAAAACGTTTACTTAAAAGTATATTTAATTTTAAATTATTTAATAAAAGAAAATACAAAATATCTCCTACTTAAAACAAGTTTTTAATAAATAATCAACGTACGATTTAATCTCATTAGAATATCGTAAGGATCTTTATACTTTTGACCTCATTAGAATAATGTCTAAGCACTAGAGAAAGTTAATCAGAATAGAAGGAATGGAGGTTTTTGTGGTTCCATCTTGACTCGTAAAAAGTCGGAAGTAAGCTTATGTAAACAAGGAAGCGATTCGCATAAAGACCTTCTTTCACTCTGCCAGCCTCTTATAACTTCTAAAGAGAAAGATAAACACGGGGATGGAAAGCTCAGTTACACCCCCCTCAGTAACACTTGAACTAATCAGAAAGGGGGAGAGCGCTGCAACATCACTATCTACTCGTAACTTGGCAGCAATCCAATGAATAGATTTTTACTTTAGAAGGGCAGATGTTTTTAGAATTAGAACACTATAAATGTATAATATATGCACAATAAGAGCGAAGATAAAATATCATACCTTATTTTTTTCTTTTTTTGTAGTTTTAAAGTTCTGAAACTGTAGTTTAGTTATTAGTTTCCTGTTCTATTCAACAGAAACCTTTCATCCACTTTTATAGACGTAAGAATTCTTCTCGACAGTTTTCAATATTTTATTAGAAAAGTGTAGAAACTTCCATTCCTGTAGCAAATGGAAGGTGATTTACTTTACTTTCAACTGCTAGATAAACTCTACGATCGAGTTAATTTACCATCGAAATGTTTTATTCCTTTTATTCCTTCCCGTCTTACTTCATCTTTCGATAAATGAATAAAAACTTCTATATTTCTTCTTCTTTCCGAGTTTAATCTACTAAAAGAATACCATTTTTTCTTATATAATCTTACATTTATTTATACATTTTAAGCATTAAGATGAACATTAATTTTAAATTTTAATATGTGGATAATGTAATCACAAAACATCCATGCTTACGTTCTACATTTTAATGTATTAGGATCCGTATTTTAGGACCTTTATTTACAATATTAGAGAATGTTACAACCCGCATTAGAATCTGCACTTAAGATATTGGAATTTTGAATATTAGGATTCTTGTATTTAGAGTTCTGGCACCGTAGAATGATACTAAAAATTTAAATATTACGATCTACTTAAGATGTATTTTTTAATATTAGCACCTTTATTAGAATCCCAATTTAATATATTAGAATTTTGCATACCAGAACGTGTTTAGAACCTATTTTTAGAATATTAAGACCATTCTCGGGATCTAAATTTACGGTATTAAAATATTACCTGTAGGGACCTATTTAAAGTTTATTTTTGGAACGTTAAGCTCCATTTAAAGCATTAAGAATGTATTATTAATATAGAATTTTAGACCCTAGAACATGCTTAAGGCCTGTATTTATGGTAATAAAATTTTCAATGCAAGAACTTAGATTTAAAATAGAATCGATGTACTGGATAACGAATATATATCATTCCACCGTCGTAACTAAGCAACGAAGCCGCTAATAAAAACTTCTCTGAGGCCTTAGAGTAAGGCCTCAAAACATTAGAATTCTGGATATAAAAATGTTTTGATGTATGTAAAAGAGTTCGGGAAAAAATGCTTTATTTTATAACTATAAATGAATTATATTAAGTATAAATTTATATTAAATAATAAGAAAAACTTATATAATAAGTGTATCATTATTTATCGTTAATTTTAATGAAAAATGAGCAGAAACATTTATTTTTTTATTAAAATTTACGATAGAAATCATAGTTATAAAACATTTGTTCGGAGGAATTTTTCTTTATTTATTTATTTAGTGTCGGATGGGGACGAAAGCAACTTTCTTTGTATTTTTAGAAGATGATTTATAAAACATTTTTAATGTTGAAGTTTGATTTATGAAAGAAATCAAAAATAATGGGAAATATTCATATGGCGTGTTCTATGAGAATTTCAAAGGAGAAATATATTTTTATTGTTGGAAAGATTCAATTTTTAATTTTGTAAAATAAATATTAAATAAATGCTTACAAAATTCTTATTTAAAAGAATATTAATTACTTATATTTACAGTATTTTGTTTCATTGTTAGTAAAGGTTTACAAGCAAGTAACTATGTATACAAGTCTTTAGATTTCATTGAATTAATTCTAAAAAATTACTTTTATAAGAACCTTATAAGATATAAAATATGAATTGTGAAGAATTAAGCTTCTAAAGAAGGATTATGGAGTATCAAAAAGGATTATTGAATGCAGAACTCCAGCTTTTGTAATAACTTAGCATTAAAAGTATACAGAATTTGAGCATTGTAACTACTAAAGGAGTACCACGAATTACGAATTTATAATTAGTGATGCTCCTGTAATAATAATCAATAATACTCTCGCAAATCATTGTAGTTTTTAATTTAAATTATAAATTACAAAATAGAACGGTGCAGAATACGGCACTCCAGCCTTTATAGAAGCATCACAAATTACAGAATAGGAGCTATACCGAATGAGGTACACCTGTTTTTGTAAAAGTGCGTTATGAATTAGAGAATAGGAGCTGTATACAATACGGTACTCCAACTTTTATGGAAGCATCACAAATTACAGAATAGGAGTGTACAGAATGCGGAACTTCACATTTCGTAGGAGCTGTAAAAATATAACACTCCCCTTTTATAAAAGCGTTACAAATTACAGAAGCGGAATTTAATACTTCACAACACACTCACAATACCTCAAAAAAAGGGCCTAAAAACATCAAAATACAGTAATATATTTATAAACCTCATTAGAATATTTTTTATGAATTTCTGAATAAATCTGCAACTTTCTCACGACTCAATAGAACGATAGAGAGACAGAATACATAATTGCAAAAATAAATTATAATCAAAAAAAAGGTTAGGTAATTTTAATTATTTACCCTTTTATAATAATAATTAATTTTCCAGAATAATAATAATAAAAAAATTCTTTGTTGTATCTTTGCCAAAGATTATTTTATTTGTAGTTTAGTTTGAAGGAAATTTCAGTCATTATAATAAATAAATGGAACAGATGATGATAAATAAATCTCTAACTTCTCTTCAATAACTCTTGAAAGTGTAAGTGTTGTATCTCTTTAATTTGTATCTGCTTAATTTATAAAATTCGACTATATTTATATATATATATATATATATAAATAAACATATCAAATTTATATATTCAATTTTTAAATTTAAATGACATTTATTTTATATAGAATATAAAATATTTACTTATAATTTCGAAAATTTTATTTATTTCCATCGAATTTATGTAAACATTCTTAAAAAATAAATGTTTATTCAGTAATAGCTCTGAATTAATAAGATTTTGGTGGATATATCATGCATAAAATCGTGTTATAACTATGTAAAATTAGATAATTTTATTAATACAAAGCCTATTTTCTATGTTTATTGATTTTTTTTCAGTTCTTAAAGGCGTAAATGCGATAAAAATATTTTTGAGAAAGAAAGATGATGATACAGAAAATTGTTATTGTTCCAAAAACTTTCTTAGATATATGACTTGTCGGAAATTCTTTTATTTATCTTCGATACCGTTTCTTGTTTGAGGGATTTAGTGGCAAATTGAGACTTGTTTCAGGCTTCAGTTCCTGTGTCATGTATATTTAACATTATTATGCATTTCGCTGAATTGTATTGATGTGAAGATACAAAAAAAAAAGGAAAGAAAATCGATATTAAAAATATTTTTAAATGAATTTTTATAGATATATTTTATATAGATTTTTGCTAGATATTTTTATCTGTTTTTTTTTTATAAATATACCTCTGAAACTAGCCTATACTTTCCAATATCCAAAGATAAGCTCTAAATCTGTATTGTACCTCACTAATATTAGAGAATTGATTGGAAAAAATATTCAAAACATCAATAACACAAATGATTTTTAATAAAAGTTTGTAATATAAATATATCTCATAATTTTATATACATTTTACAGATATATTTCTAAAAATACTGATAATTATTAATAACTAAAGGTATATTTCATAGAGAATCTCGTAATATTAAAGAAGTACATTGAAGAGAAGGTGCAAAACCCAATATTAAAAAATATTTTAAAGTTTATTTTTCATATTTTTATGTATATTATACACATGTATTTCTAAAAATAGCCGATAGTTTCAATATATATATAAAGGTAAATTTTAATATTGCATCTTTCAAACAGGTCTATTAGAAATGTATATTAAAGAGAAGGTGTAGAAAAAAGAAGGTGTACAAAAAATTAACAGTAAAATAGTTTTTAATAAGTTTTTTTATGATTTTTATAGATATAGTTTTAAAAAAACTTTTCTTTTATATCCAAAGATGAATTTTAAACCCTTTTCTTATTTAGAAATAGTTTATCGTCTATACAAAACTTGATAAATCTCCTTAATAAAAGAGTAAACAAAGCAAAATTAAAATATTAAGCCGGTTATTCTGAATATAAATCCTTTACTATAGAGTTATATATATATATATATAATATTTACAGTATTGTATAAGCTTGACATATTAATCATAACTTATCTTTGATAAAGATCTATGTGATGTAAAATTTGTATTTTGTAATATCCGGTATAATGCCCTCATTTTAAATAAATGTGGCATTGTGTGTGCAGTTCATTATGGTCAAAAAGTCGAAATTCAGGACAACTACTTCCAGGGATTTCTTGATTGAAATTTCTGCCTGGAATACATCAATAGAGAAATACCCTAGTGAAGTAATGCATTACTCATTTTTAGTACTACGATACTTTTTAACTTTACAATCGTTATTCTTGTTCTAAACTAACAAGAGCCTTCTATTTTTTACATTCCAAACGGAACCTTTAACTCTTAATTCGCTCAATAATATCAATTTAATGATGTGGATTATTAAGGGGTGGTCCACCCGTCTTCTTATTCAAATACAAACTGCTGCTTTATTCGAATACTTTAATGCTTGTAAACTTGCAAATAGTACAAACGACACAAATAACTAACTTATATGAGTCACCTTATACAGTATACAATTCTATAAATTGGTTATTTGCTACTAAATAAATAAAACAATTTGAATTAGTTAGCATTATTGTAAATAAGATTTAAAATAACTTATTAATATTTGTAATAAATTATGATTTAATTATGATGTTAGTTGTTTAAAATGTAAGTATTTTTAATGTCTTTTCTATGGAAAATATGCTGCTATTCTTTGAATTAAGTTCATTGTATGCCTTTGTTATTCTGCTAAGAAAACGTTCTTTTATGTTTTCTATCTGACAGGGAAATTCGATATTTGTGAGAATTATTATAAGGATAAAGAACTATCTATTCCTAACATTCCCCTTACATCCACCCTATAGTGTTAGAATTAGAAAGTGATTTTTTCCTCAATTCCTCGTTACTCGTATAGAAACTTCATTTCAATCATTCTATATATATCTTCAAATATATGAAAAAATTCATTTATATTTTAAATAGAACTAATTGAAAACAATTTTTAAAAGAACTTAAGTAATTCCGTTCTCTCCTGTGAATAAGAAAAGTATTTTATAATTACTAAAATTTAGAATTTAAAGATAAAATGTCCACCTGAGAAATGCATGTTTCTTATTCTGTCTTGTAATGTTTAGATACAGGACAAAGAAGAATAATTTTTTTTTATGGGGGAAAACATAAGAGAAAGAATAGTGAGGAGAAAACGTGATACATAAAGCATAATAAAAGGAAGTATAGTAAGAAAAGTATGCTAAAGTAAGCTTCATAAAGACATGGTAAGAGAAAGCACAATAGTAAGGGGATGAGGAAGACATGATTAGAGAAGCTTGATAAAGAAGACTGGTAAGACATGGTACTTTTTCTTTGTCTTAGCATACTTCCTATGCTAAGACAAAGCATAATAAAGGAAAGCATAATAATAAAAAGCATGTTTAAGGGGAAAATGATTCATCATAAGATTATATTTCATCAGAAATATCATACTTTAATTATAAGCGCGATTAATGTTAATTATAATAAATTTATGTGCGAATTTAAAATGATTTCTTAATTAGAAAATAAAATTTAAATTACGATTTTAAGCTTTAATCCAAAGCAACTCATAAAAAAATGTAAGTTTAGGCTATTTTCAATTCTGTATCTTTTAAGAATATAAATAAAAAATATAATAATTAAAATTATCCATAAAATAAGAACTTAATTAACATTTTAAACAAACGGAATTAATTATTTTCCCAATAATTTGTGAGGATTTCAACATTAAATTAATTCAATCATATTGACATATTGTAAATATTAATAAGTTAATTAATAACATTTTTTTTTAAAAAGGAAGTGAATAAATTAATATTAAATAAATTAAGCCCTATACATATTTTAAACTTAATTAGGATAAATATTTAAATAATTATAATTAATTTTATTTGTAACTTTGAAAAAATGCACTTTAAATCTCAAGACAGCATCTCATTTAATTGAGCTTTTTTTTTAAAAATTACAATTATTTAATATAAATTTAGTATTTAAAATGTAAAAATTATTAATATTTTAATGTATATTTTCTTATTAAAATATTTATTTTTCAAGTTCTATATTGATAAGGGGTAAGTACTGTACAGTATACCAGTTTATTAGTAATTTATAGCAATAAAAATTATATAATAATAATAATAATAATAATAATCCAAAATTTATTCGTAATAAGGCAGGAGCCAGTTACAAAGGATGTTTTGACAACAATTCTTGTTATTAATACTAAAAAATACTCCAATAATACAAATCAAACCAAGCATTATACAGCACATTGGTTGCCGATTGTAAGTATTTAATACCATCAATTTAAAGACCTTCCAACTCATACTGCAACTTGTAACTTTCTTCACACACTTGGTTCTTAAACATAAAATAGCATTAATTAATGCTACCTATGTCTTTAATGAATTGTTACGTTAAAAAATTTGTGAGCATATTTATATAATCTATAAATTATGTCTATCTTGGCTGAATGGAATATTTCATACATTGCTCTTTCATCAGTGCACCTTGTTAACATATGCAAGTCAAGATTATGTGCTAGTTTCTTTGCATCTTTACAGCCACAAAACATATGAAATTTTGAAATTATTGTATGACATCTAGGGCAGATACTCTTGGAAAACTCGATGAAATTATTATTGATTAATATTAATTCCTTATTTATTCTAAGTTGTATGAAAAATCTTTTGACATTAAACGCCAGGTTAGTTAACATATAGTTATTAATAAATGGATACTCAAGAATTACGTTATACCAATTAGTTTTCTCTCTTATAAATATATCTTCTATGTCTTGTGATAAAGAGATTTCGAGCACGTTTTGTATCAACATTTGGAAATGTTGTTCACTTATTTCAGGTAAATCTAGGAATATTGTAACAGAATATCCAAAGCGCTTTAAAATTTGTGCAATTTGTGACACCCAGTTTGTGCTTTGTCCTTTAATCAAAGACTTTCGATACAATTGGTATAATAATACAGTGGAAAGATTGCGGGCATCTCTTATTTTAAATAAAAATTTCATGTATCTTCTTATTAAGGTAGCACTCAACTTAAACCTACTTAATTCCAATCTTAACGCGCTACCTGGTGTGTTGTAATCCAACAAAAAAATCTTGCGTATAAACCTGTTTTGGATCACTTCTAGTTTTTGAAAGTTCGTAAGGCTCCAAATTGGGGCCGCATAGCCAATAAAATTCATTATAATAGAGTTAAACAGCCTAAAATGAACTTGGATGTTCTTTATCTTTGCTCTGTAAAACAATCTAATCATGATAAAAATTATATAAATTAAATGAAAGATTTTCTTTAAATTTTTAGAATGAAAGGATGGTTAGTTAATTTATTTGAGTAGGTATCATAGGAAGAGTAAGATGAATAATTTGTAAAAACACGAAGGGATGAAAATGTAGGGATTTTTTTAAAAGAAATCTTCGTGTATCTAATTATGAATAGAAGAGAGATTGAGCACGGATGGAAGACACCACGTGTCATCTTTTGTTCGCTGTGTGTAGTTTTCCCCCAATTGGAGCACGAAACACGAAATATGTCACGTCACGTTTTGCAAGTGCTCTTTAAACTAGAGATTAATTATAACCGAGGAAACTACGAATCAATTGATGAACTGTACACGTTCTATCATACCTTGTTAATATAATATGCAAATAAAAAGCTAGCAAATGCTTTAGGAAATATTTTAATTGAAAAAGCAAACAAATACTGCATTACGTTCCGAGTGAATTTTCTTTCTTTTTGTTTACTTTTTTAATGAAAATTTAAAATTAAATTTACATAAATATAAAGTAAATAAAAATTGTTAATGTTAGTTTAATCAGAAAGTTAATTTGGAATTGGTATGGACGAAAATTAAGTAGGTACGAATGAAAATTAGATAGGTATACGTGGAAACTGAATACGTATGCATGGAAAGTAAACAGGAAATGCATACAATCAAGTAGGTAAGGTTGTAAATTAAATAGGTATAGTCTTATTTATTAATTGAATGGAAGAGGATGGAAATTAAGTAGGTATGAATAAGAAATAAGTGGGTATGGGTGTAAGTTAATTAGGTACTGTAAATACCTTGAAAATTCATAACTTAATTTATGATTATGTTTGATTTTTTTTTAGATTTTTCTAATTATAGCTTAGTAATAAATGTATATTGTTAAATATTTCTAAAAAATCACATTAACGAGCCGAATACTCGTTAGAGAATATAGGAACCACCCAACAGTTGACCTTGATGTTGTATAATATAACAGCTTCTTATCACTGTTACGATCTTAGCTTATCACAATTTATTCTGTAAGGAAACGGGATAAATTATGACCTTTTAACTTAACAAATTAACTACTTAAGAGATTTTATATGCGTTAAAATATTCTAGGAGTTAATAGTCGCACGCGATAATAATAATAATAATATAAATAAAACACGTGCGAACTCGATCTCTATACTTAAAAAAGTGTTTATGTAATGTCCTTGTCCTTCCAAACATATTCTGCTCTTACTTAATGTAGGTGGTAACCTTGTATCAACTAAATCTACCCATGGATCATGTTTTCATCCATAAGCGATCACTCTGATGGGTAAACAGAATTGGGTCTATCAATCTATTGGCAAATAAAACTATGCTTATCACGAAACAGAAGTAAATATGTGGTCCTTTGGATTTTATGATGGATCCCTGAAGGTTCCTGTTGTTGCAATAAGAAAAAGAAGGAATATATTGTGTTGCAATTATAAAAATTAGGTCAGAGGAAGATAAAGAAGAGTTAAAAACAAGTAAAAGGTATCACTTCACTGAAGATTTTTTTGAAAAAACAGTAATAAAAAAAGCTTTGATTGTCCAAATGATCATCCAACAAGATGAAAGAACTGTATTGTTGATGGATATAACACTTTTGTGGTGGGTCGATTCGTTTCTTTGTTGATAATAAAAAATAGGGCAAATATAACAGTAAATTATTAAGTTTATTAAGAAATTCAGTGGTTAAAAAGTATAATACCACACGATGTGCTTCTTTAAGTTTAAATTCGAGAATCCACGATCGCAAACAGTCAAAACTTATTATATACACATTATATAGAATAACAATAGGGGGATAAAGGTAGATATTAATTAGCCTTAATCCTTAAATTATAGCATTAAACAATGTCGCGAATGATAATTTACGGATTAGTTTCGATCGATGATTAAATTAAATTAATGTGTTTGTACTTTATTTATAACAGACTTTTTTTCATTTTTCAACTCGTAAACACACACACACGTCTGTTTAAATGTTATTAAAGACTTAAAAAATGATCCATCACGTGTAATACAGTTATTAAAAACAGGATGATCTTTCCCATCGAACGTACTTCGATAGAAGTGATAATACGATTCGCACTTATAAATTTGGAAAAAAATATCCCAAGGGACCACCCAACACGGTACCATAACTCTAAGTAACTCTAACCAGAAATCACCAAGAAGTGCGTCAGAATGACGTCACAATCACCCCGGCAACCACAGCAGGGTTCTGGCTTCGTTCGCCAGGTGGTGCCACGCGTCTTAGTTTGGGAGTAGAGGGTCTGCGCGCGGGAAGAAAGGATTTATTAGTGGGTTTCGGCCACTCCGAGCCACTACTTGTGTTTGGTATCGTCCGAAGTGGCGCGCTTTTGGGATTTCATGAGCAACCAAACACAGGTGAGTATCTTCTATCCCTCTCGCTCTACACCTTCCATTTTTTTTAAAAAACTCGATCCACAAGGTTTAAGTGAGGTACGAAAACTTCTATACCCTGATAAATCCAGTTATTTTCTGATTATTAAAACATTATTCGATACAGGTAGAGGTGGATTTAGTTTCGTGATATTTGCGAACGACAAGCGGTCGACAGATGCCGTCGTTCACACAATTTCGTGACGTCTTCTCTTTAGTTTTTTTTTATATCTACATCCCCCTCGTATACTCTATGTTATTCGAGTTTGCAAACCACTTTATATAAGAAATATATAAATATATATATATATATATATATATATATTTCTCGCTTATTCTTCATAAATTTCCAAATTTCTTGTATTGTTTTCGACTACCCCGGTCTAGTAAACATTATGTAAGGGTCGACTTTTCTGTAACTGTACTAGGAAATAGGTCGAAGGTCGAAGCTTAGTAAATGACAACCCAATGAAAGAACAAGGAAGGGGATGAGAATGGGTGAAGATTAATCGAAATACACGTTACTGTACGAAATGAGAAGAAAATAGGAAAGTAGTTTTACGTTTTCTTCATCATCACTTAAGTCTAATTTCCACATCCGGGATATTAAACGGTAGGAACCTGCAGTGCAATGCTAAGTAATCGCCACACAAGACAGATGTTGTGGCACACGAGAGACTCAAATTCTTCTAAGCAGCCGTCCCCAGATGTACAGTAGCTGAATTTATTGGATCAATAGACTAGTTCTTTTTTTTATTTTTTATTTTCTTTTTTTACTTCCATCTTGGCTTGAAACGGACAAGATTCGTGAAATATTTATAACACTGCGTCTTCCATTTATAATTTTTTTCTCCCCTGCAACTGCTCCTTTCTTACAAAGTTAAGCTTAGGATTTTTCTTTATCCTTTATCTCGATTTTCGTAATCTTTTTGTCCTGTTAAAACAACTTTTTATGGAGAATACTTATCTAAGAAAACTTTAAAAACTTCTTAAGGTGGATGTTTTACCGACATTTATTATTAAAAAATAAAAAATATAAACAGTTAATAATAGATTATGCGGTTCTAACACTTACCAAATGTAGGGTTTTTACTTTAAAAACCATAAAAAAGAAACTACCAAAAGGGTGTATTTTGTTTGAAAAAATAGAAAAATTAATAGGATAAAATATTTTATATTATATCATTATATTATTTTATAAAAATGTTTATACTGTTTTCCTATTCTAAAAGGAAAATTTCTTGTTTAGAGCTATGCAAAGCGCATTAAATTAATTTTTGGATAAATAAAATTATTTTTATATAGCTTAATAATAATAATAAAATATTTATGAAAATATAACGATATTCACATTAATTTGAATCAGTTTTATATAAAAATCAAGGAAAGTTGACGACTTCTTATCTACGTTTAAGCAAAGGCATCTGGTTTTGTATCAAGGATGACAATCTGAAACCAGATAAAAATACTTGTAAAGTAAAGAAAATTATTTCAGGATGTTAAAATATATAAAATAATGCGAAGTTTTAACATATTTTTATAATTATTCGTTATTAATACGAAAGATTATAAATACAGTAGTGCAAGTTTTCCATATTTTGTGATATATTTCTGTTAAATTCTAATGATTTCCAAATAAATTATATTTTGAATTAATTAACTTTAAAGTTTACATCCGATTGTATTACTTTATTTAAAGGTTTGAGGATTATACAATTTCATTATAATTAAATTAAGATAATTATTTAAATAAAGTTATCTTTTGTCTTTTCGCACGCTTCTTTGCTTATAAAATACATTCGTAAACACAACTTTTCTATTATTAATCACTAGATTTTTGTATTTTTAAAAAATTTAACTGGAAAAATATCAAATTTTACAATTTAATTCGGTTTTTAAGATGTTATATAATATTATTCATTATTTTATTTTAATTACTAGAGTTCAGCAGAAGTAGAAATTAAAAAAAAATAATAATAATGAAGAACTGTCACGTACTTCTTCGACATTAATTATATGCTTACATAATTATCAAAAACTTATTCCTGTAATTCTAAAAAAACAAAAAAATTCTATAATATTAACTTATAAAAAATTAACAACTTGTTCCATTCATTCATAAACGTAGGCGGAGTGTGTTTTTTTGGAGGGTGATTTACAGACTTCCTGAAAGTTTCTGTATTATTATACTTTAATTAAGAATATTAATAACTGTTATTGATGTTATATAATGTTTAATATACCCATTTATTTAAATAATATAAAGAAATCTTATTGCACACATCGAATGTTGATCGTTGCGTAGTTCTTAGTTAGGATTATTTGAGGATTGATTTCCACGTCCATTAGTTCTGTTGGAGGATTAATGATAGTCCAAAACTAATTAACTGTTTCCCTAATTTATATTTAAATTTACTCTCTGCACGTGAATTAAGTATCGAGAGAATCAAATATGTCACTTCCTTTCGAATCTTACATCCTATACATATTATCATTGATACATTTTAAGCTGGTGAATAGCCCAGTAGATCACGACTTACCAGTTGAAGAACACTTTATACAGTATCATTCTATAGTTAGACAGCGATTCACGATGGTGTTCTTACACTAAAAAGAGTGCTGTCTGACTGAATGACTGACTGGCATGAATTTTATATACATTGCATTATTAAAAAGTCCATTTATTTTAAGTGCACCCTGAGTAGTTCTGTTTAGAGTGGGTATATATAGTAACTACATACTTTTTGTCGTGTAAATTTTATATATTTTACAAGAATTTTCGATGCTAATTCGTGGAATTCCAAGCATTTAAATTGAGGATCGAGTAAGAAGTATGTAAATAACCCTTTTGATATTATGCAATATATTTTAAAATGCATCTTATTAAAGTATGCCAGTGATTTTTCTATAAGAGAACGATGAAATTTGATAAATAGGAATTTTGATATGGGTCTTACAAGTGTTATTAATGCTTAATGATGCAAAGTGGAATCTGAGAATATATAATTGATTTACATGTGCACGTGTATAAATCTTCAAATTCCACTTCCACGAACATTAAGATAGCAACATTAGCAGAGTGTTTGGTTCATTAAGCGTTAACAACTTTACTTCTAAAAATTTCATGAATACTCTCCCATGTGACGTAACGGAGATGCACTTCTTTCGTGTCGAATTTCTTTGGGTTAATAAATTAATCTTTCTTTAAAATTATGATTGAGATCTTTAAAAAATTTTCTTGATAATTTACATAATATTTTAACATTTAAGCTTATTTTCTGAAACATTTTTAACTTTGTTTATATATTTACTAATTAAATATCGAACTAATTTACTTCCTATCTGATTAATTTATGATTTAATAATCGAATTTTGTCTGTATATAGGGTCATTTTGCTACTGTAATTGGAAGGATTTACTCCTTAGAAATCTTACTCCCTGTAGGTTACTAATGAGTTTACCAGATTTTTGCATTATTCTTTTATCAATGGGCTAAGACAAACTATAGGGAAAAGGTACTCATTCTTGAGGGAATAAGGAAAATTATAGGGCAAAGACTCCTTGCTCCTATGGTCCTGATTACAAGAGAAAGAAGTCTTTCAAGTACTCTTAGGATTAGGATCTCCAAAGTAAGGAATCTTTACCCATTAGATTTCTTTTATAATTATAATTTACCTTACTAATTAAGATTAAGAAATTCAACTTTGATTTATGATTAGGGGAATGTCTATTAGAATATTCTATTCGATATAGGCCTACTCTATATCTCAGATTAAATTTCACTTATTAGAAAATTTTACATACGTTACACATGGCATTAAATAACACGACTTGACCTTATACATACCATATAAATTTACTTCTGTTTTATATCTATACTAATAATTAATCATACGACTTAACGAGGTTAGCTTAGTTTTAAACTCATTTATTCCGTATTCATTTAAAGTTTAAATAGAAATCGAAACAAAAATCTATAAAAGATCCTTATGTGAAGAGGATAGAAAAGTAAGCAAATTAATCATGCGGCCATATGAGAAAGAGTATCTATATTCTTATCAAATGGGAGGAAAAAAATACGGAAGTATCGTTTTGCATGCATTAGATAGGGGAGAAAAGAACAAGAGAACTACAGATTGCCCATTGCAAAGGCTAAAAGTCACTTACAATCACGTGACACTCAATTCCGAAAATAAACTCAACCCCGCTCGGGATTTCCACTTGACATTGTTTATTAAGTAACAATGCATCTATAACGTCATCAAAATCTAGGCCAATCATAATGTTTTTTTTTTTTTTTTTAAATATTTAAATTTATATAAAAAATACTAAGCAAAGCGAGAACTGCGTTTTATCTTCGTTTAAATACTTTTATTTTTGGAAAAATACGGATAAATTACAGCTTGAAAGATTTATAGAAAGAGAATTATTCACTATTTATTAATATAAAAGGTTTTAATTTAAAAAAGAATTAAGAGAATAACATTAATTTTCGTGTTTCTCTACTCCACCCATTTCAAGAACTCAATGTGTAGAATGGATAAAGTCTAATATTTCTTGTTTTATTTTATTTTGGCAAATGTATAACTTAAAATATGTGAAAATTTCTTTAAAAATATATACAGTTTCCTTTTTAAAACTGTATTTATACATTACAAAATAAATAAACTTCTACTTTAAAATTAATATACAATTTCCTCCTTAAATGTTAAGAAAATACTCCAATTTCATTATTTAAAATGTAAAGATTTATAAATTATTTTTAAAAAATAATAAAAGAATATATTTAAACATATTTTCGATTTTATAAATTAAGATTTATTTTCAAATTCTTGTGTAAAATATTAAAATTTTAAAGATTTTAAACGTAATTTTCACACATTTGATTCATTAGGAATTACCATTGAATAATTCATTAGAAATTTAATATTCTTTTGCAAATGATTTTTTTTTTTCTTTGAACAATTCACGAGTTATGTTCGTTTATGTTAGAGAAACGAATTTATTTTCCGCCATTTTGAATGACATTTCTTTAATCATCTTTAAGTCAAACTGCGGGTTCACATCCCTGTGGTGATTTTAATTTAGCAACCGTCTCTTATGGAATGTTCCTAATTAGCAAAAGGAATTCGAGAAAATGTTAGCACGTGCATAATTATCTTCCTCTTATTCTTATGTATGAAACTATCACCGTTTGTCATCATTCGAATTTTACAAAAATATTTTCTACTTTACATAAAATTATCATTTTTTGATTAATAAATGTCTAAAATATATACATATTTTTTCCTGAATATAAATTTATTTATTTTATATATTTATATAAAAATTGACTTAACGATTTAAGGTAAAATTAAATGAATTTGTATTGAATATTTTTAAGGCTTTCTTCAAAGAAGCATTTTTACGTAAAAATATTTTAAAAAATAATAATAGTTTTAATTAAAATGCAGAAAATATTTTAAAAAATTTATAATAAATAATTTAATTTCAATTTTTTTTCTACATTTTAAGCATTTTTTAAGGGTTTTGTCGTCATTAATTTTGTATTTTTCTACGTAGTTTATCTATAATTAGCTCTTAATGATGTCTTAGGAAAAAACAACTATAAAATTTATTTATTTTAACTTTAAATAATATTTTTAAGCAAAATTATTTATAAAAATTCTTACAGAAATTTTAATTTAAACCAGTTCAATAACATTATCCGTTAGATGAATGGCAGATTAAAGAGAATTTGATATGCAGTATTTTTTATATTTGTATGACGTGATAAAATGAAATTTCCAGGAAAAACATCTAAAAAATTTAAAAAGTACATTAATGAAACATTATATTAAAATTTGTATTTTTATATTTTGCAATTTTACTTTAAAAACCTTTAAAAAGGCATTTAAACTGGAAATGTTTAAATTTATAGACCTAACTAAAATATGGTAGAATTTAAGCTTTAATGGCGTGTAAATAATAAATTTAAAAAGGAAGATAATAAAATAGATGACATTATTCATCATCGTCATCATCATCTAAAGCTGTTTTATAATGTTTTAACTGTTCAGGTGAAGAAATTATAAAAGAAAATATTGTTTAAACCTTTCTACATTCTTCACTTCTGATTTAAAAAATTAATTTTGTGTTAAGTTTTAAGTTTAAATTACATGAAGTTTCATTTTAAAAATGATTGAAAATTTAAAAAAATAAACTAATTTATCATTTTAAAAATATTTTCTACTTAAAAATATAATATAACGCGCAAACTTATTCTTTCTACTTTGTTTCCTGTATAAAAATATTGATTTAAAGTTGAGATTCTGAAGTTAATTCCTCGATTAAACTGTAAGATATTAAATTAATGCGTTATGTATTGAATAATTAATTATATCGTGAATAAAAATAATTATTAAAACCATAATTTAAATACTAAACATTGTACTAAACATGAAATTCTTTGTGAGTATGATATAAAGGTTGTGTATATTAAACTCATAAAGGCAGGATGTAGACTTGTAATCCTAAATTTTACATATAAGAGACCTTTCAAACTTAGCAAAATAGTAATAAATCTTAAAATGCAAAGCCGTTAAATGAGACCTCATACCATGAGGCCCTTAGTGTGTTCATAGCATGAGGCCCTAAGCTGTAATTTGTTTAGGTTGTGTATAAATCTGATTCTAATGCTATAAGTTTAATTATGATGATCACTAATGTTAGTCTAAGAAACTTTTGAGTTTTTAATTTTAAAAAAAATCGAAAATTTTCTAAATTTAAAGTTTATTTAATAATAATGTTTTCCTAGTTACGTAAATTCTTATTTTTATTATGATAAATGAATACATATTTGAATAATTTTACGATATGTTTACTATATTTAAATTAGTTTTAGGATTAAACTTAGTGCCAATTTGTAACCTTTTTTATACACAATAATAAAAGTATCACGTACGAATTTAATGGGTCAAAAAATTAAATTTGTTTTTTCTTTTATTGAATTATCATATTTAAAATTTTATTATAATTAGTAATTTCTCGTTTAAAAGACGAAGAAATTATCATTTTAAATGTGGAAAAAAAAATAGTTTTTAAAGTAGAATATCAAAAATAAAAGAAAGGAAACACAAATTTTGACGTCAATCATCGCATTAAACAGAAGCAATTCTGTTTGACGTGTTGAAATCTTAAGCAATTCTTTGTTTGATAATCTAATAAATGGCGCAAGCTGCTTATTAATCAAACCTTGTGTTAAAAAACACGAAAAAAGCCGTAATGGAAACAGGATATTCACTTCTAATAAGACAAAAGTTTCATTGTCATCTTTCTATATTTATATTTTCACAAAAGCAATAATTGAATCAGTTATTTATACTTCTATTGAAAGAAAGTAATACTTAACTTGTTTTCCTACAATAAGTAATTCTCATTTCCTTATTTACATGTATAATTTCGAGATTAAATATTATAAAAAGTCGTTTTTAAGTTATTTAATAATTATTTTAAATAATTTTTAACTTCTCTATGTCTTTAACTTTCATCACTGAGCATTTATCTAAGGATACAGTAGATAACATTTTTTTTTTCATCTGATAAATTAGTTTCTTACTCAAATATTTGCCATAACTATTCATCTTGAAAAGATCATTTTTATATTAATTAAAAATAAATTATAATTTTAAAATTATTTATTAATTATTTTAAACAATTTTTAACTTACTTCTTTGCATTTTCATCCTTTCCATCATTAAGCATCTCTCTAAGGATGCTGCAGATAATACATCTTTCTATTAATCTGATAAATTAGTTTCTTATCCAGAAATTTTCCATAATTTAAAGTTTATCTGAAAACAATCATTTTATATTAATTAATAGTTTTTTCAATTATTTATTAATTATTTTAGTCAACTTTTTACTTACTTCTCTACATTTTTACCTTTATTCTTTCTTCCTTCCATCACTAAGCATTTCTCTAAGGATGCGGTAGATAACAACATCTTGCTTTTCACCTGATAAATTAGTTTCTTACTCAGAAATTTGCCATAACTCAAACTTTATCTGGAAAAGATCTTTTATCAACATTTATTGACAAGAAACAGCGTTAATGAAACATGAAAATCTTATGAAAGTTATAAACATAAATATTGATTTATGTTGTGAATGATAGAATTTTTATGTTAATAATAACATTGTTTTTTTTTTTTAAATAATTATTTATTTAGTCGACAATCTTGGAAACTTTAAATTAAATTTATTTATTTTAATCGAATTTTATAAGTTTTTCATAAAAATTTTAATAATTTAATAACTTACTCAGAAACAGTTTATAATTGATGATACATTATTTAATTTAAAATTAAAATATAAAGAATTTAAATTATTGTTTTTTTATAGTTTATAAGTTTAGTTTAATTTTTTGGTTAAGAAATTCTTCAACTACTTTGGATACTTTAAAAGCTACAAACACTCGTTTCGTTAATTGGTCGAAATCAAATTACGTAAAGATTGACGTGTCTATTAACTGCTGTGATTGGTGAGATGTTTTTAAATTCATAACAGCGGTTATTACTCTTGCTATTGCTTATTTTCAGCTTTAAATAATCAAAAATAAAAGTTTTTAAATTTTAAAACAAATTATAGAATTCAAAGTCGAAAACTTTCGTTGAGAAAAGTTGAGACGAACAGTTATAAACGTAATGATTGATGTTATAATTTAAAAAGATTTAGCCAATCAAAGTAGCCACTAAACACGTCAATTATTACGTACAGTACTTTCTATTTTAACCAATTAACGAAACGAATGTTTATAGCTTTCAAAGTATCCTAACTTAAAGTAGAATTACACAACTAAAAATATTACTTTTATAAATTATTTTGTATTTTTATCAAATTAAATATCTAAAAAATCAGAGAAATTTGTTCAAAACAAGTTTTATTGTTTTATGACTCATCCTATATAAATTTCATAGAATATAATCCATAAATTAGGGATTACAAATATTAAGAAACAAGAGACATGTGACATAAATAAATAAGATATTCTTGTTTATTCTCGTATATAAGAAGGAATAATGTAAATAAAATTATTTTTAGATTAATTCACAATATTTCTTTTATATAAATCCTTTAATAAGTGAATATAATTGAGAATATCCTATTATTTATTTATTTAATTAAATAAGTGTTTAAATTTTGTTCGAAATGGTCTTACTATTCATTTACTGACTAGAGAATTAAAGATGTCATAAAATTCAAAAGTTATTCGAAATTTTATTTATTAAAATTATTTAAGAATAATAAAATAATATAGTTAATCGATTTATTCTTTCATCAAGAAACGTTAATGTTACTTAATGAAGAAAGAGACGTGAGTTTTTCCATTATTTACGAGGGTCAACCTTTCGTGCAAAGAAAGGAAAAAAAAAAATTAATTAATTAAACTAATTTTGGTATAAAATAAAGATTTCACAATTTCAAAAGTCATCTACGTAAATTCCAATTGATGAATTTTGTACTTTTATCAAATAATAGTGAAGTAATTTCATGCAATTCATATATAAGTAGTATTCACGATGCGAATCTTGATATAAAAGTTACATTTTTTCAAGACAACAAAATTCTTGCCTTTTTGGAAACAGAATCTCTATATTAAGATATAAATTATTACCAAAAGACACTGTTTCGAATCTATTTAGAATACATTTTTTGTCTCTATGTTTAGCAAGACAGCAAGATCTAAAATATATATACATCTAAACCGACGTCTATCTATATTATTATGTACACTATACCAAAAGCCATTTATTCAAATTCTAATATATTTTCTTCTGATAAGTGAGTTTTGTTTGCGTTCTAAGCATGAAAGCTAGATGTAAAATACATTAAGCTTTCTTTAGTTCGAACCTATATCTTTTAGTAATAGAACTTTTACATTGAAATATATATTAATAAAACACGGTGGTTCAGATCTATCAATAGATTAACATATTTAGGCCGAAGTGCTGTCTTTCGAAGCAAGACAGCAAGATATAAAACATGTTAGATTCTAGTTAGGTCTGAACCAACGTCTTTAGATAACAGCATTTAATCTAGTAACTAGTTTCTATTACTAAAAAACATGGATTCGGTTCCCATTTGATGAAAAATTACACATTTAACTGGTTTCTCTTTGTAGAATATGATTTATAGACTAACATTTACCATCTTTTCTAATTAAAAAATTTGTTGATTAAGCAAGCTGTAGAAAAAATTTGGTTCATATATCCAAAAACATAGTAAATAACATTAAACAAATATTTCAGCTATATGTTTAAATAATCAAATTAAACAATATTTTGAGCAACATTTTAGCAATAAAATCGATAATGAACCTTAAAAAAGGTAACTTTAATCCCAAATTCTGCCATTTAAAATCAATAGATTGACTTATAATTATAATTAATTCCTTTTCTGTTATTATAAACAAGATCAAGCGATTCGAATAACGTTGGTTTGGATAATTTCGTCAACTCTACAGTTCATTAAATCAATTAAAATGCAATTTACTAAGCTTATAATGTACTAAAATATAATTAAAATTAATCGAACATTCAAAGAATAAATTTGAACGTGTGTGTGTTTGTATGTAGATATATATTTCAAATTACGTGACAACTTTCGGACGTCACGCTGTTAATTTACAGCATCTATAGGCGTTATTAGTTTATATTATTAGCGGATAAATGATTAATAAATTAACTCATTAAATCATATTTTAATTTAAAATATCTTTCATAATTAAAGGTATTTATTTTAGTAAAATAATTAAAGAATATATCCTTCTGCATCATTTTCTTTTGTGATTTTGCTTCTTGGAGAAGAAGATTATGAGATACTTCATAATGTCTTGAATATCTTTATGTAAAGGTTAACAATTTCTTAAATTTTTATATATTTTATTACTTTTTACAATAAGTTTTCTTATGCTGTAAGTAGAAGACTTGAAAATATGCTAAATGTACTATTTTATGGGAGAAATTCGACTACTCTCCTCTCTAGATCCGTTCCTCTCTAGAATAGTTAGAGCGCTTGATCCAGAACATTTACATCATTTAATCTAGAACTGCTAAAGTAATTGATCTAGACTGGTTAGAACGTTTGATTTTAAATAGTTAAACCGTTAAATCTAGGACAATTGAACTACACGAACAAGAATAATTACACGATTTGATCTAATTAGGTAGACTTTTCGACTAAGAATAATTCTCTTACATTGAGAACAATTAGACATTTTAATCAAGAATATTTATCTTTTCGATTCAAAGTAGTTAAAACCGCAACCATTAAAGATATTATCGTCATATTTATTTTTCATTCGGACATAAAATTTGATATCTGATACAAATAACTCCCGATCGCTAACCAATGTTTTTTTTTTTTTCTTTCTTTCTTTTTCCTTAAGGAAGAGATCAAATTATTATAAAATCAATAATGAGAAAATATTTGCACAAAAATCATTCTCCTAAAAAAAATTAATGTTTATCTTATATTTTATGAAGTTTACCTGAAGCTTTTTTTTTTATTATGTGATCATTAATTAAACGACTCGTACGTTTCTAACAAGATAACGTTACATATTTTGTGAATCTTTAGACTTTATAATTGGTAAACAAGGAAAAATGCCAAGAAATAGACTTCTCTACAATTTATCAAAGAAGATATTTTCTTATACATTGTTAAATATTAAATATGGCATCCCTAACACAATATTTACATTCATAAAATGAGAGCAACTTTACATTTACATATGGTAATGAATATTTTTCTTTATTGTCTGATGATCTCTCCTGGAAACTTTCACTAGATTTCTTTAAAATTAACGAAAAGGTATAATTTACCTACAGTTAAATATAAAATAAAGTGTTTTTTTTCCTTAATTAAATCTTACTTAATTACAGTTATATGCTTACTTAATTTATAAATTAATAAAAGTTTCAAGTTTTCTTTACTGTTCTTAACGCTTTATAAATTAATTTATTCCTAAAAATATTAAATTGTAATAAACGAAAAACATATATCTACATTCTACGTAAAGTTTTGTATTGATTTATCATCATAAACTAATGATTTATCATCATAGACTGGCGATTTATCATCGTGCTTCATTAGAGAGTCAATTGTGTAATCGTGTACTTAGTGGATTTATATAAATAAAACGTATGCAGGAACCATTTATACCTCTAAAAAATAGAATAAAATGCTTAATTATTCTAGGAACCGCATATATTCACCTATCCAAAAATATTTTTTTGAACTATTAATAAGGAAATTTATCTAAGATGAAGTATTTTTGCAGCCTCGTAACTTAATCGGGTGTAGGAATATATTATGCATTATGTTAATCACACGTTGCAGTTTATGTATCGGGGTGAAAGAATGAGTTTGAACTCTTATTAAATAGCAGCAAGAGGTTTAAAAATCGTCATTTCAAGTGGTTTTAGAATTTGAATCTCGGCACTCCCGTCGTTACAACGAAACTAATGAAGTTCGGCCACCTAAGGAAATGAAATCTGCATATTCAATTTTCATTTAAAACGCGAATATAAATTAATCTACTAGCTTTGAATTCGGTTGATCGTTATTTTATGGTCAGTTTACTTTAAATTTAATAGGAAATTTTATGTTAATGTTCAATTGCTTAATGGATATTCACAAGCACTTTTCGAATTTTTAAAGAAATTTAATTTTATAAACTTTGTATTATATAAATATATATATATAAACATGAATTTTTAAATCTAAAATATTATTAAATAATTTGTAATTACTAGATTATTGAGTTATTTATTTAATTAATGACTTAAATATGTCGTCTTGCTGAAGATCTCAGCATGAAAACATCTGTTTCTAATCAGAACTCGTTTATTTATGTATATATATTCAGGGCCTCTCGTAGGTCAAGAGAAGCCCGAGCCACCTTTTGAGGCCCTCATTTATATTTAAAATTCAAAAAAGAGTTATAAATTATATTTTTCCCTACACAAGAAATGAAAAGGAAGGAATAATTTGTAATTAATATCTATGAGACGTCAAAAGTATTTGATGTAGGATCTTGTGATAATCACAAGAATGAAAAATATAATGTCCTATCACAAGGGTAAACATACAAACCCTGTTACGGGAGGCAAAAATATACAGATTCTATTACAGGGAGGCTCACTGCCCTCTTGTGATAGAACCTATATATTTTACCATTCATTCCACAGACACCAACATACAAAAGAACTTACTCTAAGAATTTTCTATTTTATTTTCTGAAAAGAAAAACCAAAGAAATTTATATCGATCAAACAAACGTTTTCAAATTTGTCACTCAAGTCTTTTTGATATCTTGGAAGTTTATATTGTTTAATTTGTAAATGTACATGACCATATCATTCATATGATTGCAAATAATACCAACAACAACAACAGTTTTATTTTAACGACCGTTTCGCCATCCATT
This sequence comes from Centruroides vittatus, assembly GCF_030686945.1. Classification (NCBI taxonomy): domain Eukaryota; kingdom Metazoa; phylum Arthropoda; class Arachnida; order Scorpiones; family Buthidae; genus Centruroides; species Centruroides vittatus. Next base: position 733,731 of record NW_027121088.1, read on the forward strand.
TGTCGTCCATTAAGCGATCGAAAATAGAATCAAAGAGAAGTTTATTTGCAATCAAAATCTACCTAAAAGTAATCTTGAGGGATACAAAATGCTATCGACCTCCTCAAACTATATAATGTTGCTTACCCTGAACTTTAATAATATTAAGTTGGATGTTTGCGGCATCTTTCAGGTTACCATATCTGCATTCTAAAAACTTCTTTGCTTCTATTTATTGATTATATGCTATATATATATATTATATATATATATATATATACATATCTTATATACATACGAGTATAACCATCGTAAGAAATTTGCATGCGCTTAAAGTACCCATATTTTTCCAAAAAATCTTTACTTCCACCAGTGCCTATTGACTTTCGAAAATTTATTGAAAGTCTTTGAAATTTCAATGAATATCCTTTTTTTCTTTATGTAATTTTTTAAAGAAAATCTTATAAAGAATTTGACGTTGTAGTTACATAAGTTGATACTATTTTAGTTACTTTATGAAGTAATTTTAACATTTTTAAGTTGAATTTTAGGATTATTGTATTAAAGATTAGTCTAAATAATCAGCGTTGTATTTTTGGATTATTTTTTGAAATTCATTTTAAAAATTGTTATAAAATTTGGCATGTTTTAATTGTTTTAAGGAGTATTTTTAGTTAATAAAATAGTACTAAAATTTCGAATTATGTTCTTAGAATATTCAATTAATTTTTTAAAGGAATAATTTCAAAAAAATTGAATTATTCTTGGGATTATTTTTAAAAAGTTAATTTTAAAATTGGCACTGAAACTTGAGAGAATATTTTATTAACTTTTTAATAATTCATCAAATTAAAGGATTAAAGATTTTATTAATAAATTAAAAATTAATAAGGATTAAGTATTTTATTAATAATTTCAAAAAAGTTAAGACACATTTTAAAGTTTATTTAGAAAGGTAATTCAAAAAATTGGCATCATATTTTAAGGCCATTTTAGAGTCCAAAAATTATTCACAATACCGGGCTGCAATTTTAAATCATATTTTTTTAATTTATTTAATTTAAAATATATGCTCTCCACCTCAAATTAGTAGTGGCTTGCCCCTGTATATCATACTTTTCCTTTACATTAAAGTCATACCGGTCATCTATCTATTCAGGGGAAATTTTTGAATTGAAATAACACGACTTGCTGTTTGCATCGGAAGTTTTTATATAGTTAATCGGGGCCTCCTGCCCCTGAAGTTTCCAGCTATGGTCTCATCTTTTATCTGTTTAACTCCCTTCTCGAGATTAAGGAAAGGCAGATGGACGGACAAATTTATAGGTTATTGTAGACCAATACACTTTTATCAAATTAACAAATATTTATTCATTCATGAGAAAAATAAATTTCAATAAAAATAATTTTAATTATTTATCCAATCTTTTCTTAACATAATATGACATTTAGATTTGTGATTTACAGTATAACGTAATTATATCACTAATTAACAAATATTCAATTAAAGTATGAAGGAAATCTTTACAAATATTTATGTTTAAATTTGTTTTTACGTTTAATTTTATTGCTTGTATGATATCAAATATTAAAAGAAAGATGATCTTATTGCGTGGCATCCGTTTGCAAAAAAGATAAACAAAGAATTATCTCTGGAAAGGATGCATTTCATTCACGTGTTTAGTTGATAAAAAAAGGATCAACGTACCCCAATATTTATTTTTTCTATATCAGCCGCACTATATTTATCTACATATAAGTGATTTATCTAAAAGGGATTTTTAAATCAAATTTACTTCTTTTTATAAACATTTATTCACTATATTGAGCCTCTACGTAGAAAGTTTACTATTCGAGCGAAATTTTATTCATATCATTAATCATAATTAACGTTATCATTAGTGATTAAATTAATCACAATTAATTTTTTATCATCTCTTCATAAATGTATTGATTTTTTAAAATATTGATCATATACAAAAACCACAAGAAAGATGATTTAAAAATAACTTATAAACATAAGGGGGAGAAAAATACAAAATTATACAAAATTTCTATTTTTTAAAAGAATTATAAACTAATAATTTTAATATTTTAACTCATTAATTTTACTCATTTTGACCCATTGATTAATTGTATTTAAAAATAAAACATTTACTGTGTCATTTGATTGATTTCATTAATTATAATTAACATTATCAATAGTGATTGAGTTAATTATAATTAATATTTCTTCATAAAAATATTAATTTTCTTTTGTATTGATCGTGTATAAAAATCATCATAAAAGTGGTTGAAAAATAACTTATAAATAGAAAAAAATATTAAAAAATTACTGAATATTTAATGTTTTAAAAGGGGTATAAATAATAATTTTAATATTAAAAATTATTACTGTTAATTTTCCTTTTTGACTCTCTTTTTACTTATTTTTGACTCATTAGTTAATTGCATTTAAAAGCAGAAAAGTTATCAAAGTATTTGCGTGGAATTTTATTAATTTCACTAATCATAATTAACATTGCCAATAAGAATAAGTTAATTACAATTAATTTTTTATCGTCTCTTTGCAATAATATTTTTTGATCGATCATATATAACAAGATTGATTAAAAAGTAGTAAAAATATAGAAAAGATACAAAAAGTTGACAGACTTTTACAGACATTTTAGAAGAATATAAAGTAATAATTTAAAAATTAAAATTATAAAAATTTAATACTTTAATGGCTTTTTTTTAGCTCTCATTAATTCTTGTTTAACACAATTACATGAAAAGATAAGCAAGTATTAAAGCTGATATATCATAATTGTTATTAATTACTACAGTATAAAGTCAATACAGTTGCTTTTTTGATGGAGAAAGAGCTAATAAATCTTTCTGTTGATATAAATCTTTATACAAATAATTTCGTTTATGATGATATAATTAATTCATAAATTATCCTGGGCGTTGTACTGATATTATCATAAATAAACCAACATATTAACTGCGTAGTTCGCATTTTCTCATATATATATATATATACATATAATTCGTCAGTTTGTCTGTCTGTAAAAGATAATTTTTAAAAACATTTCTAAATGCTTATAATATTCTTTTGAGTATTAAGTGACAAGATACTCTAAAAGCATGATATAGGATACATAAATTAGAAAAACTAATTCTAAAATATTATTTATTTTTTATTTTATAATTTGCTAAATGTGTATCATGTATCTAGTTTTTGCATATTCTAAAAAAAATTCATCCTGGTTGTATCATGTGGTTGTGAATTAAATGATGTGAAAAATCTAACTGGTAATGATAATAAGTCATTAATTAAAGAATATTTTCATTTAATTCTAAAATAATTCATGTTTTAATACATTAAAATATTCTTATAATGTCTAAGAACATAAGTTTCATAATAGCATAAGATATTTGAGTTGAAATATTTAATTACTTACCATAAATTTATATATTTTCATATAAAGCATAAGTCTTAAATGATCTAATTATCTTAGCTTAAATCTTTAATTATTAGTAATAAATTTCTGTTTTTCTTAAATCTTAAATATAAATTTATGTTAAATAATTAAGATTTAAGCAAAAAAAAGAATTAATTTTAATAGGATAATCTTATATATAATGATTTTCATCTTTTATAATGTATACACATTATAGAATAATTGAATTTTTTACATTAATATAAAATTAAATTAAATTTTTTTTTTGATTATTATCATTTAAGTTTCTAAATAAAGAAAAATAATAAAATTTTATATAGAATAATTTTGAAAAATCTGGTCAAGGTTATAAGATGAATTGTTAACATAATCATCACCATTATGAATAACTTCCTTGTTACGTTTTCTTTTGTTTTATTTAAAACAAAAAGAAAATTTACAAAAGTTTATAATAAAAAATAATAATAAAATTTATAAATTCATTTATTTTTATAAAATTTATTAAAATGTTTTAAATATGTTTTTTTTTAAGAATTTAATAAAATTAGGATGTAACATATGTACAGAAGCTGATTTTTTAACCAATTTACTGTAAAAAAATCTAATATTTTTAAGTAAAAGAATGCAAATAAATTAAATTTAAAATTATATGTATTATTTTAATATATTTCTTTTTAAAAATTCATTTTAATATGTAGTTTAATGGAGTTCAAACCAATAAAAATAATTATTCAATTTTTGTAAAACATGAACTTATTAAAGCTGTTTAATCTTTTTAAAAAATAATATAAAAAATTAAAATAAAAAATACAAAGTTTCCATTTATTTTATTTGATAAAAATTCAAATTTTCTAAAAAGAAAGAAAAAAAACAATTTGAGAATAGAAGAGAATAATTTCCATTTTATTAAATTTTATTTAAAAAATGAATTAAATAAATGCAATTTCTTTAAAGTTATTGTAATTCTAATTATTTTATTATTATTATTTTTATTATATATATACAGTATATATTTTTTAAATATATAAATAAATTTTCTAATTTAATTTACATACATCTTAGAAATCAAATACATTTACATGAATATTTTATGTATTTAAATTCATTAATTATTGAATATAAATTAAAATTATATTTAATTAATATTATTAAGTCTAATTAAATGTTAAAAGTTTCTTAAGTAAGTCTAAGGCATGTTTGCAATTGAAATGAATTATTTAGAAGTCTTGGAAAGTTATATCTTTAATGATATTCAAGACATTATTAAGGAAGTATATAAACCCCCACTGTTTAAACTATTTTGAATCTAATTAAATAGGATAAGCTCTAGATGAAATATCATGTTACAAATTAGCTTGCTTTTGTTCTCTGCTAGGTAGAATATGGCCTATTATCTTAATGGAAGAGATAGTAAATGATTAAAATTATATTAATATATAAAGATTGCTAATTTATTAAGTTTTCTAACCATAAATCAATTGAAATTCTTCTCATTCTACTTATTTGGAAGATAAAATGATATCAAAGATCACTTTTTTAAATATTTAGATATGGATTTTTTAAAGTAAACTTTAAAAAGTGCTCAAAATTTCAATTATTAGGATGTAAATAAACATACTAAAATACCAAAGTGTATGGAACTCAAATTGAAGAAGCTACAGGAAGAGAGTAATTATTTATCTGATCAAAATAAACAAACTATATACAAAACCAAGAAGCCAAAGTAACTCAAGATCAATACTCTTACATTTTGGCTATTTTAAATTCTTGATTTAGTTTAGGAAAAATTCAAAAAAAAAAATTTATTGGTTCATATACTTTATTTATTTTATATAAAAGTCAAAAAATAAATAAATATTAAAAGAAACAAGAGCCAAAAATCAAAATGTATGTTTTAAGTTACAAAAATTGATCTTGGATCTTAGTTCTGATGTACAATCTTTGATTTTAGGACAAAGTTCTTTCTATAATAATTGATTTTAGACTTTAACTTCTGATTTAAAATTCTCCATTTTGCATTTTTGCTCCTGGCTATAATCTTTGATTTTTACATCCTTTTCAATTTTGTTTCTTTACCATGATCAAATAAATGTAATTTTTTTTTCGAATGTTTTAAAACGTAAACTTCAGTTCCTGTGATTGAAATAATTCAATTAATAAAAAATTTTTCTTGTTTTTTTTAAATTAAAAACCAGAATAAATAATTAGAATAAATGTTTCATTAAGAACGTTTTACAGCTGCAAATGCTTACTTAATGTGAAAATGTTTTATTGAGTAAAACCTTTGACCATCTGCCTCTTGTTAAAGGTTTTCCAAACACACGTCAACTACGCCATCTGTCTACAGTACAAAGAATCAAGGGTTTTGCTTTTTTTCTTTCAACACTCCATTTGATAAATTGTTTTACTCTGGTTTACTTCATTATCATGGCCTTAAGGCCTCATTACTTTGATGCTTTATCTACTTAACTTACTTAAATGCTACTGAATAGGATTTAAAGATTAAATCAATTATTTTATACATTTTAAAATGATGTCTAATTCTTCATTTGTCACATGGAAATTATTATCATCTAAAATTCTCTTCTTACTTTTCAACATCTTTATTATGTTTAAAGTTAATTTTTTGTAATTAAATATATGAAATTAATAAATAATATAATAAAATTTCTTATTCAATTTATCAACTCTAGAATTAAACACATATTTTCTACAAAATTATAAAAATTATAAAAGTGCATTATACAATTTACTTATTTTTATAGATTTTTCTTAATTCCAATTTAAAATATATATTTTTTAATAGAAAATTTGAACTTTCTTTAACCTAAGAATTTTCAAAAGTTAAATTAAAAGTTTTAAAATAATTTATTATTATAAAATTATAATTTTAAAATATAGAAGATTTAGAATGTTTTAAAATATTTCTTTTAAAAATATATACAATTATTATAATAAAAAGTTCAAATAAATTCAAAATTAAATTTAAATCTGTTTTAACCTTTTAATTCTCTAAAAACAGATAAAAGTGCTTTAAAATTCTAATATGTATGTATGTATATATTTATAATTTTTCTTTACTCAAATAAATTCACTTTTATTACTTTGAAAAATTTTTTCTATCAAAAATATAAAAACATATTTTTTAAAAATTTTCCCTCTCCCCATTATAAACCAATTTAACTGCAAATTTACTTATCAATAATAAGCTTTTAAAGATAATTATCTCACAAATAAAAGTATAATTTAAAATATTAGATTTTTATCATCTTTAAATCTATTACTTGAAAAGACAATATTTAAAAAAAAAACATTATAAGAATATTATAAATATTAAATTTAATCAGATTTAAAGAAAATAATAATAATAAAGAAATGCTAGATTTAACTTCTTTTTTTTATAATTATATTTGTGTCTTTCTTTATTGGATTGAATGAATATTGGATTTCAAGATGTGTTTTAAATTTTTCTTTGAGTGAAATTAATCCAAGAGCTAAGCTATAACTGGTGTATTTTATAGGAACCAGATCTTTGTGTGGAGAAGCAGATGGATGATAAGGTCACATCTGGTAACTTAAAGCAGATAACCAATGAATGAAATTAACCTTTAGTACTTTAAGGAAAAATAAAGTGTTTTACTCTCTTAAAGCATTACCAACACTCAAGGAAAATTATACTTAAATGTCAATAAAAAAGAGATTTGAATGTTTATGTAAAGTCTTCTCACATTATTAATATATAAAAATTGATTACAGTACTTTTTAATGAAAATAAAATGCTCTAATTCCTAAAATTTGGATAATTAAAAATAAACTATTTAGTTTTTTAATTAGTGAATATTTCTGAAAAATTACAGTTTAATTGTTTATAAATTTAAATTTTATTATACAATTTGAATTTATGAATTTATTTTTGATCTCTGCATATTCTAAACAGTGTTCAGTGAGATAAGTTACTGATCTGTCATGTTACCTTTACAGTTTTCTAATGCCTTCTGACTTTACATGTTTAGGACCCATAAGCAAACTGGTGGTGAACTTTGACCCTTTCTTTGGAATAGTATTAAAAATGAATTCTTTAACTAATTTGAATCCTGGAAAAATGGGCCTCAGTCTAGTAGCACACACACACACACACACTCTCTCTCTCTCCCAAAGCTATAAAAATATATGAATGAAATAAAAAAAATAGTTTTCACCTCTATAGTATGTTTTATTACACAAAGAATTAAATTTTGGGGTCCTTCTGTGTCTGAGATTCATGCCAAATAGCTCTGCTCGTTCTCATCTATACATGATTATAAATATATAAAAAATAAAATAAAGCACTTTAAAAATCAAAAGGTGTCAACTTTATATATTTATAAATTTGTATTTATGAAAGAATAAGATAAATTTTCTATAATAATTTAAGGAAAATGTAACAAAAATTACAGTTAAATGTCCATAAAATAAACTTTTATTATGAAATTTGAGTAGTTAAAACAATAAACTACTTCACTGTTTAGTCTGTTATATATTATAAAATTTGCATTTATGAAGTATAAAATATTTGATCTTTTAAAGTATAAGTGAGCACTTAAAATTATAATTAAATACCAATAAGGTAAACTTAGTTTATAAATTTTTAAAATAAGTTTTAAATTATATAGTTATTTATTTTTAACTTTAAAAAATGTATAAAATTAAAATAATACATTTAGAATTATAGTATTAATTTTATAATTTTTCAATAAAAATTATTTTTAAAAATTAAAAGTATAAATATAAATTATTTTAAGGATATTTTAAGAGAAATTTTGTTATTTAAGCTTTACATTTTAATTTTTATTTGGATTAATAATTGTTAAAGTGATTTTTTTTTAAAGTTTTATCTAAAAACTTATTGATTTTATGTAGAAAGTTAATGACAAAAAGAAAAATTAATTTTCTTTATAAAATTACTTAAATTCAATTCTTTTCAGGAGGAAGTAAGCTCTACAATATAAAAAGTACATTTTTAGATGAAAAAGAATTATAAAAGTTTCCAAAAAATTTATTTTTTATTACATTTTTTAAATGTTTTTTTCGCTTTTTTTAATCTAAAACACTTATTTCTATATTTTAAAGCTTTCTTTCTTAAAATAATATTATATTTAATTGTTTTTAATCATTACTTGCATAAGTTGTTTGCTTTCTAGATAAAATCTATACGTTTTTAATGTTTTTCCTCCGTATAAAAAAATAGCTATTTCGAATACTAAGTGAAAGGATACAGCATAAATGAATTATAAAAGCATTAAATCGAAAATTTCGTGTTATAACGAAAGGAAAACTCAAAAATCTTAAGGGATTCGCGACTCTAATTATGATGATAAGAATGGGAGAGTTTGTAAAGAGAATCGAACCCCCTTCTCACAACGGGTCAAGAGATACTATAAACTTTCTTTTGAAAAGATTTTAAGGACCGGAAGCTACGCGGATAGTTACTTCCTGTCTGACGTCATTACTATTCAAGGCCCCTCAACGGTGAATTGTTGTATTATTCATGTGTCACAGCTCTACTTGGCTATGAATAATAGAACGCTATCGACTTGTGTCCTCGGGTCCTGATCCCTTTGCCGTTTACTCAATAAATAAACCAACAATCTTTTCACGCTGCTCAATGGAGATGGAATAGAAGTATAACGATGGCTCGCCAGCTGTTGGAACCATCCCCAACTCTCTTCCAATAGGATACAGAATTGTCTCGTGACGGCTTGTCAGAGCCTTCCAATGTAAAGTGCTTAGGTGTAGAAAGCCAGGATCAGCAGTAATGGAGAGACAGAAACACATTACAACATTCATTCCATGGTAAATGCGAGGTCTGAGCAACTCTAATACTTTGGAATGGAGGTTTTTCTGCCAGCATGTAAATTGTGTCAGATGAACCAAGCCCTGCAAATCCTTCTTTGCTACGTCTAAATCTAGGGAGAATATATAAATGTTTCATCACATTTGACACATAATACACGTCTTAAATATCTCACGACAATATTTCTACTTATTTATTTATATAAAACTTGAAAAAAAAATGATATTTAAAGTGGCGAGAAATCGTGTCGTTACCATTGAAACAATGGTCAATATTGCGAAGTAATATTGTTTATATGCAAATTTCTCATCATAAATTTATATTTATGTACTTTATAGTTATAAATCTTCTAAAAAATTCATATAAAGTGTATAAAATTCGAGTGAATCGGACGAGAGCAAACCAATGTAGTTGCCATTGTGAACCGATGATGACAACACCTGGCATCGTCAAACAAGGACTGATCTTGTTGCAGTTGTACAGAAAATCAATCGTCTCGATCGAAATGTCGATGTTTCCTATCGGTCTTTTGATTTACGTCCTGATTCACTACTACAAGCAACCAGTGGTGTCTAATTATACAACTTTATGTCAATTCAATTTAGAATATGTCATATGAATACAAGAAACTTTCATTATAATCTAACTTATAGTATTTAATTAATTAATTGGGCTTATTTAATTGGATTATATTAAGAGATTCTTATTAAATACTTTATTTACGATATTAATCATTGTTCTATTAAAACTGAGTGTAATTAAAATGTAAAAACAAGTGTGAATCTGATAAATCAGATGATGATGTTTAATGGAAGTGTTCAAAGAAATTGGATTAAATACTTTGAGAAACATGAAAAAAAATTTAAATAAAATGTTAAAAATAGAAATTTCTAAAATATTATAAAATAATAACAATAAAGTTTATTGTAAAAATTAACCATGTATTTTAATCACCAGAAATCATATTAGAATGTTTATCCTCATAGAAATATTACCAAAACTCGATAAAAAGACAATCATTTACACATTTTTCCGCCTGAAAATATATCTTTTTATATCAGATAATATCTTACCAGCCTTTAGGGTCATGTGATTGTTAAGCAATCAAGCAAAAGAAATAACGCTAGTGATGTAACGTGTCTGACTGTCACAGTTAGAAGCATTGTGCTGAAGTAATATTAAATTTGATGGATTAACCTGACACGTCCATTTCCAATTGGTGCGAAAGATGGAAAAGTATTTAAAAAAGAAATCGTCTTTATGGCCCATTCTACAAACTTTTTTATTTTCTAAAAGAAAAGTATTTAAATTTTCAAATTTTGAAGATTGTAATAATATAAAGAGAAGTTTCTTTATGAATTCCGATACGTTTACTCTTTCCACAGTCAGATTTTAGATTAGATTTGTTGTGGCCCTAAAATATAAGAGGCCCTCCAGCTCCATTAAATAATAATAAATGCATGAGGCCCGAGCGTGCCCTCTACTAAATAATAATAAATTTAAAAGCGTGGGGGCTTAAATTATAGTTTGTTTAGCTCGTATGTAAACCCAATCCTTCGAGTTTGTTGATAATTTAAAAATTTTAACGACAAAATTAAATATTTATTATCGAATTTTTGAATTATCTAAAAAAAAAGAAAAATTCTCTTTAATGTAATGTTTATGGATAAATATTTTTAGATTTTTTCGATGTTTGTTCGTTCATTGACATGTTTACATTTTTATCATGTTTGATGATTAAGTTATAAATATTTAAAGTCTTAAGACGAATTTTTTGATAGTGAAAAATGATATTTTCTATATCGTGTACGGAATTTTAATATTGATTTTTTTTGAATATCAAAAAAAAATGGAACTTTCTATTTCAGATACATGTGTATATAATATCATAAATTGTCAAAGAAAATATTTGTTCCGGTATGGAGATATGAAACATTTTATAGTAAAATATAAAAAAAACAAAAAAATTCAAATATTCTAAGATATTTTTATATATTTATTTTGATAAAATATCATCTAAAAATGTAATTTTTTATTTATTGGAAATTTTTAAAATGAAGAAAAATGATGAGAACGGTGTTGAAAATCGCTCGATATAAGTGGTACCTTCCGTATTTTTTTTATAGAAATTTTATCACTTAAAATATTGATTTCTTTAATTTTAATATATGTAATATCGAAAATATACATATGTAAATTATTAAAAATTCAGATTTATTAATATAAAATAATTAAAACATTAAAATTTCATGATGGAATGTCTACATTCTTTGAAAAAATAAAATCCTATTCAGTATACGAATGAATATTTAACTAGTTAAAATCTAATTCTAAACAGGAACTTTGATTGAATATGTATTTATTGAAAATGCTAAAGGAATTTTCTTAGAATAAACATCGTTCCTTAAAGATAAACATCCTTTATCTTTCCTACAGAATGAGTCTGAAGTAGATTCAGATAAGTAAGCCATAAGCTTCTTCTTTTTCTATACTTAAACAATGATTTTGTGAGTTTGTTTTTAATGATAAATAACTTTTTAAAAATACTTTTTATCTAAAAAGTTAATATTTTACACATAAAATTACTCCATAATTGTCTTCTAGTGAAGGTATGATACTGAACTGCCATACCTACAGTATCACTGGGATAATTGAAAGCAAGTCTTTTTGATAAATTTTCCTCTTTTTCTCTTTTTTTAGATGATAATTGTTGAAGATACAAGATTTGAATATGAAAGAAAACGATTGACTAAGGTCCTACGACGGAAGTAGGATTACTTGTGGTGAGTATTCTCACGTTTTCCTTTGATGGATGCGTGGATATAGGACGTCATTTATCTTATTTTTATCTATATTTTTTTTTTTTTAACTTAAATTCTGATATAGAGAAGTGAATTATATCTTAGATGATGTTTATAATGATTAAAGTTAAAGATTAAATGTGTTGTAATTCTTTAAAATAATATCTTCTATAAATTTATGATCTATTTTAATATAATTTTTTGAAATTTCTGACTTTTTAACAGTATTTTTGCTAGAGAAAAATTAGAAAAATCAAAGGAAAAAATGCTTTTGTTATTCTTTTTAGCAAGTTTTTATTTTAAGAAATGATAAAATGTTGCTTGGATTATTTTTTTCCTAATTTTTCTCTCACAAAATATTGTCAGAGAAAATCAGAAAAATTCGAAAATGATCAAATATATTGCCTATATTTTTAACATTTTTGAATCCTGGAAAAAGGCAAAGAAAATCAGAGTAACTTCTCATTTTTTCAAGAAATATTCTACTCGAGAAAGTTAAAAAAATGTAAAAAATTGGAGGATTTTTTTAGATTTTGAAACCATTTATTTTTAATTTAAAATTTATAAATATTTAAACATTAAAATTATAATTTCTGTAATATAAATTTATAAAAACTCCATTTTTAAAAACACACTTTATCTTACTTAAATTCTTTATTTAATTTTTCCAAAAGAAATTCTAAATATTAGCAAAAATATGCTGGAAACGGATACGGAAATACGCAAAATTATTAAGCAAATATATGTTTAATGCATTACAATAAATGAATTTAATGAAACAATTTTGAAACAGAATGAATCTATTCATTGTTTATTTGCATCCCTCCCTTCCATTAATTGGCCCTTCGATTTATTCTTTAATCGAAGTTATTCGGTGGATCGTTAGTTACTTGATTTTCATTGTTTTGCTACATTAATTCAATTCCCATCAATTCAACGGAGTAATCTGCATTAGAAATCCTTTCTTCCTATCAATGACTAACTTAGTAAATAATCAATATATATTAAAGTACCGAATTTCTTAGAAAAACCTTCGTAATTCTATGCCTTTAAATGCCAATTGTGCCTTCGGATAAGAGCGTAATCTTATAATTCTAATTGCAGATTGTGCCTTTGAAAATCTGCTGTGTGTTTTTAACTTTAATTGTTTACCGTTTCTTGGAAACGTGCGTAATTTTGTGATTATAATTGCAGTGGTACCTTTGAAAACACGTGTAATTTTATAGCTTTAATCGCTGCTTCTGCCTTCATAAACGTTTGTAATTCTGTAGCTCTAAATGCTAATTGTGTGCCTTTGAAAATGTGCGTAACTTTGTAGTTCTAAATGTGGATAGTACGTTGATTATACTATTCGGATTTTCTGTTTTAAATGCAGATTGTGTCGTCGAAAACGTGAATAATTTTGTATGTTTAAACGCGGATTGTACAGTACTTGCAACTGATTGTTGTAAGTGTAATTTGTATCTTCGAAAACGTGCGTAACTTTATAGCTCTAAATAGAAATTGTGCCTGTGAAAATGCGCTTCAATTTTATAGCCGTAAGTATAATTTATAGGCTGCTATATATAGAAAAGAAATCCTTCTAAAATGGCGTTACAGAATATTATGTATATCGATTCAAATTAGTTATTTGTAAAGCTCTTGCTTTAAAAAAAATATATTTTTATCTTAACATTAAATAATAAAAAAACAACAAGATTTGTATATTTACTTAAATACACAATCATAAAATAAATTTATCTAAATATTTTATAAGATAATTATGTTTAATGCACAACAAAATTGTAATAATTTGCTATTTACTAAATGATTTTTTTATTGTTTTGATGCAAGAAAATTTATCATTTCTTTTATCCAAAAATATCCTCTTAATAGAAGTAATGAATTTCTTTATTGTTATTATATTTCGTCTAAAAACACATCAAATTATTAGTAAAAAAATCCAGGATAAATACGATTAATACATTATTTAGGATAGAAAACACTCTCAAAAAATTATAATATGTTCTTTGTCACACACCTTTATTTTCAGGTTGTTCTGTGCCTCAATGTATAAACCTTTTAACATGTTTTAACAAGAGCTCTTGAGGTTTGAGGCTCTTCTATGCCTTAATATCTCTCGTGTGGTGTGTGAAAAGGGACATATTATGAAAATACTTAAGGGAATATTTCGTCTACCTTAAAGAATATTTTAACATTAAATTATTCTTTGTTTTATTACAAAATATACATTTTTTTTTCTTTCCATTTATTACTGAGCACTTACTCTTTACCTTTATATGTCCTAACAAGTTGATTAAATGAATTTTTTTTGGATTTAGTATAGAATATTAAGTCGTTTAATTAATATTTTATTAAATAGATGATTTATTTTATATATATTTTTGTTATTTTATTTATTCTCAACAAAATAGATTCACTAACCTCATAAATTATGTGTCATCAGTAGCAAGAGCTCTTAAATAAATAACTAACAATTTAGGCAAGAGCTTCATTCATAATGTTTTTTTTTTATTATTTGGTTATGAAAATCATTTGCAATGCTTTTTATTGGGATCTAAAATTATTCTTTTAGATAATTTATAAATTTTTATTGCTTAATGCTTTAATATAAATATAAAACGTTTTTATTAATAAATAAAATATTTATTTGTGTTTCCCTCTTCTTTTTATGTGTAATTAGTGCTTTATTTCTCTGAAAAAATTTATGTTTTGCTGCAAAATTATTTATTATTCTGCAAAATCTGCATTTTATTTCTCTAAAAGTCATAATTTTACTATAACAAATAGCTTTTTTCCTGAAAAATTTACCAAAAGTAATCGAATTTGTGAATTTTTTAGTAAAAATTTTATTTTATTTTATATTTTTTAGAATTGAAATATTTTTATTAAAGTTATTTTAAATTAAAGAAATAATAATATATTTTATTTCTTTTTATATAATAATATAAGGTTGACCAGTAATATTAATATTAATAATAATAATTTACTTTTTTTTACAGAATATTTTATTTTTTGTTTTAGTTGATTTTATTCGATCTTGTTATTTACATTTAATATATAATTAAATTAGAATTATTTATGATGTTTTTAGTTTCTTAAAAGTTTTTTTCTCTCCAGAAAATTGTTTGTTTTACTAAAAAATACTGTTCAAATTTACTTAAAAATTGGGTTTTACTATAAATTTTTGTATTTTATTATAAAATCAGTACTTTATTTCTTTAAAAAATTGTATACCTTACTTTGAAATTTGCAGTTTACTTAGCGAAAAAGTTCTAAAAGTTGTTGATTTTGCTGTAAAATTGTTTATTTTAAACAAAATTTGCATTTTATTTATCTAAAAAATTATATTTTATTGAAAAATTATTTATTTTACTACAAAATTTACCTTTGATTAAGCTAAAAAACCATAAACTTTACTAAATAATGCATTTGACTTTCTAAAAAATCGTATAATTTACTGTAAATTTTTTAGCCCAAAGTTTTCGCTTTGTTTAACTAAACACTTTATTTTTATTATTATTATTTTTTTAATCAAACATTTGGTTACAAGATCTTACAACTTTACGAGAACATTTTCTTAGAAAAATAATTTCAAAGAAATATTTTTTAAAGTAAGATCTGTTGGACTAATATAATCAAAAATTGAAGAATTTGAATATTGTTAGAACAAAGGGATTGTTTTCTTTGTAATAAATGTCATGTTCTTTATTTTAGTGACATTTATTACGTCTACTAAATCAGGATTTAAGTCAAATATTCTTATAAAAATGTTTTTTGATTCGTGGTTATATATATTATACATTGGGTGGCAAAATAAGCTAATTATCTCTTATCAAACTTTTCCTTAAACTGACTTTTTTTTTCATCAAATAATTGGATGTTACAAAACGTGTCGACTTCACATGATTAACAGAAACTTAATTAAAATTTTAAAATTTTGATTGAAGAAATAAAAATAAAACTAAATACTAAAAGTAAACTGAATGAATTACCATATATTTAACATGCTAATTATGAGTAATAAATGCACGATCATTTCTCTTCATTCCATATTGTCACCAGGGCCGTCGAGAGGGGGTATTTGGGGAAAAATCCTCAACTACCCCCTCTCGACGACCCTGTAAGTTGGGCCGGATTTGCACATAAGCTAAACGCGCTGCAGCTTAGGGACTATTTTATGAGTCTATAGTTTAGGGTCTCCATCATTATTTGATGGAGAGGGAGGGAGGACGTCTTATATGTTATAGTTTAGAACCACACCAAGTCTAACGGTTGTATTCACCAAAGAATTGAGAGTCGAAGTCAAGGTTAATCAATCAGACACGTACTACGGTACTTAAAGTAGAATGAATACTGATTGATTGACTTCGACTCTCAACTCTTTGTTGGTAAATACAGTCATAGGACTAGCCATACCTATAAATTAATGTTATTTTTACGAACAAAAAATAAAATATTTGAGTGTGTTTTTATTAATAAAGAAACATTCTACGTAATTCATTTGCTTAAAAAAAAAATTGGATAAAGGGGCCCACTCTATCCAGGGTCCCATATCAAGCTCTGAAGCAAGGCCCTGATTGTCATACATATTTTAATGCATTTTCTATGTTTTATACATTTTTAAATTCACATCTTCATTTATTTTTTTACATTTTAATATGTTTTTTCATACTTTATAATATTTTCATACATTTTTTTTTCTAGTTTCATACTTTATATTTTCATAAATTTTTCTATACTTATATTACAATTTAATATTAAGAAACAAGCAAAAAATTTACACAATTTACATTAAAAAAATAAAAAAAGGAAAAAAATTAAATTCTGAAACGTATCTAAAAATTAATAAAAATGTTATTATTGGAAAACAATCATCTTTCGATTCTTTTATTTGTATTTTTTACAAGCAGCTCTCATTATGCATTTTTAGATAATCAATATTCTAATATTAATAAAATAATCTATATAAATATATATACGTATATAAATTGCTTAAATAAATTGAATTTATAATGATTTTAGCATAATTTTATACAAAAAAAAATTTAGAAAATTATACAAAAAAAAAACCTCTACTCAACCTCCTTTTTTTTATCTGTTGAATTATCATTAAATATAAATTTAAAATTCGAAATTATATTCCCTTTAGATTTAAAAATATTTATTTTTCATATTTTTAAATGTAAAAATAAAAAAAAAATTTTAATTTCTTGAAAGAAAACACGCATCTCATCTCTTTGAAAGCTTCAAAAATATTGAATCAAATCATCAATTTGATTTCAAAAATTATCATTGAACTGTAAATGCAATTAATTGCTTTTTCTTGAAAAAATTAGCAAATTTGTTTATTCTAATTTCTAAAAATAATATAAAAAAGTTTAAATTTTGTTTTGAAAACATTTAAATATACATATATATATATATATTTTTAAGTTTAATGAGAATTATTTGAATAAAGTAACTAATTATAATAAGTGATATTTAAGTTAATTAAGTATATTTTTTGGGTTATTTTCTTTAAAAAAATAAAATTTTGTTTATAAATTAAAATAAACAAAATTTCATTTTTTGTGTGTTTTATAAAAAAAAACACAAAAAATCATATTTTTTTAAAATCATTAAAAATTATTTAACGTTTAATTACAGTTCTTAAATTAAGTGCTTAATTATAATGAGTGATATTTATTATGATTAAGTAGATTTATTAATTCTTTTTTCTTTTAAAAAGCTGAAAATTAACTATTTAAATGAGACTATGATTGTATTTATGTAAAATTTTTTAAATAAAAAATATACTTTTTTAATTATTAATAAAAGTGTGTTTTTAGATGCAAGATAATGTTTTTAGACCTTTAAAATTTATTTAAAAAATTGTTAAATTTAATCTAATTTAATTATTAAAGTTTTATTGAATTATTAATGTTAAAAATAATATTTTTTTAATGTTTAAATTTTATTTATTAATAATATATTTTTACATGAAATTATGAAAAAATTATATTTAAAAAATTGAATTATGTAGAATATTTTTAAACTGTAAAACATAATTTTTTAAAAATTTTAAATATTTTATAAAATTATTTAAAAGTTTCTTAAATATGATTTTAAATGTAATATTTTCATTAACATAATGTATTTTTCTTAATTTAATTAATTAGTTAAAACATTAACTTATTTATATTAGTTTTTATATTAATTATAATTAATTTTAACAATTTATTACATTTATTTGATTGTATTTGCGAAATTTTATATAATAATTAATATATCTGCGTTGACGAATTAATATTTTTAATATGAATTTAAAGTTGAATTATATAATAAATTTATCGATTCTTAGTAAAAATTTTAAAGGAAATCGATAAATAAGATTTAATTATATTTTTTAAAATTGATTTATAAATATTTTTGTTTTAAAAGTAATGAGGAATTAAACTACATTAAGAACTCATAATACAGTTCTTCTCAACCGGTGAGTCGCGATCTCTAGATCTATTGAAAATCGCTTTGAAAATATAGAAAACGATCAGTTTGATTAAGAAATAAAAGAATAAACCAGTGCTTGAGAGATGCTATGATATAATGCTACTAATGAAGCATCTATACGATAAAGTACCAGTTAAGAAGCTTGATATGATAAACCACTGGTTAGGAAGATTCTCGTATGTTAAACCATTAGTTGAGGAGATTGCCATGGTAAACCTTTGATTAAAAAGATTGTCAGATAAGCCAGTAGTTGGGAAGATTGTCGAGATAAACCACTAAATGTAAGGACTATTATGATAAACCAGTAATAAGGAAAAGTATCATAAAGAATTCTTAAGTGAGAAGAATGTTATAATGGCGTTTATCACTAATGGCTACGAAGAGTGGTATGATAAAACTAAAGGTTGAAAAAGTTATCATCCGGTTAGGAAGATTGTCACGATGAATTATCAGTTAGGAAGATTGTCATGATAAACCATTGGTTGGGAAGATTATCGTGACAAATCTCTAGTTGGAAAGATCTTCATGATAAACCACCAGTTGGGAAGATTGCCACGACAAACCACTAGTTGAAAACATTGTTATGATAAACCAATATTTGACAAGAGTGTCATGATAAACTACAATTGAGAAGATTATCATGACAAACCACCAGTTGGGAAGATTGTCACAATAAACCAATACAGAACTACAGGTACAGTACTTTAGAAAGAAACCTTCAACTAAAAATATGAGCGTACACGCATAAAAAACAATATATTCTGGAGAAAATTCAGAAGAAAAAACTCAAGAATTGATGATTAAACTACTTCCGAATAAAAGCATGTTTGCAAATGATTGATGCACGAAGAATATTTACAATAAATGATATATATTTCCTCCCACACATTGAATAACTGTATATAATATTCACGTTTGATGTATGAAAGTGAGAAATGATTGTGGCAAACAGAAATGAGACATTTTTGACTGCTACACAATTGTATAAAATTCGAAACTAATTCGACCAGAAATAATATTATTTGTTTACGTCAGAAATTTTTTTTTTCTGGTATAAAACTACCACACAATATCGCATCCATATACAAATGATGGATTACATTACTTCACTCCCAACCGAAGAATACAAATTTCTGTTTAATCTTATCTATAGTGTAAGAGTCAAAATTCTTTCTATAATTTAATATTTCGATAGAATTATTGAAACTTATATGTAAATAAGGAAGCTTTATAAGGTCATTTAATGATGATATTTGAAGGTATAATAGATGGAAGAGGATATTAATAGATTCATTGTCCACAACAAAAATGAATGGCCAACACTATGCCATTAAGGAGAAACGTGACAGGAAACCCCATAATGGCATATTCCTGCTTCTACATCATCCTACAATAGAATGGTTCAAAATTGGTCGGAAATGTGGATTTTAAGATGTGGTTCACATCTCTAGCGATCCCTAGAGCCCTTAATTATGCATTTCAGATATACGAAAATGGGTTCAATCATCGATTCCTGTTACAAAATGTACCATATCTCGATGCTTCTCGTGTATTTGAAAGCGTATAAATTGTATACCGGAGCATAAATACGAGTTAAATTTAAATACTTTTATGTTAGAAGAGTATTTTTGTGGTGTTAGGCAATTATATTGAAGCATTTCTTGTTTGACAGAGTGATCCCTTCAATGAGGTTCCGCCCTACACTCAGATGTCGTTCGGTGAGAGAAGTGTTCCTTCTGGTTGTTGGCTTTACTGTCTTGACCTATTATATCAGTTTTCATCTCAGTAACACCTGGTGGCAAGTGACATCGACAGGGGCAGGTAAGGCTGAATCTTCTTAAACTCATACCTTTCTATTCAGATAAGGATCGATAGGGATGATAAATAAAGAATGGAGCGTGTTATCGATGATATTAGAAGCACGATCGATATTTTACAAAAGTAGTAATCATTATAAATTGATTTTAAATAGAATAAACTATTTTTAAATTACAGAACTTATTCTTTATTTCTGCATATATTCCATATAAGTAATACACTATATTGTATACAGGACTATGTATTATGCATTTACAACACACTGTATAATGTATACGTACAGTACAGTATAGAGTCTAATTCTCCTTTCAACATATTTATTCGAGGATTATAAATGTTATAGTATAAATGATTAAAAAGTCGTCTTAAAAATTAATTAGAATAGAATAAGTTTATAAAACTTTAAAAACGTTTATAAATTATAATATTTTAAACAAAAAATTAATGATTTTTTGATGTTAAAATTACATCAAATATTCTCTTGGTAATTATATATAAAGTTTAACTACTCATATCTTATTTAATAATAAAATATTTAAAGTTCTACATCTTAAAAAGTGTATAATGTTTCTAATTAGCAAATAATGGAATAAATGATATTTTAAGATAATTAAAATGCTAATTTGCGTCGTGTAAATATTGCATGTGTCTTACAACACTTTATTGATTTGTGTAATTGTACATATATAATAAACATGATAGAAATATACAGTAAAACTTCGATTTAACGTCACCATTTGTTCGCTTCTGAAATTCGCACTAAATCGAGTGTGGCGCTAAACCAAACTACTTCAAATTAATGATGTTTACCCACGTGATTTAGTAACAACAGTGTCGTTACTGAAGAATTCTTTATTTGATATTTAAGAATAAGCTCCGTTCACGAGTATTCATTGGAGCTTTTTCCGTGGTAGCACTATTCAAAAGGGTGCTATTTTGAGGTTTGATTGTTATATATATATATATATATATTATAAATTTCGGTAAATAATATATATGTTATTGAAGATAAATGTCACTAATTTATCTAGAAATAAAAAATATAAAAATTAAATAGTATATTTACAAAATAAATTTAATAAATTTTTGATAAAATTGAATTAAATTTTTAAAAAAAATACATTTTTTAATTATTTTTCTTAAATTTATTATTTTATTTTATGTTAAAGTAAGGTTGTTTCTATACTTTTAAAAGTTTAAAAACAAAGGAAAATATCTAACTTAAAAGAAAATAAATTGAATGATTTTATACAATGTACTAAAATATTTAAAAAATTGAAGTTTAAATTGAAAAGGATTTTATAAGCTTTATTCTTTAATTTATAGAAATTCTATTGTAAAATTATTAATTTCCTCTTTACAGATCTCAATAATTACTTTAATAAATTGACATTTTTATAGAGAAAAATAACATTAAATTTATACATTTTTATATAAAAATTTATTAAATTAAATAATTTATTGTTTTTAACAGTTATAATTTGCATAAAACATATTAGAATTCAGTTATCTACGTTCGAGAGAGAAGCTTTGAGAGCGGATTTTTACAGTTTTTTTTAAGAATCTATATATCAAAATAATTAATATATAGAATTCTAAAGATAAAAATACGATTAACATGAATAATAGAAGGTTAAAATTTGTATAAAACATGGCACAGTCCTGATAGCCATGTTCAAGATGGAAGTTTTTTTAGAAAGGATTTTTATAATACAAAATGTAAATTATCAATATTTAGAACGTTTTAGATAAAAAAAATATGATAAAAATTTACTAAAATGCGATTAATATTAATAAAATAAATAATAAAAGCCAGTAAAAATCAAATTTTCTTTCTTGTTACAAGTGATGGCTTGCTTGAGTATGGGTAAAAAAAAGGCATCAATCTGACTAATATACTTAAAGAAAAATAGGTAATATGTAAAATAATCATTATTTTATAGTAAAGATAAAGGGTGCACTTTCAAAATCTTGTCGAAAAATTTATATAGAGTAATCATCGAGCGCGTAAACTAAGATTTTATTTTGCCGTGAAACATTGATGATAACACGTTTTTCTTACGCCAATATGCTAGATTGTATTTGAATCAAACACCTTCAATACCAAACTTTATAGCCTATTCATTGCCTTGAAAGTATCATGTTTCTTATGACGCGTTAAGTTGCTTGTAAAGTGTCAAGTTCTTTGTAAAGTGTAATTTTTGATTAGGTTCCTTGTAAAGAATTCTTTGTAAAATCCGAAAAAATATTGTTAAAATATATAAAAATTTATAAAAAACATTAATTCTAAGAATGTATGCTTTATTTTTCCTTCTAATTTAATAAAATTTGCTTAAAGAATTTATTATAAAATTAATTTAAAAATTTATTGTTTCTAATTTAATCTTTAATTGAAAAATATATTGCATAGATTGTGGAATTTTAAAAAATCACATCAAGTAAAGTTCATCTTTTATCAAGTTTTTAAAAGTTTTTAAAGATTTTAATCTAAATTTAGCATTTAAATGTATTAATTCATATTTATGATTTATATATTTACATTTAATAACATTTCTTGATGCCATACTTACAAGAAAATACATGATTTCAAGTTAATAATTTATGAGAGATTTTTCTCACCCAATTTCTCTAGAATCTTTTAATTAAAATGAGGATTTTATTCCTTGACGAGTTAACTAAAGGATGGTGTTCATATATTTTCACACAATGATACAGAAGATTAATTTGCATATTCGATGAGAGCTGAAGAGAATGATCTTTGCAAATTGGATGCCACGAATTTTATTGTTGGAAAAAGAAATTCTCGATATTTTTGCCATTGAAAGTGTGCATTAAATTGCCAGGAAAAAGTTAAATGCGTGAGTTGAGAGAATCTTCTTGTTATGAATCCTTAGAGAAAAGATTAAATTTGGAAATGAAATTGTTTTAAAGGAATAAAATTTTCAAACAGGTCATAAAAGTACAAAATAATCGTTAATTTATATTGTTATTGTTTATTTCAGAACAAGAAAATTTACATGGAATGAAAGAATAATAATATCCTTGAAAGAAGTAGGATTAAGTTGTTAATGACTCCATCAAATCCTGGAGTAGATATAGGTTTCTAAATAAGGATTTTTGCCTCATTTTTATTAATGGAGGATCCAATTTCATTCAGGATTCAGAAGATAGTTTACTCTTTGTGATAGTGGCAAAAGGATTTATCGCACTCGATACGACTTGATTGGGTAGAGATAATTAAGATTTAATGTTAAATTCTTAGATATTTTGGGAAAGAAATATCCCGAGACATCCTAAAGATTTCTGTCTATTTCCGTTAGTATTTTTATCAACGGATTACGTTGAAGATGGTGGAATAGTAAAAGAATTTTTTTAAATAAAATTTATTAGATTATTTATTAAAAATTTTCTTCTTTTCCTTTTCTATTAATTAGATGAAAGATAGAATTTTTCTTCTTCCTCTTCTTCTATTAGATGATGGAAGAAGATAGAAAAAATGTCGTTATATCTATGTAGTATTTATATATAGATTATATATAGAAATAGGATCTATTTTATAGGTCTATAAGTTTCTGCTGTTAATAAGTCTTCTCCAGGTTATCTTTCATCTTCTTTCACTATTTCTTCTAATTGTATACTCAAATGTTTTTCTTCACTGTCTCACTTTCCTCTTGGTTTTCTACTCACTGATATTTCTAGAAAAACCACACTAGCGAATAAATCTAATATTTTTAGATTTAAATTTATTAATTTCACGAATAATTTTTGAAATTCTTTTAACAATTTGGTGTTTTTGCCATGTTTATTAAGAGTCTAAAATAGTCATTATCCAAGAATTTGCATTCGAAATGAGGACATAAATGGCTTCTAAATTTGATTACTGTATAGAATTGACAAAGTACTCGCTATACAATAAATTAAAACCTTCGATTTAATAAGTCTTCTTCTTCAAGAACGAATAAAGAGAAACTGAATCTTTTATGTTGGTTATGTATAGAATCGATTTGAGATTGTTTAATTTTACCTTTCAATAGTAAATCAATATAAAGAGATGCTATAGAATTCAATTTATCTCTAAGGGTATTGAATGTTTGTTGTATAATTCTCCGAATCATTAATTTTCTTAGCCATCCGGAAAATTAATCTTTTCAAATTTCTCATCTTTCAAATTAAAAAATAAAAAATAAAATAAAATTCTTAATATTGAAACATCTCTTCATATTTAGAGGATGTTGCATTAATTTTACTTATCTTCAACATCACGTTTCGAATTTGTTTATCATCAAACTAATGACATGTAAAATGATTTTTTAAATTTAATTAGAAAACTGTAATTAAATTTGAGATTTATCACATGATTTAAGGCATTTCAATGTACAATTTATCTAAATAATATACCTCTTTTTGTTAGATTTCAAATTAATATATTTATCTAAATTCTCAGATATGGAAATTTTTGTATCTTGAGAATTCAGTAAGCTATTATTATTGAATATTCAATTGAATCTTCTTTATCTCATGATATTAATAATAAATTTATGTTTAAGAAGTTAAAGATTAGTGGACTGCCAACTATTGATATCGTGTAGAATACAGAGAATGGCTTAGATTGGTTTGAAGATTACTTTAAAATTAATTATTACTAGCTAATATGCAAATTTTAGTAATAATATAAGAGATATTGTGCTTCAATTATTGTTAAATCATCATTTTACAAGTATCTCAGCTATACAAACATGATAACTTATGAAGGATCATCGTGTTATTCTGATACAAAGCTAGTTTAAAATGGAATATTTAGAAAAATAAACTGGATATTTAGATGAGATTTTTTAAAATTGAATTATATTTTATCAATGAAAAATTAATCGAAAATCATATAAAATCGATTTTTAAGGGATTTTTTCGACATAGCGTTAAAATGTAAAAAAAAAATTAATAAAATAAAGTTTTTAAGAAAAATATTTGAGTTTAGTCGAGGAATTCCACAATAAATTACGTTAAAAATATTGTTAGATAGTTTCTAATTAATTTCAGATTAAATGATAAAGAGAGATTTATCCAATAGCAATAGGATTCTCATCGTACATATTAATGAAACATGATACATTCGCTGAAAATGAGAATGGGTCATCGATATAACGCAATTACAGATAAATATCAGAAGATGTACGCAAAGAGAACGTGGAGATAAGGAGCATTCCAGATCTTTAATAATGGGAAATTATAAAAATTAAAAAATAGTTAATACTAGAACTTTCAAGCTTTTCTACGTGGAAAAAATAAAGCTACAGATTATTGAAAACACTATTTAATAGACCATTTCTTAAAAGTGGTGCACATAACATAAAAAAATTCTTATAAAGAATCAACAAGAAAGCATTACACATGTTACAAAGATATAAAACTATAATTTATTATGAATCATGTGAACCCATTATTCTATTTCTTAAAATAATATAAAGTGAGATTTTCTAAACTAAATTTGAGAAAAGTAATTGGAATGTCACGTCTAAATTTGAGTGTTTAATTATCTTAATAGCTAACTAGTTTCAGTTCTCATTACAAAAGTAATATTTAAATAAATTAGGATCCGTGTGTATGTGAGAAACTATATAAAACAATTCGTAAAAAATGGTTGAAGGAATAAAAATAGTCATGTTTATAACGTGATAGAAACTTAATTATCTCTATTTATTCTTTAAAACTGCTTTAAAAGCTTTGGAAAACATTTTTGAAAGCTTTCATGAAACTAAATGGAGTTCATCATTAGACTGAAATTTAAAGAAGTTCGATTTAAATTAACATTATACTTTCTATAATTAATGCAAAATTTAAAGTGGCAAAAGTATAGTGAATTTTTAAAATTTATTTATAAAGTTTAATTTATAAATTAAGAATATTAAAAAGATTTTCTTAGATAATCATCTAGGTATCACGAGTTATTAAAGAGAAAGTTGCATTTTTGAAGTATGCTGTCTAAACTTTTCTCAATTTATGGCAATCAGGAGAATGTAATTTAAAATGATGAGAAGATAAACTTGTTGAAAAATATTATTTTCTTTATTTAAAATATAATTAATGTTTAGTTCAACTAGAGAAAGATTTGAGGAATGCAACCTATAGTATTAATGTTCGAAATGTTTACTAAAAAGAAAATGATATGATCAATTTGATAATTGCATTTTAATTTTATTCATAATATAATAGGATAATTACACTATAATTATAATAATTATCAAGTAAATTTCTCTATTTATAAACAAACTATCAAATTATAATCCCAAATGGTTAATTAATAGGAATTCAGTACAATTCTAATTAAAAGTCTTCTTTTCCTGTAAATGCGCTTTCTCCTTTTGACGTTAAGTTCGAAGGCGAAGCCAACATTTACGAAAATTTTATAAATTAATTTTTAAATAATATTTGTAGAGTTTATAAGAATATTATTTAATTAATAGAACAACATAATAATATTTAATTTACACAATTCAATACATTTAACAAATATTTATCATATTTTATATTATAAAATACATAAATAATTAGTAATTTCTATCATTAAAATTGTATCAATTTATTAAATTAATGCGAAAAGTAATAAAATAATTTAATAGAGAGTCAAAATTAATTATTATTATTTTAAAATAAACACTTAATTACTATTAAGTATTTAGTTATGTACGTGAACACGCTTTCCTATTATATAATGTAACATACAATGCATAGACTGTATCTAAATATAAATGTAATTAAATTTTAAAGTTATTCACTAGCTTTTTAAAAAATAACTATTGTAATTTATTGGTATACTTTTTTGTAAACAGCTTATTTAATTCATAGTTAACACAGTGAATAGAATAAATTACGCTAGAAGATATGTTCTAATATAATTTATTCTATTGAATATGTTAACTACAAGTTAGTGAATAATTAATGAATACTTTTAAAAATGATTCACTGATTGATTGTTCAGAAGTAAATATGTTAAATATTACATTTTGTGCGAATATTCTTATGTAAACAGCTTATTTAATCTATAGTTTACATATTGAATGGAGTACTTTATGCTGGAAGGTATCGTCTAGTGAGTGACATGGCATTTGTGTTTGCTGTATTTTCAGTACTTTCGTTACATCAACAGGAAGTGTCCGGAGCCCTCAAACGAAGTATACTCTCGCAATTCGCAACTCAAGAGAAACGAGAAGTGGTATATTTTCCGTCCAGACCAATTTCAGACCTCCCTCTTAGCGTGCGATTGGAAGAGTTACTCACTCAGGTATATTGAGAATTCGCATATAATAGTCTTATACTAGAGAAATCTTCATTTTATTCCGTATATCTAGGCTTATAATATCATAAAAAATTACTCCAAAAATTATAAACATAAAAATTGATGAATGGAAGAATTATGCATATAACAGGATGTATAATTAATATATTTTCTTTTAAATAAATCAAAACGTAATTATTTTAAAGTAAATTGCAATTAAATAAATATAAATTTTATGAATATCTGTTTAAAATTCATATATATTAATTAAATTTTTCACGAATAATAAATGATTTTAATTAAAATACGATAAGAATTCTTCCTAATTCGTATTATATTTTAATAATAATTTTAATTTATATAGATTTTTATAATAAAATATAATTTATTTAACTTATATATTATTAACATTTAAATCATTAAATTTAATTAAATTTGTCTGTCAATTATTTAAAATTTTAATTTAATTTATAAATATTATATAATTTGAATGCAAAGATTAATTTTTAATTAATTATTTTTAAATTAAATTTCGTTAAAATAATAATAATAATAATGAATAAAATATAAATTTATTATATATTAATTTTAAAAATTTATAGTTTTTACTTCATTTATAAAATATATAAATGTATATTTAAATGCTTTTATCACAGTTTTTAAATATTATTTTATATATAATATATTAATACATTTTTGAAGTATTTATTTATTTTTAAATATATATTAAATTTAATAAATCTAAAATAAGGAAATATATATTAAAATATTTATAATAATTTTATTAATTTTTAATGTTTCAATTGGAAAGATAAAGTTTAATATCTCATTTTTAAAATATTTTTCTGTAAATTTTTATTGGTTTTATATAATATAAAATTGGTAAACATGTTTTTTATTTTGTTAAATAAATATATAAATTCTATAAATAAATAATAATAAATAAAGTTTTATGATAGATTTTTGTTATTATTTCCTCTAAAAATATCGAAGAAAAATTTAGGAAAATAATTATATATATTATTCTAAAATATATAGGCCCTGTAGTTTAATATAAAGCCTTTTAGATGCTGAGAAAGGCTGAGGCCTTCGATGGATTAAAAAAGAGAAAAAAGTTAAAAAATAGCATACTTTTAAATAATAAAATTCATCTGTAATAGTTGTTTCGAGGCCCCTCATAAACTTCAGGCTTGTATTGAACGATCCTTATCTATCTCACGAGGTCAACATCTTATTAAAAGAAATTTTTAAAACAAAAAATGTCAGAAAATATAATAAATATTATTTAGAAATATAGTCTTTAAAAATGATTTTTTAAACAAACATCCATTTATCGAAGATAAATGACGAAGTTTATAAGAATATAAATACACTAAAAAGTTTATACTTAATATAAATTTATATTAATTTTACTCTAAATTCGGGTTACATATATCCATATAAAACAAAATTATAAGTTAGCATTAATTTTAATTATACATTAATTCAATTACACTGAATGAAACCATTTGGATTGCAATAATATAGAAATGTATTTATAAGTTATAGGAGCTAAATGATATTAGAAACCCTTATAAATCTATGTATATTGTTTGATAAATTTATAATTTTAGTATTAATATAACAAGGATAACTAATATTGCTCGTTTATGTTCGATTATTATTCATATATTGAACATTTCCATGAATTAATAATAAGTAAAGGCTACCGTTTGGGAATTCAATATGCCTTTAAATTCTCAAAGCAATATTGTTAAATTAATGAGTAATTAACACATTTTAAATAATTGGAATTGTCTCCTTTCCTCACTTTTTATCACTAACTGCAATTATTTTAGTTATTTTAGTAATTAGTGCGCTTTAATTTTACCTTAAATTACTATTAAATTAATATTAGTGGAGGTAAATTAAGAGAATTTGGGGTCAAAATAGATAATATATACAGTACATCATTTTATAAAAGTTTATTATTTGCATAAGTTAGCTTCAGTTTAAGGATGAAGATGAAGATAAATGTATCATTTTCGTCTTCCCCGTTTTGTATTGGGCCAGATTGGTTTAATCCTTTCATCCTTTTCCATTTTCCTATTATTTTCTTTCATGTAACGTCTTTATGTTTCTTTCCCATTCTTTCCAAGTTTTCTTTAAGTCGATCTCTCCATCTCTTCCTTCGTTTTCAGAAGAGATGGAGAGATCGACTCGATCCTTTGCCTAAAATTTTCTAAATTTTAGATATTTTATTAAAAATGTTATCTACCTATTCATTAATTTGTTAAATATAATTACGATTTTCATTATTAATTAAAATATTATACATTTTAATTGATTACTTTTAGTATATTACCCTTTATTCTATACTTAAGTAGCATTATTAATCTCTAAATTTAAAGAAACTTTTAAGAATATTCTGTATTAGATTTATTATATTTCATTTTTATAATTAATTTTAATCTTTTGATTTATAAACTGAACAATATTAATTAAATTAAGGCTTTATCTTAAGAAAATATGGACGAAACGTTCTGTTAAAGATGTAAAGATGCTGCATACTCTAAACATACATTGTAAACATAGAATAATGCATGTTAATAAATTGAACAGGATAAACAATTTACGTTATTTCTTACATATTTATAAGGCTTTAACTAATATTTGAGATTCCAAACAATCTCTCCATTCATCACAAATATTGAATACTTGATTATATATGAACTAACTCTCATGTTAACTTTTCTATACATAAATTATACAAAGATGCTTAACCGAAACTTTTGGAATCATACATAAGAACTATAATTTAAGAAATCTCGAGCTTAATTTATAAAATTGTTATACTTTTTAAGGCCTCATCTGTAATCTTCGATATCATTAATTTATATACAAATGCTATAGATAAAGAGAATTTCACTTGAAAAAAATGCCTCTTATAATTTTATAATTGCTTATTTTAATAATTAATCTATTCTATTGAGTCTTAGTGATAATTTTAAACCTGTAAATTAAAATTAATTTTCTTTTTATAACTAAAAAAGACTGATATAAGGATAACAGACAACTTCATCTCAGATGCTTTTGACTTTGTCTATGGTTTTTATTCTTTACAGAATTAATATTTTCATTAGAAAAAGCGATCCAATGCTTCTCAGTCTACCTTATCAGTCAACGTATCATGTTCTTTTACACCTGAATACTCATTAGATAACAAAGATAAGAATTTTTACATGTAGTCGACACGTCGTTTTATATACTCAACGCTTGCATCGGTCATTTGGGAAATTTATGGAATTTCCCTTAATAATTTATAAAAAGTTATATCTGAAAGAAAAATATAAACATATTATATTTATTAATGTGTTATAAACAGGAGAAGATATTCTTTATATGCAAAAATACGTGAAAATTTACATAAATATATTATATAATAGAATAGATTTCAATGGCGTGTTATCAAGTTTCAGTCCGCATTAAAAACTCATGTAATTTATATATAAATTAAAATGGAAGCGGAATTTCATTCATTAAAATCGATAAATATATTCATATTCACTTCCTAACCAATAGTTCGCGATCTACGAATAAAAATCAGGTCTTTCAGTATGCTAAAGGAAGCATTTACCAACTAAAAAAAGGTTGGAGAATAAATATTTTAAATGTTATTTCTATACAGAATCACTATATTCACGTTTGTAGTATAATTTTGATTATTTAAGAAGAATTTTTTAATTACAGTCACGTTTAATCATAATTAATTTGTCGTATAAACGTATATTAAATTATGATGAGTTATAATGACATTTATATGTTCAATGTTAGATATATACATATATATTTGGTTAAATTTATATTAAATCACGTTTATCAATTAATTCGAAAGATGAAATTTAGCGAAACTCCTGCCATTTGCTTATAAACTTTATTATAAAGCGAGAATCAAGAAGTAACTTCCTATTAATTATCAATACAATTTGCATCTTATTATTATTATTAAAAATAATAAAATGAATAATTAAAAAGATAAATTCTAGTGGAATCTCAAGAGAAAATCAGTGTAAATAAATAAATAATTAGAATTCGCATAAAATAAATAAACATTGTCTTCAACTATTTATAATGTTTTTCCTGTTGACAAGTTAATTAAATAGGATATTAAATAATTATAATTAAATTTAATTATATTTGTATTTATTTAATTAAAAATAATTTATTCTTTACTTTTAAAATCTTTACAAACTTACTTTATATATATATATATATATGTTCAGTAATTTACTAATTAATGATTGATGAATTAGCGGATGATTTAATTAAACTTTGTGTAGTAAATTTGGGAAATATTAACGTTTCTTTGTCGTTATTTAATTAAAAATAAGGGTTTTTCGGTAGAGATCGGTTATAAATTAATTGAAAGTAAGTGTTGTTTTATAGAAATGATGCATTTCTTCCCCAACTAGTAGGTCATTCCTATATGGATATCACTAATAAAACATTTGGTATCACTATGGTCTCTAATAAAACATTTCTTATCCAGTAGATATTTGTTTCAAAATTGGTTTTAGTCAGTAGGTTCTTCTGAAGGATGACCTTATTTAATACCATAAATTAGATGGAAGTATTGGTTTATAGGTTAATGCATTGTTTCTCCAACTAATAAGTCATTCCTGTAAGGTTTAGAGGCTCTATGTAATTAGTATTCCTTTAAGAAATAGCTCTTTATTCTTGCTTTAAAATAGTGCCAGTCAGCGAGTATTTCTGAAAAATTACCCTATTTAATACGATAAATTAATTGAAAGTGTTGGATTATAGGAATAATACATTGCTTCCGCTGTAAGTAGGTCATTCCTCTAAGGCTACGTTCCTCAATCACTAGGGTTCCTTTAAGAAAAGGATCTTTATCCTTGCTTTACAAATGGTTCTAGTCAGCGAATGTCTCTGAAAGATTACTCTATTTAATACTCTAAACATAAAAATCATTCTTACAATCCATTGGTTAAGATACTCTTGAGAAATATTTAATAATGCTAATTTGGGAAAAAAGTCTTTAAAAAGTTGGTTTAACAAAAGGAATTGCTACTTTAAACAATTGTTGTTTTTAAGAAAGAGGGTTCCAGTGGTTATTTTAAGGAAAAATTCTTTATCTGGTCGATCATTCTTTTAAAAAATTGTTCTTAACCAACAATTTTTTTTAGCAGAAATTATCTTTAGGAAAGTATTTCTGACCATTTGTAAGAAAGGTTAACTTAAAAATGTGTGTCGTTTTCTTTGAGAAAACGTCTCTAAATACAGATTCATTCGGTTGAAAGTATTTCTTAATCGTTGGTCTTTCCATTAAGAAAGAATAAACCAATCAGTAGGTAATTCTCAATGTATTTTTCTGTTATATCGCATTTTTCTCGGTAAAGTTTTTTTTCATATTTGACCACTATTTTTTAGCAAATAATAAGAATTAAAATTATAAAAGACTAATATCGTTGCCATCTTAAATATATACAAACATAAAACGAATTTATTCTCATTATATTCAACTATTACAGATAGAGGACCAATGTTTAGGACCAATCAATTCAGGACCAAAAGTCGTCCTTATCCGTGGCCAAAGGGCAGTCATAGCTCGAGATCTTCCAATGTATCTCAGCGTTTTAACAGATTATCACTTCATAGTACATCTTCCTTTTTGGTACAATCCAGTACAAAACAATACATTCTATTTCGGAAGCGGTAAGTACCGTACATCGGAAATTTCGTATACGAAAATCCCAGGAATTATCTAAAAAATTCATTAAACAGATCGAGATACAGAAGTAGAAGATCCAAGAAATTGGCATCTCTTCTTATGTCTAACGTTCACAGAACGAGAAACTAAACCGTGTTTAGGAAGAGAAGAATATTCTAAACTCCACACTTATCATAAAGTGAGCATATTTATGTAAATTTTTATTCATTTTTTTCAATTTATACACGATCATTTTTCCTATCGCGAATTCAATTTTAAATAATATTTCTTTAAACAAAACAGGTGAACAGATTCCCAGGACTTCGAGGTATCTTATGGAAGAGAGATTCTCTATGTTATACTTTTTCCAAAGCTAGACTCATTCCAGGTTAGTTTATAAAGGAAAAAAAAGGAGATAATTATGAATGAAATTCTCAGCTTACGAGCGAGTTTATGTCTTCTAAACATTCATTAGTTTTACGTGTGAGAAGTGTCATACTAATCAATAGGCCACAATAATCCGTGTCAAGAGATATTTCACTACTAATTAATATTCTAGTAAAGCCAGAACCTGGAAGTAGTAGCAATTTTCCAGTGATCGATCTGACCGTTAGATATAATGTTCCTGGTTACAATGAAAAGCATTGCCTCCAGCTTAATGGCTGCTATACCTTTCACTCGCTAACTCTCACCATGTGACCAAATGTAAACATCAACTAATAAAGTTTGAGTAAATATTTTTATACATGCATGATCTCAATAGCATAGTCTAATGGAAAGTCATTTTCTAATCGTGATTCATTAAGCAACTCCTCTTCTATTCTAATGAATAATCGACCGAAAAGAATGAATTTTAAAGTTATTTTTCGACGTGAAAAAATAAATATTTATGCGTTTTTAAATAATAGATTTAATATTTTATCGATTTAAATTAATTTTTAAGTACTTTTTTTATATAATAAATCATTTAAATGATTTTTTTATCACTTTGAACTATTGTTTAACGCGTGTATTCGTGACTTTGTACTTTAAAAACTAGGAAATTATTGAAATAAAAACGTTAATAATTTAAAAAATTAAAGTTTTTATACTTTAAATATATTAAATTTCAATAACTTATTAATTAAAAATTGATTTGGATACGCGAACTTTTTAAATATTTTTCTTATTTTAATCTCTTCTAGTTTAATGAATATGAAAATTATATTAATTCTCGATGTGAAAAATAAATATTTATGTATTTATAGATTTTATATTCAATATTTTGTCGATTTAAATTAATTTTTAAGTACTTTTTTTTACATAATAAATGATTTAAATGGATTCTTCTTATATCACCTTTTTCCCATTGTTTAATGCGTGCATAATGAATTTATACTTTAAAAATGTAAAAAGAAATTAAAATTAAATGTTTATAATTAAAATAATTAAATTTTTACATGTTAAATATATTAAATTTTAATAATAATTTACTTAAAATTGGTTTTAGATACGTTAAATATTTTTATTTTTTATTTACATTCTACGTTAATAAAGTTAAAAAGAACTGTAAGAAACGTATAATCAAATTCCTTTATCCATAAAATAAATAAAGTTATAATGTTTAGAAATCGTTAAATTATCTTGTTAAATGTTAAATTCTCTTTAAACTAAAACGAAATTATAGTAAATTGAGATTTATCTATTTGTATAGAAGTACGCAGACTGCATCTAGTTCCCACTTGCTATGTGATGCCAACTCAATACAGAGAATTTCGAGAGAGCCTGGGGGAAGGATCTTGGATAATTAAATCTGTGACACCAGGTTCTAGACCAGCAGACATGGGACCGAAATTGTTAGATATTTATACTCCATCTGGTTTACTTGATTTAGAAATGTAAGTCAAAGTTTTACTCTTGCCTTATGGAAAAATTTCGATTATTTTTATTTTTACTTGCTTAAATTTAATAATATTTATTTAAATAAGCATTATCGTTATCGTTATACCTAATTAAATACTTATTTTTACAGCTATAACTATTTAAATAGCTATTTTTTTTTCGTTTTATCATTAAATTAGGTATTATCTTTCAGTGTTCCGAGTGTTATTTTTACTCTATTTCTACTTAAATGGGCACTTTTATAATTTTATTTATTTAAATAAGCTTTGATTTTATCTATTAAAATAGGCATATCTGTTTAAATCAACATTATTTTTACAGCTATACCTTAATAGGCCTTATTAATCTATTTAAAATAGATATCATCTTTATAGTTATACTAATTCAAGTACACAGTTTTTGCACGTCTGTATCTATACATGTAAACAGGTGCTATATTTTTAAGGTCTATCTATTTAAAATAGAATTTATACAGCTATACTGGGTGGACAGACTTGTGGTCCTAAGCTGTAATGTAGGACAAGCCTTTCCCGTCTACATGTAAAAAGGGCCTAACTTGTAGCTTGTTTATGTATAATGCAAATTCGGTCTGGCTCTACCCACTTAAATAAGCATTTTTACAGTTATATCTGTTTAAATAAGGATTATTATTTTTATAATTTTACCTATCTTCATCTCTACACTCCTTTAAACATTATTTTTTATAAATATACTCATTTATATAATATATTTTTAAATTAATTAAATTTATTTAAAACGTAAGTATATATTTTTTATATTATTTAATTAAGATATTTATATTTATACATTTTATATATTATTAAAGCCTTCATGACGGGTTACTTTAAAGTGCTTTTAATGCTTTAACAGTTTTGTTCTGTTACTGTTTTGATATTGATTTTTTAAAAGCATTATCTTATAATTATTAACAATAGAACTCTGTAATATATCGTGATCATTAACACGAACTCTTCTTTTAACTTGTAATTTAAAAATATTTTTTTGTTATAAAATCCATTAACAGGTATATAGTGATACAGAAAAACCAGCAAATAACATTTACTCATTACATCTATTACATAGTTTAAGTTATTTTTACTTATTTAAACAGGTCTATTTCTTTTATGTATAACTATTTAAGTACGTATTTTCCTTCTAATTATACCTGTTTAAACAGGTTAAACTACACTCACATGCATCTGTATTACTACAAACACAACATTTGTGTAAATAGATATTGAAAGATATAGCTATTTTATTTACCTAGCTATATGTTTTTAATGAGCAAAAGTTACAGCATTTATTTCAATAGTTATAACTGGAAGAATAATTTTCAATTGAATTGGAGTTGACAGAGATGTGAAGACGAATTTAATTTCTTTCGTGTATTTTTAATGCAGAAGCATATCTTTCCAGTCATACCTTTTTAAATAAAAATTATCCTGTACAGCTACATCATCCCAGTTTCACCTATTTAAATAAATATAACATAAAGATAATATTTATTTAAACAGGTGTAGTTAGAAAGATCGTATCTATTTCGACAATGCCTTCTTAATTAAAATATAGATGTAAAGATAATGTCTACGTCTTCCAGTACGTCTTCGTTTCTTTCATTTATACCTATTTAAACAGATAAAGATGAAGTTATAGTATGTTTCTATGGAAACAAATACTAGAAGAATATCTTTCTATCTTCACCTTCTTAAACAAGTATTATCTTCATCTCTACACCCCTTTACATAGGCATCAATACAGCTGCAAAAGTAATTCTTGTTTGAAAGCTTAAGTATTGTTCTTCCAAAAAATACCTATTTAAATATATAGAGATAGTGTTTACTTCAATAAATATAGCTGAAAGATTAGATATTTTCCTAATCATACCTATATAAACTCCATCGCTTTAAATAGATGTTATCCTGGCATATACACCTATTTAAATAGTTACAGCTGGAAGGATACAAGTAACCTTCGTTTGTTATTCATATCTATGAGCTACATCAGTGAGAAAACAGACAAAATTGTTTTCACGCTTGTAACGCTACCCATTTAAGGCGAACAGATGGCACGTGAATGATCTTTAATACGGACAGATGGGCTTAACATATATAGCACTTCCGACGATCAGGGAATTAATTATCTTTCATTTTAATGATTATAATTATAGATACCAGACAAAGAGAGCCGTTATACAGCAATTTGTACCCAACATTCTCACGGTATTTGGACATCCCATAAGTGCACGTCTATACGTTCTGGTAACATCCCTTCTACCACTTCGTGCCTACGTATATTCTGAAGGATTAGTTCATCATCGTTACGATCATCATAAGAATTTTCGAAAGGTAAATTTAGAAAAAATAATAATAAAATAAAATGAATTGCTTTATAAATATTCACGAATAAAAATAGAAATTGTGTTCGAAGTAAATCGAGTTTTCGATCGATAAAGAATACATTTAAAAGTTATAAGTTATTAAACGTATACAACTGCAAAATGTCTACCTTTTGTCTTCATGAATAAAAGAAATAAATGAATCCAAAAAAGAATTTTTAATATTTTAACATCATTCCGGATGATCGATATGAAAATATACGTATTTATTTTCAGATCTTAAGAAAATAAAATCTATCTTTATATATAAATATTAGGTGGACGAAATTTAGTATCTTGTATATCCTGAATTTATTTTGAATGTATTTCTAAATATATAATGCTTAATGTCTTTAGAATTTACGAAAAATAGAATATATTTTCAGGATTTGGAGAAAAATATAGAAATTGTTACGATGTATTTTCAGTATTTGCGGAGAGATGGCAGAAAATAATCTAGAATTCGGGGAAATAGGAACTATCTCGAATTCTGGAAGAAACAAGAACGTATAATGTATTAAATATTCCGGAAATTTACAGGAATAATCCAGAATATATTTTCACGATTTAGGGAAAAAAACAGGGAATAACAAGAAATATATTTAACATTTAGGGGAATAAACAGAACAATGTGGGACATATTTTCGGAATT
Organism: Centruroides vittatus; assembly: GCF_030686945.1. Lineage (NCBI taxonomy): Eukaryota > Metazoa > Arthropoda > Arachnida > Scorpiones > Buthidae > Centruroides > Centruroides vittatus. Next base: position 771,990 of record NW_027121088.1, read on the forward strand.
TTGGGGAAAATTAGGGAATAACTGAAAATATATTCAACATTTAGGATATAAACTAAAACAATTCCGGTTATATTTTCAGGATTCAAATGATAGAGACTGAAAAACAAATACACTCAATACTCAAGAAAAATCAAAAATTACAGAGAATATATTCGGGAATCTTTAGGAATCCCTTGCAATTTTTCTTAGCCAAATCGAAATGAATATTAAATTGTAATTTTACGCTTTAAATATATTTTCGTATCGATTGATTTTGAAAGTTATCTAATATCTTAAGTTAGCGCCAGCTTCAATTTATTCAAGATAACAGTAGTAAAGTGTATAATACGGAATCTTATCGCTGGAGAAGAGCAAGAATATCCATCACCAGTGACAAGATAGATTTGATTTTATCAAAAAACGTATCATTTGAATGAATTTCAAATAAAAAAAAAAAGAAAGAGGGGGCTGTAATGAATAACTTGTTCATAGTTTGGTGTCGAACAAACACACGAGACTTTCCTTTAATAAGATAATAAGAGGAAAGTATAGAAAAAATTGCGAATACTGCTCCTCTACATCGATCACAAAACAATCTCGTATCTTATAATATCAACGTCTGTGCCATTATTAATCACCTTTGACCGACGATTAGAACTAATGGTGTGCTTAGATACACGAGAAATGAATAATTCAGGTATTTTCTAGCTAATTGTAGCACAGAAACCATTACACTTTCCAACCTATACTTTATATGTCACGTCGCTAGATTTTTCTTATTTCTTTCCTACGTAATCGAAGAATTTATATGATATTTCGGTCGAAAAACTTAGAGGTTACACGATCTTGAAATTAAAAGTAAAAAGTTAGAGAATCAATTGAATTTTCAACCGGTAGATCGCGATCTTTGCATGTAATGTTAAACTATACGGATTTCGCAGATTGAAAATAAAGGTTGATAAGCTTAAATTCTAAGGCACTTTTACCTATTGAAATTTATTAATTATTTCAGATAGCCAGTCGCACGTGGTTATTATCGGATTTGTGGAGATATTTAGCAAAAAATAGAGGAGTGGAAGCAGTTAAAACCGCTTTGAATAATTTACACTCCGTTCTTACACAGAGCCTGTTAGTTGCCGAAGCGGTTCTAGCAGATTCAACGCGACATTCGAATTTTCGAGATAAACATAAATGGAGGTAATTTATTTTCGATTGTTCTCCACAAAAAATTCAAATATTTTCATTAATTTTTGTCCGTTTTCTATGCAGATGCCGCCATTGTTTCCATTTATTAGGTATAGATGTCGTGTTTAATAGCTCGTTGTATCCGACTATTATGGAAGTAAATGGTCAACCGAATCTGCAAGAAAATAGAAAAGAGGGTCGACGTATCAATAAAATCAAACGTTTTGTCTTAAGAGATATGATGACTCTTCTGTATGAGCCATCTTCTGTTGCTAGAGAAGTCACCGATGCTATCTTGGAGTCATCAGATAACATCGGAGTTTTGGTAATTTATATACGTTTATATTAAATGATAACGTAATAAATGTTACAAAAGACCCAAAACGTTTATTTTTTGAGATTTTTGAGACATTTCTTTTAATTTTTGAGGCTCTCAAAATACCTCAAGTTACTCGTTGAAGCCAACATAAAGACCCTCTAAAAATGCGTTTTTCTTCAAACCAAAGCAGCAGATAATGTTAATTTTATCATTTTTAAATTAAAAATTAATTATATTTATATTTATAAAACATTTTTTACACATTTTAATTGAACATTCTTTCTAAAACAACCAAGGAAATGGACTATTACATGTGACGGATGTTAATATGTTGTAAAGGAAATTTACCAGATAATAAGGAAACTAAGTTTTGTAGAAAATAATTATTGTTATTATTATTATTATTATTAAAATGTGTAATATAAAAAAAGAAATTAATTTATGATTTTTGTGATTTTTTATGACCTTTCTGCATTTTTTAAAGGAATTAAATTGTCACGTAACGAGCGACATGTGTTTAAATTCGGATGATATCAGATATATTTTGGATAGTAGAAGAGAAAAATTGAATCAAGGTGGATTCAGGCAGGTAAATAATTCATTTTTTAACTTAAAAAATTAATTTGTTAAACGAAAAATTTCAGTTTTTAAAATTTTTCATCAAAACGTGCTTGAAAACTACGATTTAAAGACCATTTTCTTGATTTTAACGCTTATAAATTTAAAATTTATATTTTTTTAAAAAAAAGCGAAACTAAATTTAAATTTTTTATTAAATTTTTAAGCTTTTAGACAAAATATTTATTTAAAAACTCGCATTTCAAAAATGTTTTATCCAAAAATTGTGATTTAAGAAAATAATAGTATTTACAGTAAAAACTACTGTAAATACTATCATTTTCTTGATTTTAACAGTGATAATTTTAATAAATTTTTAATTTTTATCCTAAATAAAATATTTAGGATAAAACAACAACTTTTTTTTTTGCAAATTTTCTTTAAAAAGTAGCTTAAAATACTGTCATTTCTTTGATTTTAACACTTTGTAAGTTTATTGAAACTGAAAATTCATAAAATAAAAAATGAATTTTTATTAATTTTTTAGATGAAATATTCATGAGAAAAATAGCATTTTTGCTTTTTTAAGCGCTTAAAACTGCTATAAATACTATTATTTTCTTAATGTTAACACTTATAAATCTAAAAAATTTTATTAAATTATAAAAGAAAGAATATTTATTACGCTTTTGGATGAAATATTTATTAAAAGAATTGCAAATTTTGCAGTTTTAATATAAGAATTTGCCCCAAAATCGCGCTGTCAATACTTCTATTTTCAAGATTTTAACACTTATAACTTTAAATAAAAATTTATTAAATTATAAAAATTGAATTTTTAATTTATTTATTTGAAAATTCTCGTTTAAAGAAGCGAATCTCATTAATTTTTATTATTACTATTATTATTAATTCTTCCAGATTTATCCTTTTTATTGCAATTTGCATCATTTTACATTTTCTTTTTCTTTTTTTAAATGAAATGAATTTATGCAAATAAAAAAAAATTTAAGAAAAAGGTTCCTGCGATTAAATTTTAACTTTCAGCAAGTAAATTCTTTTGATTTTATTTTTTAATTAATCTATTGAAAAACTTCTCTCTTTCTCTCTTCTCTCGATTCTTGCTCTTCTTCAATTCGATTAATAGGAAAGAAGTTTGATGGATTATGCATATGATATTCAAATTGCTTAAGAATTATTTAATAAAATTTTAATTTTTCTCGTGTTTTTCGTATCTACTTTTAAAAGGTTCAATTCTTTTTCCTTCTTTAAATTTGGAATTAAGTTATGAGAGTGAATAAGAAGTGTACTTAGAAAAAAAATATCCTTTCAGTACCGGAAAAGGTGAAAAATATATAAAATTTCGTCTTTTCTGTTGATTTTAAGGTGAAAAATATATAAGAACTACCCTTTTTCTGTTAATTGTAACGTAAATATTTGTAAAATCCTTCCTTTTTATGGTAGTTTTAACGATAAAATGCACAAAAGGGCATTTTTCCTGATCATTATAAAGTGAAAATATACATAAAACCACATTACTTTTATAACTTTAAAATGAAAATATACCAAAACTCCATTTTTAATAAAATTGAAGCAAAAATTATACAAAATCCTTTTCTCTAACAAATTTCGAAGTGAAAAACATAAAAAATAAATCATTTTTTGTAGTGGTTTACAAACAAATGACATAAAAACCATTCGAAAAAATAAGGTTTTATACCTTACTACACAGAAAAGTAGTGAATTTAGTTATAAGCGAACTGATATAACTAAATTCATATATTTTAAAATAAAAAAATACATATTTAAGATATAGAATTAACTTCAAAATTAGCTTTGGAAGATATTAATCTAGAATTGGAAGTGGATGTATGTTCAATTACTGCAGCTAATTACATACGAATAGAGATGTCCACAATAAGACAAATGATGCAATCTCTTCCTCTCCACACTAACCTCTATCGATCATTCTTTTATAAGAACGGAGCACCGGGATGAAGCATCAACATATAGTTATTTAAAACTAAACATAACTTTTTCTGTCTGAGGAAATTAAGCATAATTAACTATTTTATCGCATTTTTAAGGTTATTTTATACACTAAAACGTTACATATTCTCTATAGAATAGCGTAACATCTATTAACTTACGATACGTGCACACTAATTAAGCTCAGCTCATTTTCTAATGAAGGATAATAAATGAGATATTTTAAAGTTAATTAAGTAAATTTTTCACTGATAAAATGGTTTAAATTGTTAAAAATTTAGTGTATTCACTTAAAAAGAGTTTTTTTTTTATAACTGCTCACTTCCGGAAATGTATTGAAAATGTATTATGGCTGACTGCATCCTCATTCTTTGTTCATCTTTCCTCTTGTAGAATCCTTTGTACTCCTCTCATGATAACAGTAAAGTAACTACAGAGATATTTCCCTCTTTTCTATCTAATTATCTTCAGAAAGATGCTACAATTTTATATTGTATTTATTTTCTCGTTCGTATGAACATAATTGCGATATTTTCCTTGTTTTGTTCTGCTTGACGTACTTAAAAAAAATACTCGAGAGCTAAAAAACGTTATATTAACTAACGTAACAAGAACAACCAATATTGAGTTTTCAATAAGTAGACAATAATCAGAGATTAAGATTATTATTAAATTAGGAATTATTTATTTATTTAATTGTTTATGTACACATGCATCCCAACCCAATATGTTTTCAGTGTACACAGCTACAGTTACGGTTAAATTAGCTGTGTACATCGTAGGGAAATCAATTGTTTTCTTTAGTGTATATGGCTATAGATACGTTCACAATTATGGTTATAATTACTGCGTTTACCGAAGAGAACCGTTCGGTCTCCCCTATACACTACAGCTAATTGTAACTGTAGCTGCAACGTGCACATTGAAGAGGATACAATAGTTCTGTCTAATATCTGTTATGGTTAAGGTTATATTATAATTTTCTGTGTATATTGAAAAGGACTCAATGATTTCCGTTACACAGAGGACTCAATGGTCCTCTTCAGTATACATAAGTAATTATAATCTAATTGTAAACCTATCTGTAGGTATATATACTAAAGAGATCAATGAGTTCTCTACAAAGAAACACAGCTAGCTTAATCATAACTATAGTCATACACTGAAGGGACATAACCATAACTGAAGAAACCATCAGGTCTACTTCACTACGGATTGATTGTAGCTTTAGAGAGTGAGGAGAATCATTAAGTATTCTTAATTATCCACAGCTGTAGCTGTATACGCTAATGAGGTCGTAAAACAGGTGTACATAAATAATTAAATAAATATATTTATGTTTTATAGCGATTTTCAAGCGCTGGCTGCTATTTTTCGAAACATAGTATTTGTTCTTTTTACTTAATTTATTAAAATACATTTATACATCATTTTATTAATGCATATTCATAGTTATACCCTTCTTCAAATATCGAAAAATACGAGGAACTGATCAACGAGTTGGAGAGACATTTTTCTGATGGAGATTTGGAAACTGATCCAGGACTAGGACCTGTTAGCAGGTATGATAAAAAGCATTGTATATATTTGCTAAAATTTGGTTAAATGTCACACACGCTATGATTCGTTTACACTGTACACAGACTACACATGTTTATCCCTGTCCCTGTCATTGTTTGTGTCACGTGACGAAGACCATTAATTTTCCTATCGCGTGACATACGCAATTTTCGTGAAAACTTCTAAATCGAAATTACAAGATTATTTTTTATGACTAAAATATCTAAAAGTTTAAGTTAAACTTAATCATAAATTTATTTTCTCGACTTTTTACAGTTATACATTTTTTTTTAATGTAGCCTATTTTAAATTATCGCTATAGAGAGACGAAAGGAAAAATATATTTTTATGTTTATTTTTTATTTAAAATATGGAGAATTTTTAAATTTTTCAGTGAAAACATTTGAAAGTTTTAAATAAAAAAAAATTTAAATTTTTATTCATAATTCTGCTGATTTTTAGTTTCTTTTCTTACCTTCCTGATTGCAACAAAATGTTAGAATTCGCTTTGACTTTTCAGAATTACATAAGTTTTGAATATTTTAAATATTATTTAAATATATATTTTAAAAAATATACGCATCTTTCACCTAATTATCACTATGGAAAGATGAGAAAATATATATATATATATTTAAATAGAAAAATTTAAGAGTTATATATATATATATAAATTCTTTTAAAAATTTCTTAATTTTTCTATTTATAATTCGGATGATATTCCTAGTTTATCTTCCCTTCTTCAGATTTTATATTTGCTTTATTTTTATAATTATGTACTGAATAATTTTTGAATATATTTTAAAATAACAAAATATTTTTGAATAATTAATAAATAATGCATACATTTTAGAAGCATCATTCACTTAATTACGGGAAGAGCACATTGTTTGCCTTTAAATTTTTCTAAAAACATCAGATTTTTTAAAATTTTCTGATGGAAAACGTTAAAGATTTCATATAGAAAAAATTCCTCGGAAAATTTCTTAATTTTAATATTTAATTTTGTTGACATTTTTCATTTATCTTCCATTCTTAGAATAAAAGAAATGAAAGTATTCATTTTGTTACATTCCAAGAAAACTTAAGAGAGAAATGTTGAAAGTAATTAAGAATTCCACAAATTAACAGCTAAATTATTTATTTTTACATATAAAAATTAGAAATTAGACAAAAGTAATTTTTTTACAAGGATTGATTACGTAAACAGCATCATTCATTTGTTAGCTTTCACGTGGTGATACAAACAAGAATTCTTTGTTCTAATGAAGATTAACCGAAAAGAAAACTCGAGTTCTTTGTTTCTTCAATAAATATAACACGAAATTAGTTTCGATACTTTCTAACTTTCTAAAAAATTCACCAAATTTAAGAAGTTTCTTTAATTTCTTCGGGTTTCAGCATCATGCGTGTTAATGAAAGTTTGTCTTAAAACATCAATAGCATCTCCGAAAAATCTGTAAAATTGCACTTAAAAATGCTAATTATTTTATATATTTTATGAATATAATTGATATAATTGTATGTTTTTAAATTTTTACATAATTTTTTTTTTATATTGAAAATCTTAACTTAAGGAGGATGCTGCATGGTTCGACCAGGAATCGTAATCTGCTGATTCCAAATGTTTGTATCGATAAATTAAATATTTTTAACCATATTAAAATTATCTTTAAATAAAATAATTAGATTTCTATCGTTGTTTTTATTATTACATTATTACTAACAATGTTAAAAGTTCTTCCAAGTGTACAAATACACTGTTTCGAGCATATAAAACAATGTTGACATTGATTGTGGATTTTTGAATCTTCGTGCTTTTGTGAAATTCCCTTGATTCTAGGTGGTTTTAGCACTACATTCGTGATTTTTATGCGCCTTATCTATATTTTATATGTTTTCCTGCACAATTTTTTCCCTAACATCTATAATTCCACATGATTTTGTCTGCGATATATATGATTCTACATGAATTTTTACGCATTTGTGATTTAATTTGCTTATTTTTCTCCATAAAACAACTATAATTCGGTACGAATCACATGCACAGGCATTACAATTTAACGACAAATAACATTACACAGACGAAACCTGTCATCTTCCCCATTTTAAATGCAAATAATTACAGATTTTTATTACAAATTCATCATATCTTACTAAATTAAATCACTTTCAAGTAATTTAGAAACAATATTTCATTAAAACAAAATAAACAATAATTCATCCAAACAATCAACACATCTAGAATTTTCAAATATTCAACACAAATCTTGAAACTTTGCCTTAAAAAAATAAAGAAATTTAAAGACAATTTTCGACAAATAATTAATTAAATATAAGAGCTTTTTGTTACTTTATATCAGTAAGAGAGTTATTTAAGGGATGATATTTCTTAATTACCAATTTAATTCAATCTGTGTAGATAATGTAGCAATCTAGACAGGTCTGTCCCTGTAGGTGACAGTTGTGCATCTCTTTTAATTACCACCACTAATTTACTATCGAGCCCCAAGAGAACTAAATTTAAATTATAATAGTGACTTTAAACATAAGATTTCTATTAAACCCAATAGAGGGGTAAAGAATTTCGTCGCTCCATCATTTGCAACAATATGAATACTCCGACGTTTTCATCGCCAATTTTTACCATAAATACAAGAAAATTATGCAAATTTTCGTGTTTAATTCGATTTAAATAAATTAAATTTTGAATCTTTTGAATCTTAGATCACCGTGGCAACATACAACATCGGAATTTCATCGGTTTTTGGTGATGTTGGAACGTCATTATAATCGTCAATCTATGGATGATGACTACACCAGCGGTGATGCCGCTCATAAATGGTAATTTTATTCATTTATATGTGAAGAAAACTAACAATTTTAATGATTACATTTTTAAAAATACAATGCAAATATTTTGTATTATTATTTTTTTTAATTTAGGAAAAGTGATAACTTAACCAAATTGATGGATAACTGGAATTACGAAGAGGTGTCCTCTGATAAAATGAATTTCCAAATGGAAACAAACGGTAAAATTTATTTGAAAAATTCATAACAATTCATCTAAAAAATTATTATTTTAAACTTTTTTTTTTGTATGTTTTTAGAATTTCCAAAGAGGATTAAATGCAGCGAAGGTTTGTATATATATATGTTTTTTCTTCCAATTTTTTTCAATTTTTTAACGGAGATTTCAGTAATATTTTAGAAGAAAATTGTGTTTTCAGATCCCAGTACGATGCCTTATATAGCTTCTTTGAGTTTGGAACCATTTTTGAATATTACACCTCCATTTTCTCCTTCCATATCGGAATATTACGTCAACGTGACGTATGACTTGATGCTCATCAAAATTGCAGCCACTTCGCAGAATTGTCAGACTGAAGTCAGAATTGATGACAAATTTGGAACTTCCAGGTAAAAAAAAAAATAGAAAATAAACTTGGTTGATTAATTTGTAAACATATTTAATTTAAAATGTTTTTTTTATAATTCGAAAAAATTCCAAAAAATTGTTTTATTTAAATTTATCCAAAAAAAAAAAGAGTAAAAGCACAGCGAAAAAAGTGTGAAATTTTTAAAAGAAAAATCAAATCTAATCTAAAAAATTTTATTTTACTTAATATTTTCAATAAAAAACTAAAACAAAAGATTAAAAAAAATCACGAAAATTATAAATAAAAATGAGATAAAAATCCCCCAAAAAATCATTTTTTCTTTATTTTTTAATCCGGAAAAGTAGAAAATTCAGTCAAAAATTCAAGAAACTGTGAAGTTTTTGAATGGAAAGTAAAAAAATAAATAAATAAATATATCGAAAAAGTAAAAATAATCGTGAAATTTTTGAGAGAAAATGAAATAAAAATTTGCTAAAAAAAATTCATTTTTTGGCATCAAATTTTAAAACTTTTTGAAGAATTTTTTTTTTCGTTGACAAGTTTAATACAAAATGTTTTATTAAAAATAAAATTATTTAAAATTAATAAAAATGTATTAAAATGTAACTTTAATTTTTAAAAATTTCTCTTTTAAAATTTAAAAAAAAAATTGTATTTTTTGCAATTTACAAAAGTATATAAATTAGTTTTATTAGAATATTATTTTTAAAAAATCTTACAAAAATTTTAAAAAATTAAATTGCCCTTTGAATAAATAAATTGTTTAATTAATTAAAGGAAAAAAATTATTAAAATTAATTAAATTAAAACATTTTTGATGAAAAACCACTAAATATCAGTTTAAAAAAAATAAATTAATTATTTAGAAAATAAATAAGTTAAACATGATTGATTTTCTGTGCTGATAAGTTAATATTAAATTTAATAAAATTAATGTATATTTATTTTTAATATTTTAATTGGAAAAAAGTATAAAAATGTATAATTTGCATATTTATTTTATAATTTTTTTATGATAAATTGTTGTTTCATACGCAATAATGCGGTTAATTTAATTATAAGAAGGCTTACTTTGATGATCTTCAGAAAGGAGTTAGATAGACGACCGGCATCAGTTTATTGTCAACAGGAAATGTGTGATGTACTGTTCATCATTGAGCAAGACACTACTAAACTCTCGAGCAAATGTCGCCATAAATATATAAAATAAATTTTGGTTTGGTTTCAACTATTTTTACGATATATTTTGCGTACTTTGGTTTTGATTTTGCTTTGAAAAAGTGAGCTTTCCGAACAGGGGCTCACGTACAGTACATTGGGTCACTTGAAGCACGTGTCCTCCTTTTCGTCTCGTCCCCAAGAAGGCTCCAAACAACAGAAAATTCGTGACTTCTAGCCTATTTCACAAATATAAAAGAAACCAATAAACGATATTTGTCCATTGACTCATGCAACTTCGTCGTATGTCAACCAAAAAACCGATTTCTTGTTTTCAAGGCTAAGTTAGCCGCGACTGCAACCGGCCACCTTGTGGGAGCGCTGATCCGATGTTGAATTGTAGAGTCTGAAGCTCCTCGTATGATGTACGATGTCCTTTTTTTTTATAGCTTGTGCCCTTCACTTTTTCATAGTCTGCGGGCACCGCTGTTTCTGAAGAATCGTTCATTCAATTAAAATTTATTATGAAAAACAATTCGAACTTAAATAAGTGTAATTTTTACATCGAAATCGTATTTACATCGTATTTGAGTGAAACTGAAGTCAATTACAACGATATGTACTTAATCATCACGTTTATACTCTAATCAGATAGACGAACGTATAATACTTTTTAAAATATCCTAATTAATTTTAGAATGATGCGACTAAAAATTTAAATGTTTTTTGCCTTAATTTAATTATTAGTTTCCTTGCTTTAATTTGATTTTATTCTTTCTTAAATTACTCTGCACACTTCAACGCTGATAATCCTATTCCTCCATTTTGCCCTTTGTCTGGTGCTCAAACGTTATTAAATGGATTAAAATTAATAATTAAGAAATTAAAATACGATAAATAATTTTGTGTTAATCCGATAAGAAGGACATTTTTAAAATATCTGTCTAATATCTTTTTTGAATGCTTCCTTTTGGGGACCTGCAATTAATTCTTTGATGCTCTTGTTTTATAAAATGTTCATATATACCCATAGCGATATACCAATAACGATATACCTACGTATGAAAATACCTATTGAAGATGAGATGTATCTTCGTTTGATACCTCATTGATGTATTTCTAGTTTTATATTATCTATTTGGGACACTTTTGGTAACTTATTCTGAACACCCTATTTTGAAACACCCTTTTGGAACGCTTATTCCATACACACCATTCGGAACATCCTAGTTTGGAACATTCATCTCGGGCATCCTATTTTGTAATATCCTAAAGAAATATTTCTTTGGGCTAGCTTTAGAAAATTCTGTTCTGAAATGCCTAAGCCTATTTGGAACATCGTTTGGGGATCATTTCTAGAATATACTTCTTCTAGAGCCGTTATTTGGAACACTTATCTCGAGCATTTACTTTAAAATATTTTTTAAAAACATTCTTTTGGAACCAGTTTGAAACACCTTATCTTATGCACTGTTATACTATTTTAGCTTGGAATGTTATTTTTTTTTTTGTATATTCTAATTTGGAACACCCTTCTGAAACACGTAGATTTCAATTTTCTATGATAATTCAGTTGATAAAAAATAAAGTAATAAAAGCTACGATTGCTTCATCTGGAATTATTCTAAAATTTCTTGAGATAATCAAAAAACTTTGGTAAAAACATTATTTTTTCAGCTTACATATAAATGATGAAAAACGGGGAAAACGTCGTCTTTTATGGCCAACGATTGAAACTATTTCAGTAGAGAGCATCATTTATTAATTTGATTTTATTTTTTAAAGAAGAACAAAAAAATGAGATCTATAAAGCCGATCGTTTCCTTTTGAATTATTTATAAATATCAATTTGAAAAAAAAATGGAGCAAAGAACGAAAATCGACGAGATGAGAACCAAGAAAATATTAAAGTAAATAATGTTTACTTTTTACCAATACAAATACTTTTCCACAATATTATTTTTTTTTAATTTTCATTAATAAAAAAATAGCTAAATTAAGCATTAATGCAATTTTAATACAGTTAATTACTTAAGAAAATGTTTATATTGTTATCAGTATTATACTTAAGCTAATACTAATACTGTTTAAAGTAATATATTATAATGCTATAAGTAATTATTATTCTAATAGTACTATTGCACAGAATAATGTAGCGTTTATAATAGTACGATAGTAGCATGGTGATGCTGTTTTAATAGATCTACTCCAAATTTCAAGTACTCGTATGCTATTGGATTAATGCTACTATATGACTTTAGAAATAGTACAATTGTACTAATAGTAATAGCGCTATTGTTAAAAGTTACATGTTAGTAAACTATTAAAGTAATAATAAAATTATTGTTTATAAGATATGATAGATAGCAAGCCATTTAAGTAACTTATAGTATTATCACTACTAAAGTATTGAGTAAAATAAGTCATATAACTACTAAAGTAGTATAGTTTTAGCGATAGTTTAAGTGATAATACCTTAATGTTAATAGTACTTACTGTTATAATATAATGGTTAATAAGGCAGCATGAGTAATTGATATTAGTACTAATTAAATAGCATGGTTATGCAACTATAGTATTAAGTAAACTTTGATAGAATTATTTTTATTACTTTTATTGTAAATAGCAATTAAAACACATTTATTTTTTACGTTATAGTTTATTATTTAGAGTAAAAAAAAGTTATTAATAAATAAAAATATGAGTTTTTTATTGTTTCAAAAGAAAGCATTTAACTCAATTAACTAAACTTTAAACCTCATTTTATTCTTTTAAAAGTAAATAAATATATTAAATGATGTTTTCCTGTTATTTATTTATTTTTGGTTTATTCAATAAAAAAGTAAATGAAATATCGCTTTGTTTACATTACTTTCAAACGGAAGATTTAGGTAATGCAAAAATAATGTCCGGAATAATGGAAAGTTTTATGGATGAAGCGCATAACATGACGTGACATTCAATAGAGATTTATGGAAAATATGGTGACAAAAAATGTTTCCTCCACACATAAATAACGTTTAAGGACTTAATAACTCTGTTGAATGTATACAATAAGTTTGAATGTACTGCATTAAACACATTTAGACACGTATGCAGTATTAACAATGTAAGCTATCAAGCATAGCAATATAAACAATATTTACAGTGCAGTAAGTGCAGTATAAACGGTATATACAGTAATGTATATGCAATATGAACAATGCATTCTGTATATACAGTATACCTGCAACAAAAATGGTATATACAATAAAATATATGCAATATAAACAATATATTCTGTACATTATATGCAACATAAACGGTATATATAGTAAAGTAAATGAAATATAAACGAATATACAGTACAATAATGCAGCAGAATAGCCCAGCATAATGCATTTACTTGCAAATGCAGTATGTGCTTATGCATATTTAATAAATTCTTCCTTAAATATTTATTTTATAAAAAATGTATTTAAATTCTTCTTATTAGATTTAAGTAAATATTAATATTTTAATTTATATAATATTTTAATGAACTCTTTTAAATTATTTAAATTTTATAATTAAAAAATAAAACTAAATAAAAATAATTTAATTGAAATAAGAGGAAGAAAATAAAATAATTTAAGAAATTATAATTGAAATTTAAAAAAGAAGATCGAAGTTTAATTAAAATTTATTTATTTTAAAATAACTTTTTTAAATTGGTTTTTCAGAGGCGAGTTTAAGAATGTGCTTTTTTTTAAAAGAAAAATAAATTTGAGAGTTAAAAATATATTTTATACTTTAATTAGCTAAAACTTTACTTTGATAACCATCTAGTAAAAAATATTTCCTTGAAGAGGAATCGAAAAAACAAAAATATTCGCCTCTTTAAACGTCTAAAAAACCAAAAAAGAAAAATAGTATAGAATCATCGAAAAATCATTTAAATCAATAAAAATTGACTGGTTAATACAGTTCTAACATTAAAAATATGAAACAAGTAAACAAAATTTTCAGATAAATTTTATTTAAAAAAAAAATTAAAACAAGTGTCGTTTACTTTAACTTTTGTGTCTAATTCTAAAGAAAATAGACTTAAAATTTTCAAAAATATACTTTTTAATTTAAAATTAGAATTCTTATACTTTACAGACCCACAAATTACACATTGGGCATCGGTGTCAATCGAATTCCTCTTCTGGTAGTTGACGTTACTCACACCGAACCATGGGTTATCAATACTTACATTCTGTTAGTCAGACGCTTGCCAATTACTCACGGCCAACCCCCTTTCGATCCTGATCAGCCTCACCAGATCTGCAGCCTGAAACAAGTAAGTGTTAAGCAATTTATCAGTCGAAATTCTTGTAAAGAATTGAAAATTCTTCAGTATTTAGCTGTATATTTTAAAGGGGGTGATGAAATCTGTAAAGATGGGATCCCAAGGGATGAGCGTAACGAATGTATTGTTTGATAGTTTGAAAGACGATTAAATGCCTCGGAGTTGTATTCTCTTCAAATATATTAAAAATATTAAGTGAGGTGATTAGGAAGTCAAATCTTAGGATGTTTTGTAAATTATTATAAACACCTAAAATGTCCCCTCTTGAGAATTTAAGGACAACAGAACTTGGTTGTAAGTTATAATAAAAATTTATCATCACCTGAAGGTTAAAATTTCATTAGAAAAAAGGAAAATACTTTTCTAAAATGTTTTTTTTTCGATAACATTTCGAACATATTTTTCTTTTTTTATCTGTTATATATTAAAAATAACTGATAAGGAAAAAATGGCATATTTATTACATTTTTTTATAAATATTTTTGATTATTTTTGCTTTAACTTTTAGAAAATTCTACTTTATGTTCATTTTTTTAGGAGTGTGAGATGCAAGTATTTCCTAGTGAGAGTTGTGCCATTAGAACTGATGTCACGTCGGTACCCAATTGGTCTACTTACCTTAATCTTCGTGCAAATCTCACGATTTGTACCTCGGGAGATGCATCAGGTAAACAAATATGATCCCTACATTTTTGTAAAGTGTTCTTTTGCTTTAGTGTTATGACAGAAAAGTTGTTTATATCTCAATATGTATACTTTTTTTACTCTTATAAATTCTACTTTAATAATAAATAAATATGTTTATCGTAAAATAGATGAATTGTTTATATTTAATAAACTTAAAAAATATATTTGCATTAAAAAATATAACCATACATCTAGTAAAAAATATTTCCTTGAATAGGAATTGAGCTCACATATATCTATTCTTGTTCGTAATAGATATGATTAGGGAATTTAACATGTTACCAAAAGGCACGGGTTCGGTCCCCATTATAGATAAAATAATCCTTTCATTGTTCTTTTCATTTTTGTCTCGCAGCATGATTGAAAAATTGTCTTTACCATTTAGATATTTTTAAAGAAACCTTTAAAACTTACATATTTCCAAATTTAGGTCGTTGGGTTCTTCCATGTACAACGTGTTCTGATAGGAAGAGTTGTTTCTGGAGCGAAGCAGCGTGGCACCCTTACAATTGTCGTTACGTAGTACCATCTAAAGAAGTATTATCTCGTTGTTTAGATGGTAAAAAGGTAAATTTCTCTAAAGATTTACTTTATTTTTCTTTAAATTATAGCGGTTTAATTAAGATTTAGTGTTATTTTTTCAGATATTATTTATAGGAGACTCGACTAATCGAGGCATGATGCATTACGTTATGGAGAAACTAAATGGTTCTTTAAACCAGTGGGACAAGACACACGACATCAGAGTATATACAAACGTCAACAAAGGAAGGACATTCGTTAGTTTCGCCTACTATCCACAATTTTGGCTACCAACAAACCAGCGGCCAGTGTTCGATAAGGCATTATACCAACTGATACAGAGGTACCAGTGAATTTCTGGTGAGAAATGATCCGGTAACAGTAGCTGTCGTCGTTCATTAACTTGTGTGTGCTTCTACACTTTTATATATTCAATTAAATCATTTAGAAGGATATAATTAGCTTTAATTTAAGAAAATGAAACATTTTACTAAGCTCAATATTTGTACAGAGCATCTTAAAGAGGCTCGAACATATACTCATCATTGGCATTGTTTTCTCTCGTTACGCTTCAACAAATGGATTTAATTAATGTTTGTTTTCAAAGACAAACATTTAATTAACTTGATGAAATGATTAATTTTACATATTTAAGTAATAATATAATATTAGTCTTGATGGGTTTTATACTTTAATTTTGTTGAAGGAAGTGATGACCATGTTGAATTTTTTCTCTCTTCTTAAGGGTAAATTGCATTAAATTTAGTTTTGATAGACGAGGCCATCCTTGTTTGATCTTTGCCTTTTGTATTAAATATTAGTAACAATGTTGAACATTAATTAGAATTACAAATGCAAAATGAACGAAGCCCTTTGTTGTATTATTCAATCGATTCCCTCATTGTAAACATACTTTCGTCTCATAGAATAAATTCAAAATTTGCAGTTAATAAGGCGAACATTTATTAAAATTAATTATATTTTAAAAGATTTTTATTAATATAATTTAATTTTACTCAATAGAAAGTATATATTTAAAATATTTAGTATTTTATTTCACTCTCCTCTGAAGAGGTAATATTGTATTTTACCTCTTGCATTCTTGCTTCCCTCTTAAACTACTGTACCTTTTTTTAAAGTTGCGAATAATTTTTGAATATTTTAAAATATTTTTATTTGTATTTTAATGATGAATAATTTAACACTTAACAGATCTCGTCCCTTGGAAAATAATACAAACACCATTTTGGTAGTTGGAGGCGTGCATTGGTTAGCCACGCAACATCTTCACATGTTACTAAGAGCAATACGGGTGTAAGTGTAATGATGGATATTAATTAATTAAAAGATTATTATAACACTAAAATATAATTATTTATATAATTTTATAGAGAACGGCTTCACGGTATTCGTCTTGTTATGAAAACTTTGGGTTCAGGATTCCATCAACCCGTTGAAGGCGTTCATACATTATCAATGGTAATTGTTTTACTCTTAAAATTATATTATAAAAATAAAAATAAATACATAAATTTTTAAATTATATGCAGGAAGATCAACGAAAGTTATTACTTCACAGCATGGGTCTTGCTGAATTTGCCAAACATTATAATTTCGACGTTATTGATACATTTAACATAACCATTCCTAGATATAAGGATTTTCTTCAAGGAAAATGTGCCTGTCATTTTCATAGGGTAAAGTAACCTTTATGGAGACTTTTTAGATAATTTTATCTTTAAAAAGTTTCAGTTTATATGAAAAATTTAAAGAATTTTTCAATACAGGTGGTAGATGTGACCGAGTCGGATACAAATCAAAGTGGTTGGAGGAACAAGAAGAACACTTTTTCCAATCAGCCAGAGTTTCACGTCGAGGGAGATATTAATGCCATTTATAGTGACATATTACTAAGCAGACTTTGTGGAGATTACATGTCCGATAGATGACATTTAACCCCATTGCAATCTGTTCCTAAATTATTCGCCAAATTAGAGTTAATCTTGTAAATATCTACTTAAATGGGCCACCGTCGAACAAATGGAAATCAATCAAAAAAAATCTCGTGATGCCATTTCAAAAAAATACAACAAAGTACTGTATCTTCGTGAAAGATGTGGACCAATAAAGGACTTATAAATTTGAATAAACGTGAAACAACTATATTCACCCCCACTCGATCGATAGTATCGTGTGGGTGATGGAAGTACCATCGCATTGCAATATGTTGCTAAAGCTTTTGTGTATTAAATCATCGATTTTGAATGATCTAGTAACATCAATAATGAATAAATTAGACTAATATATCACGAAAGCACCTTAGATACGCGCCAAAAAAAGTTTTATGCACAAATTATCTTTAAAGAATTTGCTGCTAAACATTTATCTAAATAAAATGCAATAAAATAAATAAATAAATATATATATATATTTATGTTTTAATTAAATGTGTCTTTTTTAATTTTTATTATTTAATTTTACTTCAATAACATCTAAAAAATTCATAAACGAAACTCATTAATTATGAAAAGTTCATTTCCGTTGACGAGTAAACGATAAATTTTTTTGGTATTTTAATAAATATTTACAATTTTTAGCTTTTAAAAAAGGATTTTAAACAAAATTTATTGTTATTACTGCTGTTTCTAGCATTAAAATTGCTTATTTTATTAATATAATTGCTTCATAATATGGAAAAATTGTTTCAAAAAATAAGAAAATTCTATTTAATACTGTTATAAATCTTTAATTTATAACATTAGATGCTGAATTATTAATTTTTTTAAAACTCAGTTTTATGTTTCTTATTTTCTTCAAAAATTATTTATTATTATTTAATAATTTTTAATATTATGATTAATTAATGTAATTATTAATTAAAAAAGCATACGTTAATATAAAAAATATAAATAAATTTTCGGGGAATTATTTAATTATTTAAATGTTCTATATTTTATTTTTTATCAATTTTTTCAATAAAATTCCACGTTTATGTTTTAAAATGATAGACAATTTCCTTATAAATGTATTCATAAAGATATGACACATTAAAATTTGACTATTACTAACTGAATAATTAATATACCAATTAGAAAATAACATAAAAATATTCCTATGTTATAGTAATTGAAATCTACATTACTAAAAGTTGTGAGTTCGGTTTTTAAATGTGCACTTTACTATCTGAAGTGAGCATATCTTATAGTAACGTGGCATAACATGGAGTCAGCCATTGATTCTATCTTCAGTAACTATGATATTCAATATAGAACTTTGCTATAATATAAGAATATTAATACATCACAGCATTTAAATCCACATTATCGAAGTTCGAGGGTTCGATTCCTGAGTGATCGTTTTTCTATTTGAAGTACGAGTATCTTGTGGTTCAAAATGGTGTTAACTTTTCGTTCTGTTTACAAACACATTTCTAATAATAATTTAGCATATTTTAGTTGAATTTTAAAACAAAATTAAATAAAAGTCTCTTAATTTTCGTCCCTTAACAATTACATCTATATACTCTACATTATTTCTATTGAATTACTTCAAGCGCCATTTTTCGTCAAGATTGTATCGAATAACGTAATGATTACGAATTTTTTAAAATAATATATATAATTTTTCAGAAAATACATAGATATGGAAGGCGCACCATTGATTATAATTAAGAAAAATCGCTAAAAATCTGAATAAATTCTATCGATATTTGTATGCAGAGCACGATTTCGATATTCGCTATGAATTTGTAAATAGATTTTCATTTATTTTTTACATGATAAAATTATATTAGAAGATTTTCGAAGGTCGTAAATACAAACTTCATGGATATAATTGACGGCAGAAAACAATTTTTTTTAAAAATTTATTTCGTATATTTGAAAAAATTTGATTCATTCTAGAACTTTAAAGTTGGATAAATGAACAGATTTTGCCAGTGGCGTAGCGTAGTGGGGCGGCAGGGGCGGCCCGCCCCGGGCGGCACTTTAAGGAAGCGACAAAATTTCACAATAAATAATAATAATACCTAAATAAGGGGGCGGCGAAATTTTCCTCCGCCCCGGGCAGCTGACACCCACGCTACGCCACTGGATTTTGCACTTAGAACTTTAAAAATTCTTTATTTTGTTGATAAAAATTTACAAATAATTACTATATTATATAATATTATACAAAAAAGAAGTCAAGATAAAAAGAATCTGTTTAATTTCACATCGGATACGAACTCGCGACTAATTTTATGTGAAATAGTCTAATAAAACAGATGTAAAATTTAAAGGCAAGAATTTTAGTAAAAGTCGTGGGTTCATTTCCTCGTTGCTAAAGCACAGTAGTATTTGTATAAGCTTTAATAAATGGAATTTTTGCATCTCGAACTTTTTAATTCCTTAGCGATGAATCTGTATATAATTCAAAATCTATATAAGAATTATATACGGAGTAAATTCAAAATAAAAAAGCCAATAAGATAAAAATATATTTGATCTTATATAGGATATAAACCCAAAACTATTGTAATCTCGAAATTTTTTAAAAGATGTAGGAAATGTTTGAGCATCTTTGAGATTTTATGAAAAATCGTGGATTCAGTTCTCATTGATTGCTAAATATACGTTTCTATATATAATCTATCAGATATGATTTATTAACTGTTAAACATTCCTTACGATGCTTTAAATTGTTTTATAACAATTTCCATTTAAAAAGAAACTATTTTCAGTATCAATTTTTATTAAAAATATTGAAAATTATTTTTAAATAATAAGATAAAATTAAGCAATTAATCAAGCTTACCATTAACTTACGTAAGATCAAATAAATGGGGCATTAATAACAAAAACCACCAAAAAGAATTTAAAAATTAAAATATTCTTAAAATGTATAGAAAAGTAAGAAATTTTATAAATGATTTACTATTTTAAGAAGTAATTTAACCGCTTTTATCATTAGTTAAGACGTTAATGTAGGGTACTTTTCATTACTTTAAAGTAACTTTACTGGAAAGGTTTCGATCACGATACACGCGCAAATTAATTGACGATCCTTCAGTTTAGTCAGTGGGCTTGACTTTTATCTTACACACAAGATAATACTACAACAAATATGCCTTAAACTACTTTTCTAAATGGAGTTTTAAACGTCGTGCACTCTAACCTTTACGACTCTAACCTGGTTGATGAGTCGTGTGTTAAAACAAGAGTACTCTTCGATATCTCCGACAGCCATTACGCTCAATTTTCTACCAACTTACTGCACTTACCTCCATTACTATGGCAACGCTCCTGCTCCTCCGTCAAGACTTTATAAGTTTAAGTGATCGTTGTTTTTACTTTCGTCTATCTTCCTATAGATTTAGAGTGGATCCTGTTTTGTTATCCTCTTCTTCCTCTTCTAGTCTACTTTCTATGTACATATCTTTGTATTAAAAAAAACATACCCTTGAGAACGCCTCGGGTTCCTCTTTAGATAAATTTATCATCATGTAAATGTATTAATTAATTAACTTTTACTTTCGTCCATCCTCATGCAGATTTAGCGTGAATTCTGTTTTCTTATTCTTTTCCCCCTATTCTACCTTATATATACATAATTTTTCTTAAAAAACAATCTTTAAAACGTTTAATTTTCTTCTTCCTACATAAATTTATTATCGAATAAAGGTATTATTTCTAAATTTTATAAGATATTTTAACTATTTTTATAAGAGAAATTAAGTCTTTAAAGCTTTTAACAACAGTTTTTATCGAAACAACTGTAAGTGTTTGACAAATTTAATAGTACAATAATAAAAGTTGTAAAGAAAACACAGTTTTAAAAATATTAAACCTAAAATTTCATCTAAATTGACTTTAAAAATAACAAATAGACAAATGGGCTTATAGAGGTAGAGAATTTAATTCAGCATTGATGCAGTTGATGACATATCATTGAAGTTATTAATAGACATAATTAACGAAGAGTATTAAGAATCTATGGAATATTCTATGGGATCTTAATTGTCTATTTACCTGTTTCTCTTCTTTCCCAATTACCTTCGACGTTTACTATAACTCTCGAGTTACCAACCAAATATTTCTTCAACTGCATTCACTAATTGCATCTGCAATCTGAGGATAGAACTCGTTAAAAGTAAGCAACCTCATTTGTCTGAATCGTCGATCTTCTATATTTCCATCTTCATCCTTCTCTCTCTTTGTCTGTCTGTCCGTCTGTCTGTCTCCCTTTCTTTATCATAAAGTTCTTGAGTATTTCTGATATAATTTTTTAAATTGGAAAATATTTCTTATTTTATCTTTATTTTCAATTTTTTCAACGATATTCTGACATTTTCGGTAGTTAAATTGTCGAATAAATTTGAAACTTTTCTGGTTGTATAACTTTTTTGACATTATTTTAGGCAATGTTGAACGTTTTCGGTTTTTATTTCGATAAATTTAGCGTTTTTGAATATATGTTCAATATTTTCAACGTTTATTATAACGTTTTCGGCATTGTAATTGTTGAGTAATTGTTAAAGTTTTCAACTTGTCCAATAAATAATGTCGAAAATAAATGTTAAAAACAATATTTATTTTTAACAACATCCAACATTTTCAACATTATTCAAGGGTTTTAACATATTGTTAAATATTGTTCAGTATTTTCGACATTGTTCTAAACTTAAAAACAATTGAAAAATTATGAAAAACTTCAAGTCGTCCAACATTTCCAACGTTTACTTTCAACATTTATCATTTAATAGTAATCGACAATATTTTGGTGAACATCATTGAACTTTTCCAACATTATTTTAACGTTTTTAGCATAGAAATTGTTGAATAATTATGAACGCTTTCAACTTATACTACAATCTTTAACGCTATCAACATTTATTTCCAATATTTACAACCGTACAAACACCGAAAAAGTTTTAAAGATGACAATTTTCAAGTAATCCAACATTTTTAATATTCTACATTCAAATTTTACTTGATTATAATATTAAAATGATAAGTTTTATGCATTTTTTCCTGTTCAGTTATGAATATATTTTACAGAAAATACATCAAGTTTTATATTCAACTTTCAAAAAAATAAGAATAAAAAAAAGACAAGAAAAATAAAATAGTAAGCAATATAAAATTTTCCTGCTTTCCAAAAGAAAAACATAAATTTTTTTGAAGAAAAAAGGTTATAAAACTGGACACAAACTTGCCAAATAAAAATGTACACAGGGTGAAAATTCTTCGAATTCAAACCTTTTCTTACATGACAATTTTTTGATTTTCTGAATTTTCTTAAGACGAATATTGTCGTTTATGTATTAAAATATAATATAATATTGTTTAATTTGTATATTATTTTACATGTAAAAAAATATATAATTATTAAAACAATTTTTTAATGAAATTTAATTTAAATTAGATAAATTCGAAGATGTAAGCCGACGATCTTACAATAAAACATACAATAAAATTTTTTACTTTTATAAATTCCTTTGAGAAATATATGATTTTTTTAAATTTCAAAACTTCTTAAATAAAAGTTTCAAATTAATGACTTTAATATATATATATAATAATTTTCGAAGAAATTATTTAAAAAGTTGTTCTAAAAAATCAGTTGCAAAGCACTTTATTTATTTGGAGAAAGAAATGTTTATAACTAATTATTTTTCCTTTAGTCAAATGAAATTTAACTAAAAAAAAATCAAATTAAATAGAATATAGTGATGGATGATGACGAATAAAAATTCGTCACAATCTGATATCTTCTTCATCAGGAAAATTAATAAAATAAAAATTTTTAGAAAGAAATAAATAAATTGAATTTCACAAATTTCATATGAAATTTTTTAAATAAATTCCCTTATTTTTTTCAAAAAAATATTAAAAAAACACATATTTTGTAGCTGATTTTTTAGAACCATAGAATTTATTGTGAGTTGTAGTTATTAATATTCAGTTTCTTTGAGGATAATCAAGATAAAGCAAAATATCATGAAAATATACGAAAGAAAAATATTAAATTTATGACATTAGGCTTGAGTTATAAATATCAAAAAAGACAAATGACAAAAACAATTTAAATTTTCCAAAAAAATAGGTGTGTATAAAATGTAGTGACAGTACCTAACAACTAAAAAATTACAAATTTCTAGTCTATTTGATATCATTTTCCTTATAAAAACATTAAAAATAAAAATAATAATAATAAATTTCTCGAATCAATTATAAGAATATAAGATATTATTTGCGTAACACAAGGTTTTCGACATAAAAATTGTAATAATAATGAGAACAAAACGTTGAAAAAATAAATAAAAACATTAGAAATAAAAATAAAGAAACTTGACAAGTTCGAAAACATAAAAATAAAAAAATAATCCAGATATTTTTGATATAAAAATAAAGAAAAATGGCTTAACAATAATTTTATTATGTAGGTTTTCTGTTAAAGAAAACATGTCAAGTGAGGTTTTATATATATATATATATATATTACATTAAATATATTCTTATACAAAGTAAGTATTTGTGTTGGGTTTTTGAAGGAAAAGGTTCTAAAAATACAAATATATGAGATATAAATATAAATATTCAAGCTATAATACAAATATTTTAACAATAGAAAGGAAATTTCGAAAGTTTGTTGTAAATATAAATTTAAATTTCCTTTAACACAATATGAGCTGTTGGAATATTAAATATTGTAACAACATATCAGAGTTGATGTTTAAATGTTATCATTGTTTATATTGTCACAAGACATATTTATATATGTTGAGTCTGTATTTAATGCCTTTCCAGTCGTGTTGTTCAACTTTAAAAGTCGTTACCTCGATAACATGTCACGAATGTATATTTAGCACATTAATGAAAATTCTCATATAGTTTCTTGTCTAAAAAATTCATTTTTAGTTTATTTTTGAAACATTTTACATAAATTTTTCAATTTTCCTTAAAAATAAATTAGAAATGATTGAAATATCTAACGTCCACGTGTTTCCTATTCAAAAATTTGAATTTAATTCAAAATCCAAACGCTAGAGGCGCTTCTGTAATATTTATTATCATATTCCTTAAAATATAAATTAATTTAATAGCCCAAATTTAGCACATTTTTTAAATATTTAATTTCAATAAAATATATATCAATTAAGCATAAATCTAAAATTTGACAGTTTAATTCACTTTAAAAATAAATTATTAGATATATTTTTTTAAATATAACGCTTAATTTGTTATTTTGTTATAGAATATCCGGCTATAAAGTTGTAATAAATTAGTGCACGTGTTTACAGAAAGTAATTTCAAAAAGATAATTTTCATTTTTTTTTCAAAAGAAATCATCAAAAAATCGAAAAATTTTATTAATTCACCAAACAGAAAATGATTTCTTTAAATATTTAATAAATGTTAAGATGGTATGAGTTTTATGCGGAGGTTTCTTTTTAATTAAAGAGAATTAGTGTTTTTTTTAGAAAATCATTCATATAACTTTTTGATTCGTTTTTTTGTGTGGATTAAATAAATAAGCTTAGAATTAAACGAGCTTTTTCAAAAGACAAATATATCAAGGATAAAGTGTAAAGCAACGTTTCAATAATCCCTATAATATAATAAATGATGGTAAGGTTAGTATCACCATCTTACAACTGGGGATGGTGCATTCGCGCAAATAACATTTTTGTTTATCACAAAGTAACGTAATTTTATTTGGAAAAAACACTCTACAAAATTAAATATATGATGAAATTTTAAATATTTAATATTATATTTACCAATTCTAAATATATACATACACAAAAAAATTAGATTAAAAAAAAAAGAATAAGAGGAGGAGGAAGATTTTTCAAGATTTGATACGTCAAGAGGAATTAAAACGAGGATTGGATCACACTATTCACTTTCTCCACTACATTTTTTAAAAAAATATTTGTTACTTTATTTCAATTCCTTTTCTTGTACTTCATTGTTTTGTTATAGCGTGAGAACAAAGCATTACGAATTTAAAGCGAATTTCTAGGAAATTACATTCGTGACACGAGAAGCTTTTTATCAAAAAACTAACGATGAAGCTTATCGGCATCAATATGTTTCTCTCTTTCTTTCTCGTTCTTACTTTTATTTTATTTATTTATTAGTTTTTTTTTTGTAATGTTGTTAAAGTCGAGAGCATCTCTGGATAGATAGATACTTTGATACCAGAAAGGAAATAAATAAGAAATGAGACATCCGCGTATGGAAAAATACTAACATTTGAATTGCATTAAGAAAATATTGAACAAGATCCGTGATGTTCTTTTTTCTCTCTCCCCCCATATATATATATAATCCCGATTTCCAATAGGTTACAGAATGAAGAAAGTGCTTATTTCCGCAGGAAGCTGAGATATTTCGAAAAGTGATCATCTCCAAAATTCAGTTTGTCGACGATAGCATAAAGAACATACAACCTCCAGGGAATTCTGGTCAATTTTTCCAAACATTGAAGAAAGAAAATTTTTCTTCTTATTTTCTTTCAAAAAAAATTCTTGAATTTCTATATATATATATATATATAATATATGAGAATTTTTTTCAAGGTTTTATTCTAATAAAAAATTTAAATAATTATTTTACGAAGTTAAAACTTTAATAATAATAATTCATTTTAAATTATACTTTGTTTACATATCTCTCAACCAGTTGATCGCGATTTACAGATTGATATGTAACGTACTCTTGAGTTCAAATTTATCACGTGTGATTCTAAAAGAAAAATTAATTAATTATGTCAAAAAGTCTTTTATAAAACTACAATTTTTCTAATTAATTTTAAACTTTTTATAATAATATATAGATTTAATTTGATTTTAATGTATTAACATTTTGTTTCTCAACCGGTAGATCAAGACTTACATATTGATTTCTAACATTCTCTAGGTAAAGAAACGTGTTATAATATAGAAAATTATTTAACACAATATAAATTACAATAAATTTTTATACAAAATATACTTTTAATTAAGAAATTTACGATTTTTTAGGAGTTCTATGTTTATTAAAAAAAAACTTCAAAAATAGTGAATTTATCATAATAAAAATAAAAAATTCACTCGAGAAGATTACATATGAAAATAATCTGTTTACATAAAGTATGCACTTTCAAAATTCATTGCTCGAAATACACATTTTGATGAATTAAATATTAAAATCCATCATTACTATTGCTAAAAGGGATGAGAGATAAAAGGATTCCAACCATTTTTTCCCTTCTTTGCTACAGTTATTCAATCACCAATACATAGTTGGAATTTTTAATGCTTTTTATCAAAGAAATTTGATTCTGAAAGCTTAAAAAAATCATTTTTACTTTCAAAAAACTTTAATTTTTTTTTAGTTTTTTCAACAGAATATTTGAATCATGCCTCGAATTATTTGCCTACAATTTATTATGGTTTAAGTGTTTTTTTAATTAAAATATGAAGTAAAACAATTGAAGCATGCTTATAGAAAGTCGTAAGAGAAATGAATATTAAATGAAAAATGCTTTAAATTTGATTTATATAACTCTCATTTTGAAAATATAAGGTATAGAAGAAAGGACATCTTCATTTGTGCCATTCCACGGGGACCAAAGAGAAGTAATAGATGTTCTCGACGTCCCTTTGCAGATCGTTCTGTAGAGACAGGCCATTTGTCTGACTCCGCCAACATGTCACGAAAATGCGATCCCAACTGTCAGAAAATTTAACGTGATTGACGTGCCACCTGATGTGTGTCATTCGGATGCCCTAAGACAACACCCGTGACAAAAATTCTTTTATTCTTTTGTTTTTTGCCACTTCAATTCTTATCATTTTACACTGCTACCTATTCGATACAAATAATGAAAGAAAGCAACCCTTAAATTAACAGAAATCTTGATTTTTATTCAATAAACCCTCATAAATAGTAAGAGAAAGTATATTTCTAACAAGTTTTCATTTAAAATTTCGTTTCCTAACCGATAGGTGGCAAAACTCCGGTTGGAAACATCCATACTTTTCGACTTTATTTTTTTACTTTATTGTTATTACTCGAGTATATAGCAAACTATCAACCTGTGGGTCACGATCCATAGATTGTTAAGATAATGTATTCTAGAGCAAGATAATAAAACAAAAGACTAAAAAATATCTATATTTTGGTTGACAAACTAATCGTTTCGCTTTTGTTATTTCAGATCAGTGCAACACAGCTTATAGAAGAACTACAAATAACATTTTTTTGTCTTGTTTGCAAAAGGACGCCTTAAGCTTTTAGCTATCTTCGAAGAAAATTGGTCTTCTACACTCAATGTAGCTTGTGAATCGTGTCCCGGGGACATTGTGTTCCATCAGAAAATTTGATTTAAACCTTATCTTCCCCTCGTTTCTAACTCTGATCACTCCTCTGAGATTTACATCAAAACAATAGTAAAATTTAAATACTTTTCGAACGATTTTATAAAAAAACATTTCTATAATTTTTCCATATCTAAAAAAAAACATTTTTCTAGAGAATACCTGCTGAATATTACATACATTATCGATTCATTTCATTGATTACATGCATAACCGATAATAATATAATGTACATCCATACAGGCCTGTAGCATATTTATTCAGCAACGTGGTTAAATGCAACGTGTAAACCAGAGTCAATAAACTTATCCATAAATCTAATCATGCATTTGTTAAGTACACATCCTCGTTTAAACATTGATCTATACCCTCGGTGGGTTACATAAATAATAAATTAAACATGGAGGGTATTTTTTATATATATATACATACATACATAGATCCAACTTTAAACTATCGAAAGACCAAACTATTGATTATATATAAAGGAATATATACATATATATATTCATTTCCTTTCGATAAAACTGATGGAAATCCATTGTTTGGTATTATTTTACATAACAAATCCTCTTAATGCTTCTTATTTTAAATTCTCATTTCTGTATTTGCATTTGAATGATGAGTAAAGCTTTAACTAATTCATTGAAGAGGATTTATTTATAATTCAAAATAAATATATAGTAAGGAAATAAATGGGTATAAAACTTTATCGTTGGATACTAAAAGTTGTTTCTTCTTTTTCTGATCAAAGATGAAACATTAGCGTAGATTTTTTCTTTTGTTTTTAGAGAGAAAACAAAGTTTTTTGGAATGAATTTGGCTGAAATCTAATTCCTTTACACGAGAGGCACGCTAAGATCTCACGAAGTTTGATAAAAGTAACACGAACTGGCAGGTTTCTGGTACGAAAAGTATACGTAAGAATAAGGAAATTGAAGTTCGTGCCAAGCGCGATTACATCGTCACAAACAAACATACACACACATAAAAAAAACCCGCGTATAAAAAATATACCTTTCACTGTAGGTATTTTGTGGAAAACTTATTGAAAATCCGGGTTTCAAAAATCGAAGATACTCTAAGCGAACGTCACGAATTTTTGGCGAATTGAGTGACATCTTTAATCCTCAGGTCGGTGCTTCCCTCCCCACGTCAGAGGATGGAACTAGTTACTTCTAATATTTTTCCAATGATGGGGATTTTCGGAGGTGTTATAGGAAGAGCTAATAAAGGAACGAATTGTCAGTAGTAGAGGATCGGGATGCTTTCCACGATCGAGACTAAGCTTAATTTCCTTTCTGCTTTCGTGACGTGAATACGAGCTGATTTATTTCTCACCGAGGATAGAAATTTGTAATCATCTATAGCTTAGATGAAGCTTGATGGCAAACGTGTTCCATTTCGATTTATCTTTGATCCAAACTGTAAATAAGCGAATACGCAAGAAAAAATGTATAGCTTATTTTTAAAAATATACAGCCTTAAGACATTTTATATACGCAAAATTTTTAGACACGAGTCAAGAAAATTACCCTGGCGGAATTTTGGTATGTTGAAAGACGTGGCACTCGACTCGAAAAATTTATAGAGGAAGTTTGAAAATAGTTTCAAAATTATCCACTTCCCCAGTAGCTACGACAGCATTTTTGTTCTATTCGCAAAACTTGCTATTGAAGAAATTTCTTTTTTCTTTCTTCCACATACATCAAAACTGTTAAAGACAAAATTTAAAAGAAAAACAGAAAAAACAGTAAAAAATCTTTGATGGTTACACGAATAAAATCCTTGTCCATGATTTTTTAAACCAAAACAAAAACAAATAAATCAGTTATTTATCCGATTTAATGTGAAAAACTGAATTGTTTGCAGATATTAGGGGTGAATTTTTCTGGTGGCAAAGATTATTCAGGAGATAGAGAAGCGATGAGATCACATTCATCATTGTCTTTGCTACTGCAACTTTTTATCTCAACTAAATCTATTTCTGTGTAATCTCTTCCTCCTATCTTCTACTCCGATCAATCCCACTATTCGAATATACACAGTTTTCTTATTACTGCACCTTGTTCTTGTTTTTTTCCTTTACTCCAAATGGTTTGACTATACTTTCTTTTCCTTACTCTACTTCTTTTTCCCTCATGGTTACTGGAATGGAGTATATATATATATATATATACATGTCCCATTTAAAAATTTAAAATTCTTTCCTTTTTTCGGTATACTTGCGACCCAACGGTATACTTTGCCCAGTTTATTTTATCCAGAAACACATTCGAGACAGAAGGTAGAAATTAATTTAATAGCTTGTAAAAAAATCAAGAATTTCTCTTGTAGACTACGCATTTCTTCAACGCATCTCTGCTGAAGTTTGAAACAGAATATGCAATGAGTTCACACACTATCTCGTTGCAGATATCGACCTAATCTAGAGAACCCGCATCACGTCGTGAGAGAATTTTCACCTGCCCAGGTGTGTCTTTTATCGCGGTCACGTGACATGCCCGACATATACAATTTTAATATCCTATTCCGTACCGGAAAACACCAAAAAACCTACTAAAATGCATTTAGATATCGAGTCGGACGGGATTATAAATTATTCAAAACAATCAAAAATGATAGGAAGTCTACGGTTAACTTTCCTATTGGTTTGCGAGTCGTTACTTTTTGGAGATGAAACAGAAAAGCTCCTCCTAGTTCTCTCGTTAACGTTAATAGGACTACTCATTTATTAATTCTAAGTTGTAGCAATTACCCGCATACCGATATAGAATGCAAACAGTACAGCATAACCCTCATCCATAACGTTAAACGACACATTAACTCAGTCAAAGGGTACGAATTGATGACGTAGAAGAACATTCCAACTATATTTATACAGAACATCACGTCTTAATGACCAAATAAGAAAATTTAAGTTACTCTTTAGAGTATCAAAGATACGAAGAACGACAGAAAGGCATTCTTCAGTTACTCGTGCTTCAAGACAACCGCGTGTAATTCTACAACATTTTGCAATGTATAAAGACTAAATGACAAATTTTGGGTGCCTGAAGAGTTAATAAAACCACCGCTTTTGTAGTGTAGTTTTTGAACTTTAACATCTATAGAATCTAGTTAGTAAACGCTTCCCTGCACAACTTCGTTCATTATTAATGTTCCCATTTGCCAGTTCTATCCCTGACCTCCACGAATGTATTCAATATTTCAAGCAGCCATTAGTAATCACGGAAAATCCCGTCTGGTTGTGTTAATTCTCTCGACAGATTAGTAAGAGTAACGAGCGCTAGATAGATGAATAACGATTTTCTTGACCCTTTTTTCTTTCTTTCTTTTCTTCTACTTTTCTGTAATAAAAGACAATAAATATTCGATAGAATTGACGATTTTCTTATTTTTCATAAATTTCATTTAGATATTAATGTGTAAATTAGAGTGCAAATATAATTTAACGTTTAACTGAAACAAAAAATAAACGGTCGTTTTTAAATAATTTAAATTAATGTTTTCTTTTTTATTTAATTTACAAGTAATAAACATGAAATATGTAAGAATTTCACTTAAATGTTAATATTTGTTCCCGCATCCAAGACTTCTTAGAAGTCAAAAATGGACCAGATTTACAAAAGTGTGGTTTAAAAACTTACGATTTCATACTTATTATTATTTGATGAATAATAAAATATCTTATATCTTATGGCTTAAGGCCAGAACAAAGTCGAAATCCGCTCCTCAAGTCACTTACAATTTTGAGGCTCCTAAGTGTTTTCTCCTTTATATACGAGAAATACAATGAAATAAATGCTTTTAAAGAGCCAAATAGGTTAATTATTTGGAATCACAAGAATCTAGGCCTACCACAAGAATCTAGGCCAAATGGTTCCGTTCCCATTACTAAGAACCTCGTGCTGAAGAAATGAAGTGACATCTGTCCCCATCCACCCTTTAGGAAAACTCTCGCTTCAAATTTGTCAATATAATAATAAGTAATTTTAAAAAATGTATTTAAATAATACAAAATTTATTTATAAATCATATATTATCTAATTCAATAATTTATATTTTCGAGTGATTAGAAAAAGAGATAAAAGTTTTCCCGTCTTCATTATCTTATCAATGCATAAAAATAGCATTTAATTTTCTTTTGTATCAACAAAAATAAAATAAAATTTGAAAATAAATTATTTTCCTAATGAATTTTAACACAGATCTTTAATTTAAAAAAAAAAGAAAAGGAAATGATATTTTAGCAAAAGTTTCGGAGCAAGAAGCGTCAATTTTCTTAAATAAATAGCGTAGAGGAGAGCAGCTTTGTGATTTGTCAAAACTGATCTAAGACGAATTTCGTTAAGATTTGCGCTTCGGGCCTCTTCTGCTCTCCATCCTCTAGTGACAAAACAGGAGGAGGAGCTCGGAAAATTCCCTATCGATCCGATATCTGTTGTAGCCCGGGGCTTGTAAAACACGCCAAAATGTTACAATTGATTACAGCTCCTCTCCAGCATGCAACGAACACTCCACTTGCAGCAGATATGTTTGTTGTATTCAGTAATAAGATTGTGCCTCTGGTGAAGCGTTTCTTTCAACCAACAAAACTTTTTCCAAGAAAGATATCCATCTAACCGCTCTCTACTTTCTTTGTTCATCTCACGTACCATCGACTATACATGAATATTTTACTAAGAATTAACTTGACTCGAATGTCATTAAGTTTGATACAAAATAAATAGATTTTCTGATCTACATCGCCAATGTCTAGCATCTAAGAGGATATTCGCTTGAAAGAACTTTTTGAATTTTCTTCGAGAACCAACACTTCAAAAATTGCTTGATTTATCAAAAACGATGAAGAAGAAAATCTTTTATTCATTAAATTTTTATATCATTTTTGATAATAAAATTCGAAAATTATAATAAAAATTAACATTCTCTACCATCAATTCAGTGTTGTAGTAAATGGGTCACGTGTCTGGGAAAAGTGTATCATCAATCAAAATATCCGAATAATTCTGTAAATTAGCAAGAAGAATAAGTTAATAGAATCAATTTTTCTCTTAATGACGATCTTTGTTGAAACGAAGCGAAATAAATGTATGAAGTGCAAACGATAATCAAAGAGAAATTTCTAAAGACCAAGGAAAAGCAGCAGCTGCTACTCGACAATCTACTAATTTTCGTTTTACAATCCGGTAAACATCTTAAACCTTCTAAAAATATACACATACCTCGAAAAAAAGCATATTATTACATCGGAATTCTAAAATTTTTCCTCATTCCTACATAATTGTTATCATCACTTCTATCAATTGATGGATGGAAAAGTTGGTAAATTTCATCTGACAGTTTTCTTCGGTAAATTAATAAATGATTTCTTCTCTCGATGGAGGATTTATTTTCATATTTAAACTTTATATTTTCTTAACATTTCAATCGTTCATAATATATTTTTAAACGTAGGGAATATTGAAACGTTAAACCATTATTCACGCAAAATCGCTGGAACGTGATCATTATCCATTTGTCGATAATCATGGATATAAATAATTTATAAACGGTTTAGTTTTTACAAATGGATAATAAATTCATCAATTATGCTAGCTAATATTCCTGTATAATTATCTATATAACATTAGTGAAGGATGGTTTCTCGCAATGGTACTTTACCAAATTGATTAGAAAAACGAGTGTTTTGTTTTTTAATTTATTAAAAATTTAATAATCTATCTTGTTAAAGATTTTCTTAAAAAGTTGGAAAAATTTTTTAAATTTCGTTAAGAATTAAAAGAAATATTCGTAAGATTTTGCAAAGAATTAAAATTTTTCAAGTTTTTCGTTAAAGACAAAAAGAATTTTGAAAGATTTTGTTAAAAATTAGAAGACTTCTTCTTAGAGAATTTTCTAGGAATTTACAATATCTAAAGATTTTGATGAATGTTACAAGTATTTAGCTAAGAGTTAAAAGAATTTTTCGAAGACTTGTTGATAGGAAACTTTTAAAAACTCTGGAAAATCTTTGAAATTATTTTATTAAGAATTGGAATATTGTTAGCATTAAAAACTCAAATATACAGCAAACAAGTACAAAATCTTATTAGTTAGCAAAATTTTAATACATTTAACAAGATTTTTAAACATTTACAAAGCTTTAATGCATGTTAAATAATAGAAAGTTATTTATTCTACCAGGAATTTTATTCTTTATTGTGTTAGATGGTGTTTATAAGAGTATTTTGCCATAAAACTCAAAAATCTGATTGCGTCTAATATATTGTCATCGAGTAGCAACAAGAATCTAATCAATTTATTGTCAGAAACGAGGACGACGATTGTTGCTGAGCAGGAGTCAGACAGACTGGAGTCAAATGCAGTTTTTTATTGTCTTTTTGTTCTTTCTCTATTGGCGACTTTCTCTTTAGAAATGAACTTGTTTGCTGAAGTATATGATAAGTTGGAAATTTTAAAATTAAGATTTTTTTCCTGAAGAAAAACAATTTCCTTTTTTTCTACACAAAATATTTTTCACTGCACATTCTCCAGAAGAATTTCTTCAGAAATTGGACTTATGAAGATTTTTTAAAAATTTTTTAAAAATTTGAAAAGTTTTCAACACTCGAGAATGTTCTTATAATAAATATCAACAAAAGCACAATAAAAATTCAATTAAAATCTTAAAATAATGCAATTTTATAAAGAAACCTTAAAATATTAGGCTATAGGAAAAAGACAAAAATTATTTATTCTAAGAAGATTTTGGTACTCGAAAGTTTTTTAGACTGATTGTAAAAGGACTCACATTGGCAAATCTTTATATAAAAATATAACTGGCAGTCAAGATTTTCTTCAAAGGATCAGTGGATATTGAACAGGCAAGATTCTTCTCGACAAACAAACCTAATGGATTCTCTGAAGTCAAATTCGAAGATGCTGGCTTTCTTTCCAATATGATATGCTTCTCTATTTTAAATGCCATGTTCGATATCCACTTCAAACTCAATTCTAAAAGTTGGAAACAGGGGGAAAAAAACGAATCATTTTTATTTGTTGTCTGTCCTTATACCATATCCTCCAGGCTGGAAAGTGGCCAAACAAATCCTCTTCTACAAAGTGCAGCCAGTTCTTTGTATGAAATAATTCACTTTTACAACTTTCCTTGGAACCCTGAGTAGCCATTTAGCGATGAACGTTAGAACACGTAGCAAAAATATATTTTTAGTGCCAACTACTTCCCCATCCTCTGATACTTTTATAAATTAAACAAGAGTTTTCTTCTTTCGGTGATGAAAGAGCAATAAAAATACGTTAATGGACTTTTTCTTTGATCTATATTATAAAGTTATTCTTTTTTTCTCTTTCGTCTTCAACGTTTTCTTCCTTTACTTAAATTTTCAACATTTTAAGTAATTAGTTCCTAAAAGATGAGGGATGTTTATTATTATTTATTATTTTTCCAAAAAATCTGATATTGTCTTTCCTTCTATACTTTGGACCTTTTCCAAAAATTGGAGCCTCCGAGGATTATCTGAGGGATCACCAAACAGGACTTACTTCTAGTCTACGAAATTACTTTCTCTCTTTTAGGGTGCCGCCTTGGAGTTACCATAGCAACGGACAAAGTTAGTTTCATCCTCAGAGTTTCACATTGAATTATTTCTAACTTTCTTCCACTAATATTTTGCACCGAAGAGCAAAATATTAGTGGAAGAAAGGTATAGCTCAAATCCACCATAAAAAAAATTCAAATCTACAATATAAATTAGCGCAAAATTAGAGCATAAATTTATATAAGTTTTAGATATTCTTGTTTAAAAATCAAAATTTTTTTTTCTAAAAAAAGCAAGAAAGATAAATCGAATATTGGATTTTTTTCTCCTTCAATGTCGGTAGGTGTTACACCTGTACATCGTGATCTTCTATACATAAATCATTGTTAGACATAAATGGTAGGTCTGTATCATCAAAATATATAATCATGTACCAACCACATCTGTCTACAAGACAGAAAGTATTAGAATAAACTGTCTTCAGTCATTTTCCCTTCTAAAAATCCAAGAAAAGATAATAATAATCCATGATTATAGTGATTTTCTTAAATCTCGTTCGTCAGTATTTTTTTCTTTATTAATCGCTCTATTAAAAAATATTATTTTTTATATATTTTTAACATATTAAAATAAAACTCTAATAAATGTATTATTTGAATTACTAAAGAAATTTAAATTTATTCTTGATCATTTTCTTTTAATGTAGATAAAAATTGCTTCCAGCAATGTTTTCTTTTTTTTTTTTTTTTTTAATTTTTCATTTACAAAATTTAAATTTACGAATTTAATTTGTTACACATTATTTTTAAATAGTTAATTTCTTTTTTTAAAAATTTTTTCCATTAGAAAATGTCGTAAAGAATATAAAAATAAGTGTATTAGAATTGATATTTTTCACTTCTGATCTTAGAAAATGGTAATTTTTAAAAAAATATTTACTATAAAATTCAAAAATGAAATATTTTATTCAAAGAAAATTAATGTTACATAATATATATATGTTTTTCTGTTTATTTAGTTTAAAAAAATCAAAAAACTTTTTAAAAATTCCAGTGGAATAATTGCTTTATATCTCACTACAACAAAAAATACTATAATAAATCATATGAATGAATTCATAATTTAATCAGTTTTTTCGAATTCTTCTAAATAAAGTTATTTTATTTTTAATTTTAATTAAATTTTTTAGATTTTGTGTTTTGTTTTCAAAATTTAAAAAATAAACAGCTTGTAATATTTTCCGGATAACAGTTAACTCGATTACAAATTTTGACATTGAAATATTCATTTTTCAAAGTAAAAATATTGTGAATATGTTCGATAAAAGTTAGTATAAAAAATTATTTATGGTAGTATTGAATTGCAGAGCTATAATTAAAAGGTCACAATAATAGCACTACATTAAATAATAAGGCTGTAAGAAATAGTAACAAATAGTGTCGAGTTCATCACGAATAGTAGAAAAACAGTAAAGAATAGTGCCATGTGAATAGTTGTTTATAAGGAGTAGTGGAAACAGTATATTAAAGTGCTAAGTGAATAAGTCCTTAATAAATAGTATAAACATCAAAAAACGTATAACAACACTATAATAAATAATAAAACTAAAAAACGTAATAGTAAGATAAGCAGTAAGCCCGCAATAAATAAGAACCATAATAACTAGCGGTAGACCCAATGAAGAATATTACCATAATATTAAAATAGTATCATCTTTCATCTTACTCATCAGTTGATAGATTAGATCAGCAATTCCCAAACCTTTTTGAGCCACTACCCGTTGATTCCCTAAACTTATACCCAACGCTCTCACCCACATCCCAATGCCTCTAACCCATTTTCCCTTGTGTGAGAAAGGCTTGGAAATACCTCACACTTTGTGTTCTTATAGTACATTGTTCTGCACCTCTGGAAACCATTAAACACAATGTTTCTACTTACCCGTTTTAACGAAGAAACGGAAAAGGTTGCCAGTGACTCCAATCCTCGCCTATGGTTACCGTTTAGTACCCTGCCTTCATTGCCCCCTGCTGCCTACTTGCTTCTTTTCGTCCCCTAGATTTACTCTCACCGCCCACAAGGGAACGGTAGCGCCCACATTGGGAACCATTGGGTTAAATGATGGTATTTTTGATGGGTTTGATGATTAGTGATCTTCGAACCGAGTGGACTACGATAACGCATTCAAATAATGAATTTGTAACTCCGATCATCATAACTTTAACCGTAATCATATAACTAGATCATCAAATTTGAGCTATTTAATTACGCAATGACAATCCTATCTGATGAGATCACGCATCATCACATCATCTGATCCGATCGTTGGTTGTTGCAGATGATACAATCAACAGATTTATAATTATTATCATTAACAGAAGATACAAACAAAATTACATATTTTGAAATAATTCGCAATTAAGTGTTCGATAAAATTTAATGAGATATAAAGTTTCGTTAATTGCATAATTTAGTCGTTCGTATTTTTTATATCATCATTAATTACATATATTAAAGAATTTACGAAGCACTAATTTATTTTCTAAAGCTTTTTTTTTAAATTTATGTATCTGTATATACACTATCAACTTAATTATCTTATTTATTGATGCTTTAATTTGATATTTATAAAATTTTATTTTATTTATTTTAAATAAAATTTTAAAAAATTAAGAGCAATACTTGCAATTTTTATTTTTAAAGTATTTTTAACGGTGAAATCATCATTAAAATTACCTTAAATTTACCCTAACTATCCTACACCCTTAATTAAAATTATCCTAGATTTATCCTAAATATCCCATAAACTTGATTAAAATTACCATAGATTTTACCCTAACTAACCTACTTAAAAATTAGGAGCTTTCTATAGTAAGTTTAACTAAAGGGTGTACTCTTTAGTTAAACTTACTATAGAAAGCTCCTAATTTTTATTATAATTATTTAAAAAAAATTTTTTTAACATCTAAAAAAACATATTTAAAAATTTTTTTCCGTTATATAATGGCTATAAAGAGGTAAAATATCGAAAAATATAAATATAAAAAGTGTGTTAATAGTACTTTTCCTGTTCCGTGGAGACCATTTCAAACAAATCACGAATCTGTTTTTGTCATGCAATAACAATTTGTTTGAAGAAAATTGCATTATTTCGAAACAGCTATAAATCAGATTTATACATAAAAGTTTCCTCTTTTTTTAACAGTTAAACTTTTATTTTAAAATTTATTTATTATTTTTTAAAACGAATTTTTTCTCCAATGAATGATATTATAACTTAAACAAATTCTAGCTATTGAATACATTTTTGTAATTAAATACTGTATTAAATAGATTTATGTAATAAATAAAAGTTATAGAATGGGAAACACTACAAATCTCTTTATTAACATTATTTTTTACAGAGTAGTCGTATGCAAAATACACATTAGCTTCATCTTTAGGAATTCATTACATAGAAAAAAAAAATAATATTCATCATCTGTTAGAAATATCATGTAGAAGAACAAAATTAGCATCATTTATAGGAAGTTAAACGTGCAAAACAGCATTATCATCATCTTTTCCACCTGACCAATTGCAAAATTTTCTAACCATCTAAATTACAAAATTTTTGGAAACTTTAGGAAAGTTCTCAAAGTAGATTTATATATGTAAGATTATGATGATACGACAATTTTTATGTGAAGATGCTAATGAAGAGAACGGACGAAACAGAAGGAGAGATTTACATTTGTCAATTTAATAATTTAAAAAATATGTATAATTTAAATCAGAAATTCTTAATTATACTTCTTAAATCCGTTTAATTAAAGCTAAATCATAATTTGATTAAATAAGAATACAATCCCAATTAATTTATCATTTAATGAATCCAGTTAAAGTTCTAGTTTAAATTATAATTAATGCAATTTCACTGTTTGATGGAATTAATTCAAATAATCGATTCGCATTCAACTTCATTTACTTCATTAGAATAAATAAATAAATTTATAAATATTTTTATAATTTAGAAATATATAGACTATAATATAGAATGGGTTTTTATTAAATGTTAATCTATAAATAGAATCCACCCCAAGAGATTTAGAACAATAAGGATAACAGTATCCAGGAGTAAATGTTGTCCTGTTTGTTTCTTGAGAGAGTTTGAAAATTTTATCATCCTAGTAAATTTTACTTTAAATTTTATATATTCGGAATAACTGAATGTCTAAATTATGTAAATCTCTTGTCGCCTGTCTAAAATTTAGGTTAGATAAAGTGAATTTTTAATGAAATTGTCAAATATTCTTTTCGCATCTTGTCTTAGAAAGTTTCAGTTTTCTTTGAAAGATCACAGATTATATCAATTCAATGTTTGATTTTCTTTATTTTTCTCTATAAAATAATAAAATCGATATAATTTTTGTCAAGTTTTATAGTTAAATGATTATTCTACTGTGTTTTAGAATTCTTACGAAACTTTCTTCTATAATAAGTACCGTACATACTATAACTTTTTGATAATACAGTAGAGCGTCGATAAGTGGAACGTCGGTAAGTGGAATGGTCGGAAAGTGGAACGATTTTCAGTCGGACTGTGTCGTGCTGAATCGAATGTTTTTGATACTAAATTTACTTCTAAAGTATAATTTTCATGTTTTTTATATTCTTTAATATATTTATTTTGTTTGTACAAAATGCAGAAATAATTTTTAACGATACGATAGCCTCGATGATTATTATAAAAATTTTCGTTAGGCTTAAAATCAACGAAAATTCAACACGAAGCGACACGCAACGGAGAAAAATTTGAACACCGGACAGGTTAATGTATTTTTTCTTACAAAGTCGGAAACTAAAACAAATCATTAACTGGAAGGACCCCAGTCCCCAATTGGTT
Organism: Centruroides vittatus; assembly: GCF_030686945.1. Taxonomy (NCBI): domain Eukaryota; kingdom Metazoa; phylum Arthropoda; class Arachnida; order Scorpiones; family Buthidae; genus Centruroides; species Centruroides vittatus. The sequence goes on from NW_027121088.1 coordinate 812,441, forward strand.
CCACTTTTCGACGCTCTACTGTACTTTAATAATTCCATATCAATTTACGTAATGAATTAATAAATTTAAATAATTAGGAGCAATGTAGAAATATATTTGTAGTAATTTCGGAGATAATCTAAAAAATTTTGTCTTATAGTTGTTAAAAATCTATATATATATATATATATATATAGGCCGATATTAAAATGTAATTATAATTATAGAAAATGAGCATAAAAGATTATTAAATAAAATTTAAAAGTTGTTTAATGAGTCAATTTAAACTTTACGTATAAAAAAAATAACTTCACCTATATTAATCTTTTCAACCAATTGTCGTTAAGACAGCCATATTTACAACCAATCGTCGTTAAAATAACCATATTTGCAAACACTCACCGTTATTATTCCACAAAATATGTACTTTTATTGTACGTATTTAGTATAGAGTAAACTTTATATTAATTAACAACACCATATAATTAAGAAAAAGATTTTTTTCATCATTACATATATAAAATTCAATAAAAGAAAAGAACAATTGATTTTAAAACATTTCATATTTGTTCTTTGTTTCTAACTTTAATTAATCTTAACATACCTTAATTAATATAGAATAAAAAAGATTTTTGAATAATAAAAACTAAAATATTACAAAAAAGTTTTACAAAATTAATCATTTAAATCTTGCATGTCCACTTTGTTTCGTTTTTTAGTTTAAATAGAAAAAACTTTGCAATATTTAGATGAAAAATATAAATGTTTCTTAAAATTACAACTAAAAACACTGAAACGAGTTATATCTACTATAATTCTCTCTCTTTTCTCTTTTTGAATCTATACTTTATTTTACAAAAAGGGGGGGAAACAGTTTCTTAGCATCTCTTTACATATTCTGCTTCATCTTTCGGATAAAATGACATAATCTTTGAAAGTTTTAAAAGAAAAATATAAGTTTTTATTAAAAAATTTAGACGGGAAAAACAACGAAATAACTTATAATTCTCATTTTTTTTAAATCTAAACTTAATTTTATAAAATATTTATCTTAATTCCCACAAAGAGCGGTAGTTAATAAATGATAATGATCTACATAAAAAGTGTATCGGAATCTTTAAAAATTAACAAAATTTCCCAAAATGGATGCTTAATTCTTAAATTAGTTGTGTATATAGATGACAATAACTGGGATGTTTGTGTGAAGTGTCATTGATTATGTTGTAGAAGGTAGAAGCTTCGATAGTGCGCACTGATTATTTTATATCTGTTCTGAGCTCATTACTCCACCTTCATTAAGTTCTCATTAAGGGTGTTTGTTTCTCTCATTTCTAATTAGTCGTGTCACTCGCAACTAACACCCAAAATCCTCTTAACTTGGTCGCATACATCGCACCTGGTCAACGTTCCATCGACAGCTTCTTATGAAGCAGACAATTAATCCTACTATTTCTCCATTTAATTCAAAACGGATTAACGAATGATTAATTTACAACTTTAAAGAAACGTCATTTCACAAAAAAAAAGATAAAGAATTTCTCCAAAGGTTCCCTTTAAATAATGAAATTTTTCAACTTTTCTTTTCTCTTGAATGGGGTTTTTTTGATGTTAGCTTTTACTTTTTGGAAAGTTAAAGATGGTCAGATTAATGTCAGGTCAGGTGAGAAATTAAATGGAAAGTCTGGAAAAGATGTCCACTGGGATGAAGGAATTATCTAGCATGGTTTCGTGACTCAGTTTGGACGACGTTCCCTTATGTTTATGTGTTTCTAGAGGTGACAATTGCACGCCCGAACGAACTAGTTGAAGAACCTAAAATCCTATGGGAAAATGTTGAATTTTCATCTGAAAATCTCGAAAAAATTGTCTATTTTATTAAAAACTCCTCCCTTTATTACATTGCACATTTAATAAAGTTACACCGTATTTGAAGATGGTCAATTTATAAACACCTACTGTTTTTTTAATTTTATTTATATAGGCTATATGAATAAAATTTTATTTTAATTCTAATGTACTGTACTAAAAAAATTTTTACCTTTAAAATAAATAAAATTAAACGTCAAAACTACAATTAAAAACACTTTTGCTATTATTATTATTATAAATTCCCACTGTCGTCCGTCCGTCTTTCCTTAATCTCGAGAACGAGATTAGACAAATATTAGACAGAATAGGAGTTAGACAACACCAGATATGGAAACTTTAGGAGCAGGAGGCCCCGATTAACTATATACAAATATTAATATATACATTATTTCAATCCAAAACTTCCCCGAAAAGTGTTAGATAGATGACCGGCACGACTCTATGTTAAAGGAAAACTATGATGTATAGAGGCAAGACACTACCGTACTAATTTGAGGTGAAGTGCATATAATTTAAATTAAATAAATTAAATATACAATTAAAAATTGCAGCCCGGCATTGTGACAATGTCACAATAAATAATTCCTCGTTAAAATAATAAAATTTTCCAATAAAAACTGAAAATAAACATTTTCAAATTCTAAAAATGTTGAAAAAACTATTGTATTTCGAAAATTCATTTACAGTTATCAAGTAAATTGTCATTATTTTAACTCTAGAACACAAAAAATTAAACGACAAAAATTGCTATATATATACATGTTTACAGATTTTACTGTGTGTACGTAGTAAAATCTGTGTAAACGAGAATTCTACGACACCGAATTATTTTCGTTTTGACAGGTTTTCTTTTTAGACGGGTTTAACCGTATTTATAAAATTTTTCTTATTAGTACAAAAATAATTAAAAATCAACTTCCTATTAGTTATATCAATTTGTTTTTTTAACGCAGTAACCTTATCAGCAGAAGATATAAAGTTATATCGATCCCTCCTGTTCTTTCTCATTTTGGATGCTTTGTTTTTCTAGCAGAATCAATAAAATTAGCAAACATTAGATAAAAAGAAAATTATTAATTCAAAAAAAAAATTAGAAATTTTAATTCCGTATCATTTTTTTCATAGAAAATAACAAAAAAATGGAGATGAAACGTGAAGAACTCAAGCAACGATCGCTGAAGAAATGGATCTTTTTTAACCATTAGAAACCATTACAAAGGTTTAATTATGTTTAAGATAAATATTGATAGAAAAGTAAAGGCGTTAATGTTGATAATTATTCAAGTGTCTAAGTATCATTAGATAACATCAGTAAAGAGAATAGGCTTTTGAAAGGAACGGAGCCATTACAAGAGCGTTATCGAATCCAAATCATCAATCTTAGCTTAAAAGATTGAAGAAGATGCAACGTTCCCTTTTCTTTGTTAACAAAAGGTGTCTCGGCAAGTAAAAGAAGTGAATTAAGTGTTGACAAGTAATGAGCTTAGTTTGTCGAGTTATCTGGGAGTCCAGATCAAGTTATACGACAACTGCGGAAGTCTTTTGTTGCATTCCAACTTTAGTGTTTGTCGTTAAGGTTGCCACCTTGTACTTTTCTCTCCATTTAGTATGGCGAATTGTTGGATTAAACGTTTATTCTTTTATTTTATCAATGACAAATTTTATTTACATCAATAATGAGTTGTATCATAATGTAATTAAACGAATTATTTTATGTGGAATGACATAAGTCATTGGAAGAGACATTTCCAATTGATACAAGTTTCGGTATTCAGGAAACTTAACGAAGAAAAATTCCTACTTTTGGTAATCAAAACCAAAGCTTGAAATTATTGAATTTTGCATTTTTGTATCTTTAAAATAAAGATTTCAATTTTTCTTTTTAAAAACTCAAAATAGAAACGTGAATTAATTTATACTTTATGTACAGTACACTCAAAACATATTTGAGTTAATTAATTTTTTATTTAAAATAGGAACTTGAATTTTTAATTGAGCATTTTTATATGTTCAAAGAAGATTTGAATTTACTGAATTTTCTTGTTTTTTTTTTATTCTCAAGAAAGTGATATTTTGTACTTTTTATAAACGTAAAACAAGAACTCGAATTTTAATTGAATTTCCTCTTTTTGTACGCTCAAAACAGAAACTTAAATTTACTAAAACTTCACTTTTTAAATGCTCAAAAAAGGACTTGAATTAAAAGAAGCTCTTCTTTTTTTTTGTATGCTTAAAACACAGGCTTTCAACGACTGTCATTCCAGTTTTAGTAATACTGAAAATAGCGAAGTAACCAAACTCCACTCAAAACTACACCCTATTATTTAAAATATAAAAATTGCTAAGATAATTTTCTGTCGTAAATTTTATTTCTAGAAACGCATGCAAAGTGGTTAGGATGATGCCTAATCGATTGCAGCCATTTTCTCGACAAAGAAAGAACAGAGCCACTTAGGAGCAAGACCCAGGTGGTGACAAGAGAGAATTCTGTTACAAGGATTCGAGTGCCGGTCACGTGGCTTCTTAATTGACTAGCGGTTGTGTTAACGTCTGATTGTCAACATGGCCCGTCTCTATTCTTCACTTCTTATTATTCCTCACATCCACCTGATCTCGTGGAATTCGTTCAGTTCTTCTTACTGACACCTTTTTTTCCCTTCTATATATAAAAAAGTATAACCTTTTTTTTATTCTCCGTATGAATTCCTTTCGAATGATGAAAAACTTTGTGAAAACTTCAGTATCAATGTTGAATAAAATTGTGTTAAATCATTACAAAGATTATTCCTCTTCATAAATCCTCTACCTGATTGATTAACTTATAGGTAAAGTTTACTGTATTTTTATTCATTTTACGCGCTCTTGACGGTATTTTTTATGTTAATGGATATGTTCATCAGGTAAAGTGGAGTGTCATACTTCAAGCATACGAACTGAATTCAGCTATAAAGGACTTATAGCGCTTTCTTTCAGTGAGTAAGTGCAAGGGAGCCAACAAAAGAGATTGATGACTTTCAACCTGAGTAGTTAACGTTAATTCCATTTCTTTATTTTCTTAATATAGATACATTTGATTTATTAGAGTATATATATATATATATATATATATAATTAAACAAATTCAATGCCATTCTAGCAAATATCTCAAATATTAACAAAGCTCCCTATTAAGTCATTGATTGTATTTGCATTTTTTTTAAGTGTGAAAAATTCAGTACAATAAAATAAAATTTATTATTTTTTGGAAATTTATTCGTATCCAAATATCATATAGTTTTTTTTTATTCTACATTTTTTTATGTGGAAGTAAATCCAGGAAGAATAATCTCTAAGGTCATCTGACCTCAATCCTCTCGACTTTTGTTGAGGGATTATCTATGGTATCGTCGTGCACATAAGCAGAAAATCTTTAAGAAGATGATCGTTACGGATTTATGATATATATTTTTTCTTTTTTTAAAAAATATTTCTCTTTAAAAATTTGATTTTAGAAATATCTTGCTGATAAAATAAAAACTTCGATTTATATATATGTAGATATATATAGAGAGAGAGCCATGAGAATGATGATTTCTTAGAATATTTATAGATAAAATACTAAATATTTTTAAAGATTATAGCTTCTATTTGATTAAAAATTAATTAATTTATTTATAAAATGTATGCTTTAATATTTTTATATGCTTTAAAGTATATAAAATCCAATTTAATGTGGATCTTTTCAACCATTTAAACACCGTTCTTTAAATTGCTAAAATTTTTATTAATTAAAAAAAATTATTTAAAATTTTATACAGCTAAAAATTAAGTTACTTTAATCATCAAACGATTTTAGCTTTTATATTCACATTTGCGCCGCCAGTATTTGTGTCTGTCTGCAAAAATTATGGAAAAACAAAGAAATTAGAATGTCGAAATTTTAAAGAATCCCCCTGAACAGAATACATTCTCGGAATTTCTTATAAAATTCCATTTTTCACTTTGTGTGTGTTATTCCAAAGCATCTCTCTGAATGCAAAACGTTAACTTTCTCGAAAAGTGAAAGTGGTATCGTGAGTCCCAATTTTATATTCACTTTTGTACATCCGTTTGTCTATCTGTCACTATAAAGTTTCTTAGAAATCCTGGTAGAATTTGTATATAACAAATTTTATTTATGTTAAACCTTCTAAACTATATATAGCCTATATATATATATATATCATTTGAAGGAAGATATACAACGTAATTAAGTTTAAAAAATACATTTAAGTTATTTAACTAGATGATGGGTAAATTATAAAGAAAATAATTCATTTTCTTCAATTTTAAAGATATTTTTGGAGATTTCAGAGCCATTAAATCTTCCAAATTCAGATATTTCTAATAAAATTTAAGCTCTAAAATTGTTAATTTAGTGCTTAAACCATACAAATTTACAACTTTCTTAAAGTTTACATCGTATAATTATACTATTTTTATTCAATTTAATCAGATTTTTCTCTCTCTACTAACCATTTAGGTAATCAGTAGATACAATCTCTCATCTCGTTTCATTTACAACCCAGCATCACTGACACAAAAAATCAATTAAACTCTCTTCAAAAATTCGATTTCGCAAGATGATAATATACTTAATTTTTTTCGTAAATTGTAAAATTTTTTGATGAAAAAACTCAAAATAAAAATCCTTCTTGAAAGCTTTACAAAATTCTTACCATATTACATCGAAATTAAGGCGTATCTCCACTTTAAAGATGAGAATTTTAGAAAAAAATGAATGATAATTAGGAGTAACTTAAATATAACTTAGCTTAGAAGAATTTATTAAAATGTAAATATGTTAATTGTGTATTTAAAATAAATAATAATTAAAAATATATATAAAACAAACAGAGAATTCTATAAAACTTTTATTGTGTACAGTGTTTTAAAGAATGAAAAAGGAGATCCTGAATTTAAGAAGCACCTTGTCTTAATTTAGCTCCATTTTTAGACTTGAATTCAGCTCAATATTTAAATTAAACGTTAGCTTTAGACTTGAATTACATCTAAAATTTAAACTCCAACTTTAGACTTAAACTCGAACCCAATTTTAAGCTTAAATTCGATCCCAATTTTAAATTGGAAACACGCGGACAAAGTGCATCTTAAATTTAAATTCTTGCAGTATTTTTTTTCTTCTTTTTTTATAAAGTTTAAAATGTATTTTCTAGTTTAAAAATCTCTATAAATAAAGCTACAGTTCTATACAATATTTGAGTTATTTTTTAAAGAAAAGAAAAATGATATATGAAAACTTAATCACCATAAAGCTGTAGTTAAAGAAAATCAATACTTGGCAAAAGCTAACGTTAGGCATTTAAATGCATTAAATGATTCATTTGTTATTAAAATTCGATCAATATTGCAATTAGTTGCTTTTGTCGAGTGTTAAATTAATTGAAAATTTCTAAAGAATATTTTAACAAAATTATTTTTTTTTAAATTTTTTGAAAAAATACATCAAAATAATATCGAAATGCTGCATTTTACCCTTGAAACCTGTTTTTTTACTTCACTTTCCAGCAGCTTTATGCATGTAACCCAATTCTAAATTCATTTTTGAGCAGCTTTATGCATTAAGCTCTTTATAAATTCATTTTTTGAGCAACTTTACGCTTGTATATCTTACCTAATTAATTTTTTAAAATAGCTTTAAGCTTGTAACTAAAATCCTCGAAATTATGCACTAGATAAGGGTTTTACAAAATTGACATTTCAATGATTAATGAAACAACGTTTTCCTGTACAAAACATTCTTCATATTTTATAATAGTTTAGTAAAGTTTAAAAAGATTATTATATAATTTTTAATAGCTATGAAACTATTTATATATTTAAAAATGTTATTAAAAATATCGATTTTAACTTCAGTATGATGTATGAGATAATGATATTCACGAAGGACAGGGTAGCCCAAATGTCAATTAACTATCGTAAAGACTAAATTGCTCTGTTATTCGATCCGTATTATTTCTTACTTAACCCCATTTTTATCCGTTTTCGTCAAATTTGTCAAAGGACGTTGTTTTGAACTCTAAGATTCGTATTCGTACGTGTATCCTCAATATACAAAAGCACGCTTAACCGGTTATTAAGTCATCCAGTTTATATTAATCTTTAAAGTAAATCTTCTAATTATATTTACCATATTATTATAAATGGAGTTAAACATGGTTAACTGGCTTTTTTGGCCATCTATTTCTGAATTTTTTCAATATTATCCGGAGAATATCCATAACACAATTACATAACATTCACACGAGAGTATCAAGCGAATAATTACTTAATTTGGTGTAATTTACATATTATTCACGTATTTATTTCTTTTTTTTTTAATATAATTTTCTGCTTTGATCTCGTGTTATAAATCTAGAACAGAACTAGCAACAATAACATCAAAGTAGCGCATCGTATCCGCCACTTGACACGTTTCGCGTCAGCAGTTTTAACGACTGTTATCCTTTATCTTCATTCAAGAACATGATAATAAAAAATATATATATTATATACGTGTTAAAAACAGATAAAAATCAATCTAGAAGTAAAAAAATAAAATAAAAAGTCTCGTTTATTGATTTTTTTGATTATTGATTATTGATTGGGTACGTGTTGAAGAGTTTCGAACGCAACAGTCTAATTTTGTTCAACCGGGTTTTATTTTATTGTTTACATTTTAGTTGTAACCATGGTAATACGGTTTAGATATGTCACATGTCACAGGTGGGAAGTCGTCCATCATCACTATTTCCACTTCCGCCGATAGTGAAGTATTTATTATAGGAGCGTAAGATGAACGAATGAGAAAAATACATTATAGTTTGAACGAAAATAGATTTTACAGTAAAGAATTTATCAAAGAGAAAAGATTAAAATTGATAATGAATAAAAGCGTAAAATTACTTTAAAAATGAAATTATTCAAAGGCACATGTATAAAACTACTCTAAAAATGAATTTATCAAGGTTAAAAAGAGTAAAATTACTAAAATATAAATTTAAATAGGGTTTTAAAAAAAGTAAAACTACTTAATTAATGAATTACAACAGGGCTACAAGGAGTAAAACTGCTTAAAAAATGAATTGAAACAGGGTTACAAGGAGTAAAACTCCTTAAAAATGAATTACAACATGGCTACAAGAGTAAAGCTATTAAAAATTTTTGAAAGCTTACAAATGTCAAACATCAAAAAATTAATCCAAATAGAATTACAACTTTAAAATGATTTTTTTAAATGGATTTGAAAAAGACTGCAAGCATTAAAGTAGTCAAAAAACGATGACTAAATCAAGAATGTACTGTACGCGCTTACTAATATTGAGAGTGGTGTTATGTAGTTAATAATTGAATAAATTTATATATATATACATACATATACATATTAAAAAAATACATTCAGACATGCAGATAAACCATTTGAATTGAGTTAAGTAAGAAGTTAAACATAATAATTAAGTTAAAAGTTTGGAGATATATCTATATATAGAATTTCAAATATAATTTATAAATTTAGCTTGACTTTGTACGTATTGACTTTTACGTTAATATTTTATCATTTTTTTAAAGTTAACTTAATTTTTAAAATGTCAAAAGTTTAAAGATGAAAGCTAAAATAAAATTTACTTCAGAGTTAAATGTTATAAATGCATACATATACATAGAAGACACGTGTTTTTAAACTTAAAATTCTTGCTTAATTTTAGAAAAAATTTAATAGATTTTGTTAAAATTAATCATTTTTTAGGGGAAAAAATTAATAAATCGATGTTTTTCAATTTGTTTTAGCTAGTAGAAATTGAGCTCTATAAATAGATCTACCAAGTGATGGTTCGTGATCTACTGATTGATAGAGGTTGCATTGTTTTTAATCGAGTAAGTTCATCAACGAGTGAATCGCGGTCCATTAATTGATAGATACTGATGCTCACGTGTCTTATAGATACTTTAATCTAGTTTATTAATAATTTAGATATATTTATGGTAATTAAAACTGGTAATTAAACTATGCATAAATAATTTTTTGTTTTTTAATTTTAGAACAAGAGGAATTAAGAAAAAGTAGATTAAAGAAGTTCTTAATTTTATCTTTCTTTTTACATATTTTAGAAACAAATAAATTATTTTTTAATTAAAGTATTTTAGATATTTTTTATGTCAAAAATTGAAAAAATTAAACAGTTTTTTTAATAATATTTTATTTATTCGAAATGAATGTGATTTGTTCAAGAAATGGGGGAAAATAGGGAGAAATTTATGATTTTATCCCCCGCTATCACGTGACAAGTACAGTTAAAAATTAGACAAGGATTAAAAGGAATTTAGCTTCCTAAATCCGATTTAGTTAATCCAATTTGGTGTTGGAAAGCAGGCAATTTATCTTGATAAATATGCACCAGAATTGTCTAGAAATGTTGAATTGTCATTAATTAAGAAACAAACATTGACAAGAAAGATTTCTGAAATAATTAAACATCAATCTTTTCCAGAAATAACAGCAGAGAATGTTGACTTACCACTTCAAACAGTGATTATAAACTCTCAAGATATGTTGAATAATACACTTCAACATTACTTAAGAATTTCATAATCAAACTTAATTAAATGTATAAATATCAAATAAATTATGTCATTTTTCGTTATAAATCTAATAATTTTATCATTTATTATAATTTTTTACCATTTTAATATATTTTAAATAATACAAAGATAAATAATATAGTTAGAAATATAAATAATAGCTTCCCAACCTGTGGGTCATAATCTACAAATGGAAAAATGCCGTTTAAATAATTAAAATATCTATTTAGATTTTAAATACTGAATATTAAGTATTAAGCACAGATTTAAGGTTTAAATTAAGTGATTTTAATGCTTACTTTCGTATTTTTTATTTAAAAAAAAGTTTTTTTTAATAGTTTTTCGCATCTTCAACGTGGAACAATAATAGAGCAAATGGAACTAAAAGCCTTCAGACATTTGGAAAAGGTAAAACAAGGTTTTGTCTTCATCTTCGACAACTTAATCCCAAACTTAGTTGATGTTGTTGTAAAGAAAACCGTAAAGATAACTTGTTTCAACTAAGCAGATGATCCAAAGACTATAGTTTCTTTGTCGACCACTACAGGGTTAAAGGTCGTAAAGTGGGTGTCAGATAGGGATATAAAACATTCCCCCTAGACACTATCCACTACTTTTAGCATCGTAAGTTGTCTGTTAATGCTTCTGATACTATAAAAACCAACTCTTAAACTCCGATAGTTAACAAGCACGCACTCATCAGTTAAGTGCATCGTCTTTAAAATGCGTTTAATATGCATCCCTCTCCAACTTTTAATGCTTAAAAAATTATAAATTTATTTAAATAACTTCGAGATAATTTACATCTCGATTTCGGATGCTGCTATTTAAAGTTTCTAATAATATAAAGTTGGATTTTGTGAGAAAATTTCTATGTCGAGAAAGGAAGATCGAGATTCCTAAGCGCAATTTTATGGTATTTAGGTTGTTGCAATGATGATGATGACTAACTTACAGATTACAGAGATGGTAGATCAGAATTATAAAGATGTACAGATATGTACTGTACTTTCCTTTGATATTAGATACTTTCTACGCATATCTAGTTTGATGATAAATTAATTATGATACAGATAATGATGTTATTATAGTCACGATTACATCATTTAAAACTACAATTTGAACTCATAAGACTGATTACCATACAGATTGTAGTTTAATGAGTGTTTATGATTGATCATCATCATCATCAGATGAACATCAGTGTAATTAACTATGATCAGAACTCATGAATTCATCATGATCTTGTTTAACACAATTAAAACTATGATTGAACTCAGAGAAACTATTACAGGTCTTAGTTTTATCAGTAATCTTGATTACCAGCATCATCTGTATGATGCCGAGTGGTAAATTGCGTACAAAACTAGATGGTTAAGCTGAATTGAGGAATAAAAGAAGCTAAAAATAATACAATGAAGCAATAAAACTTAAACTATTAAACAATTTTACAGTGATAGAAAGAAACGCAGATCATATAGTTTTATAAGTGATTGTGATCAAAATTTAGCAAAATATTAAGTGTTAATACCTTAAAATTGAGTGATGAAGCCGAATTGAAGCACGAATGAAGCTAAACGACACAATGAAACGTCACGTAAACGTGTCACGAAGTATATAAAGTTTGGAGGAGTAGCAAATAGGTTACTTTACCTGCCGGACCAGCCTAGGTCATAGAGTTCTTCAAGTCCGAGTCCGGTAATGGGTTTTTCGTGTTTTCTTTGATACAACGGTGACGATCTGCTGTCACAAGTACTCGTGACAAAATGTGTTCTTTCGGTATTTTGTCCGCAAACGTTAGGATACACAAGAACTGCTGAAACCTTTCACGTTGACGAAGGATGACACGAGAAGTGTCACCTTCCAGAAGATGGACGGATAAGATCATTTTGATGCATTATTCACGAGAAAATAAGCTTCCTTTCGGATATTAAACTATGTTTTTTCCTAGAAAAATATATTTAAAAAATCAAAATATTAAATTAATTTATAAAATTTTAGTTTTAATAAATATTTAAAGAGTTTTTAAGCTAAAAAAATTAATATAATTAACGTGAAAAACTAAGATAATTCCACGCTGATCACGATGTAAATGGGGTAATTTACGTGATTCACGTTAATTAAACACTCGTGAATCACGATTTACTTAAAGATTGAAATCAAAATAAGGAAATTTATACATAAAACATTAGATTTTTCTTTGTTATGTCACGTTATATGCATTGAAACATAGCTAAAATTAATATTAATATAAGAAAATTGAGTGTATACAGATACTTGTATGAAAATTTTACTAAGTTATCAATTGTACAAAGCAATTCCCCATTTCTACGTATTGAAACAGTGTATAGAATCAATTGGTAGAGAAGCTGTTTAAAAATTCCATCATGGCTGTTCCATTCTTCACGCACAAACTGCACGTCACAGTACACACGTACTTCCTACAAGTTATGAATTATTAAGTGAAAAGTCGTCATGGCGTCACGACTTTCGACCTGTTACGGAAATTAATAAGTCTATTGATCAAACAAGTCCTTTCAGAGTTGAAATTTTTGGAACGTGAGTACAGAGATTTGTATCTGGATGACAAGATGCGGATGATTACTATGTACAACAGCGACAGTAGTATCCCTTATATGGAGTGTTTTTTATGTTTTTCTTTATCCTAATGCATTTTAATTCGTGTTTTATCATCAGGATTTGTTGAAGAAAATGTTCTGGGTCTTTTACACGAGATTTAACAAGATTGGTTGCGTGTAAATGGATGGATTCAGTAACGTAGTGCAGTATTTTTTCATCTGACACGAAAAAAGTGTTTTTATGAACTTGCTACTTTTCTTTGATTGGTATAATTGGATGTGATCCCAATAATCCCGATGATTTATTTCTACTTTTCGTATATAACTGATTGGAAGTAGATGAAAAATTCGATGATGATGCGCTACTGGAAAGACAGAAAAATCGACATCCTTGCTGAAATTAAACAAACTTCTTAATTAAGTTAATTAAAAATGAGTGTTGTTAACATCACGAAACTATCGGAAATCGAATATTCGCCTTTAAATATATAGGAGGGTCGAAAAATTAGTCAGCTTTGTGGATTTTATTGCGTTTACGCTGAATTTAAGAGGAAAAAAAAAGTACGGTACTATATTCAGTTTACGGTTCATATTCTCTCGAAATGAAAGAAATAAATCGCAATTTTTGGGCTAACCATAAAAGTATATAATCGTGCAGATACGCAAATTTACTAAGTTATAACTTAATTATATACAAAATCGCGTATAAAATTGCAATAATAATAATATACGAAAGATATTTTTTGAACATCCTTTCCTATCATTTGGTATTCGTAAGATTGATTCACATCTTTCCTCCTTTGAATGACAATCATCTTTCCGTGAAGATCCCATTACTCTTGAGGGGTTCAGATTTAAATGTTTTATTTTGCTTCTATCTCTTTACATCACGTTTCACTTCGATCTTTGGCACAACTCTCCTGTTCTCCAGCATCATTTCCCGAGAGAAGAATTGTGTTTCGTTAAAATCCTTCCTAGCCTCTGGTGACCGTCTTGAACGTGACCTGACAAGACAGATGCCACAGAAGACAGCGTTTCACCTGACCCGTACACCTGGACAGGTAAATTGAAGTTCCATGTAGCTGTCATCAATGTTGTAGTTGGCGAGAAACTCTAATCTTTTTTATTATCGACTATCGAAGATAAAGAATTTAACTTTGTATCTGAAAAACTTCACTTTCTAGTTTATGTTTTTCTCTTAAAGTTCTCTTACTATTTTTAACATCTTCAATTTGTTCTTCTTTTTCATTTCCTCCTCCTCCTCTTCCTCCTCCTCCTCCTCCTCTTAAAAACATAATTTTTAATTTTTAACAATTGTTGTTTTTTATTAATAAATTTTTAATTTTTCTACATGAGAATCTATTATTAAAGTATTTTTAATTAGAAATAATGATAAGTTAATATGAGATCGTGATTAAATAACTCTACTCTTTCATTATCCTAAAGAGTAATTTGCTATCTGAGACTAAGAATTTCAAAAAATTTTATATAAAATTTACATCTAAAATTAAACATTTCGTATAATACGACTTAATTATACATTTTTCTTTGCCTGAAATCCTATGTAATTATACTTTACCTCGTTCTTTTTCAATAGAAGAGATCAAAGGAGGAGACATCATCAAAGATAAACATGACATAAGAATCGATTTTGTACAATATTCTGTTGATGGATATCAAAAGAAACCCTACTCTAAACGCCACTCGGGGGATAGTAAATCCTTGTCTAAGTTCGATTGTAAACTAACTACTGACCTCTTATTGGACAAACGTACCAAGTTGCACTATAAACATCTCTCTCTTGAGATCACTCAAAGGTATAGTTTAAGTTTTAAGAGATTTGTTTTTCCTAAAAGATATCAAATACAGAAAAAACTCTTCATCAACGTTTGATACTTTTTAACATCTAAATTTTTTTAGACTTTACAAGCCCGTACACCAATTCAACAATGTGCTAGTCTTACACGCTTCCATATTTTATAAAAAGAAAGCTTCTAGATGCATTGGACTGCAAGTCATAACTACCAACAATCTACCCCCTCTTCCATAAGTGCAGACAATTTTACTGTTGGTCATAAATAAGTCATAAAATATAGGAGAACGTCAGCATTGCACCCCATTCTTCCTTATCCGATACTGCATGTATCTATAGAGTTTATTATCCTCTGTAGATGTCAATGGCCTCGAAGGGAATCTCTACTATTATATTTGATGACTTTTTAAACGGGGATGGAAATATTTTGATACTTAATAATTGTCATCACCTGTTGGAAGTATCGACATTCTTCCCTGTAAGAGTATTTATATATTCTTTAAAGATTTACTGATTTCTATTGTCATTAAATCCATTCTCTCGATAAAATTAAATTTTGTAAGGTCCATTAAGAGGTCTAAAGTGTTATTTTAAGATTTTAGTTCGCTTTGACACCAATCGAATCCGTTGTCGTTCTCAATTTAGTTAAAGCGTGTCTGATGTAACCTTCTTCTTACACGTGGCATGCAAAGTTGATTCACTTGTACCGAAGCAGGTGTTTTATGAGATCTGACTGTATTAATCTATGTCAAATAGAGGACATGGATAATTAATTCGAATACTAGTTTTGAATCAGAAATCAGCTTTGTCAAGAGAATGAATGGTTACAGCTAGTTATTGGATGAATTTTGACCAGAGATTAAACGAGATTTTGTCGTTGATTCAATCTGTTTTAACGCTTTCAATTAATTCATTAATGAGTTTTAGCTTGTGATTGAATCACTTTTAACTTGTGATTCAATCATTTCAAGTTTTAAATGAAATCTCTTTCGAGCTGTGAATGAATCTCTTTCAAGCTGTGAATAAATAATTTCCATGCTGTGACTGAATCTCTTTCAAGCCATAAATGAATTACTTTCAATCTCTGAATAAATCATTATGAACTTCTAACTAAATTATTTTCAAATTATAAACAATAAATCACTCTCGATCTGTGATCGAGTCAACTCTATGATAAAATCACATTCAATTTCTTGATAAACCAATTTAAATTTGCAATTAAATCTGCAATTTCTCTCTTTTTAAATCAATAAATAAATCGTTTCAACAACGATTTAATAAAAATATATATTTTTCTAGACATTTTACGAGACGAAATATAAATAATTATTCAAATTTATTTAATCAACAACAAAAGAATCATCTCCTCCGATAACATTTGTTAACAATATTAAAGAGTATTGTAACTCGTTAGACTTAGAAATGGATACTTTCCTGCAAGGCTCCGGTGTCGTGAGGAGAAGCCGAACTGCACGAGTCTGCTTCCAATTACATTGATGCAGAAGAAACGAAATTTAGTGAATAAAAATTGTACTATAATTTAAAACTGGTTCGGATTACTTCACTCCGCATTCGATAGATGCAAAGAATGTATTTTTTTCTTATTTTCTAGGATAATAAATTATCCTCTTCTTCGGTTTTCTATCGAATGAAGTAGGATTACATCCACGAATAATTCGATCATTTGTATTTCAAAATGCGATTATTTTTTACCATGAAAATAAAAAATACAATAAAATAAAATAAAGATCCTCATCCAAAAATCTCTAATTACAATTTAAAATAAATTTAAATTTTTTATTATAAGTAAATTCTTATTAAAGAGTTTCCTGATGAAGAAGCATATCTTTTGAGTTTTCCAACTTTTATATAAATAAATAAGTATAAAATATATACATATAAACTTAAGACAGATAAAGCTAGAAATGATCTATATATAAACATATTTAAATTTTTTATATATAAATATAAAAAGTAACTCTACTTTTATCTTATCTTCCGTATCACATAAAATAGGACGTAAAAGTTTACATCCAGATTTAAGCAAAATACAATTTTGTAAATTGTAGCCACAGAAACGATTATATAAGAATTCTTAAGTGGTTTATGTCCTTTTTTTGGATTCAAAAAATATCTTTCTAATTAATAATTATCTAATTTTTCTCTAATTAGTAAAAAATCATTTTCAATTTTTAATGGATGAAGTCGGAGCAAGCTCATAGGAAACAGATGGTGCCTTGAGAATTACACATTTTAAATAAATCTCCATGTCATCTATCGACTTCAATTTTCTTTACATGACTCAATTAATAATTTTAGTTTAAAAAAATTCTTCTGTTGATTATTTGATAATCGAAATAATTAGAGTTTTTGTTACATATGGTATGTATAAAGCCAAAAATCTCCAGCAAGATATTACTATATACGTATACGAATATATAAAGTTAAGAGTTTCTGACAAGTATCATATATAAACTCTAATAAACCCTAACGTAATAAAAAGTAGTTAAATCGTTGAATATAAGTTTTACTAAAAAATCAATAATATTTACCTAATAACACCTTTAAAATAATTAATTTTTTATCTAAAAATAATGAATTTTTGTATTTATTATAAGCTGAATATAATCGTTCGCATCATTTATCATTTAACTCCCTTAACTCCTTTCATAAAACAAAAACAAAGATGTTCTAAAAAACAATAGAGTTAAACATTTTCTAAGCAAGATTTTGTTAAATATATTAAACAAAATAAAAGTTTATTTTATACAAAGAATAAGATTTTAAAATATTTATTTCGCATTAAGTTAAAGCAAAGTGGTGAGGAAATATTTCCATCCCCCTTTTTATTTCTCCAAAGGTTGTACATAGGCTAACATTTTAAGATAAGGGAACGAAAACGAAAAGAATTCTGGGAAAAGTACGATCTGACAAAATATATGCAAATTACATTTAGACTCCTACACTTAGATAAAGCGAAAGTAGGAATAAAATGTCCGGCGTTATCTCTTATGTAACATTATACCCGAGTTCCTTGTGTGTGATCAGAATCCTTTATGAGTTCGATTTTCTAAAGATGCAAAAATGTTCACCAGAGATTCGGTAGTTTTATCAATATTTAAATATGTCTACTAGAAGAAGATGAAAGAATAAAAAATAAAAAAAAATAGGAAGAAGTAACTTAAGATCTAGAAATAAGGCAACTACATACTTTTGATGATGTTTTCTTCATACAATTCCAATAGATAACACCTGGTAACCTTAGGGTATAATTCAGAGATAGGGTATACATTCAATGCTGTGCCGTGATTGTTCAAGTATTTCTGTTTTCTATACACCTTTCCTGGTGTTTCTAGCTACAAATAAAAGAAAGAAAAATATGCCTTTAATAAAATGTGACTTTCTCAAACTTGTATAAAAATAAATTTATAAAAAGAATGGATGAAAATGAAGAGCAAGAGGAGAGAGAGAGTGGATATTAGAAAGAAGAGATGAGAAAACAGTTAGTTTAGACATCAGACTTTAATTTGCCACTCTGTATTCCGAGCGACTAGTAAGAGAAAGTAAAGATAGCGACATGTGAACTAATCGATACGACAGTTCTGGTCTCTTGAAGAAGCTGAAATTAGACAAGCCTAAATAGGAAAAGGTCATCAAAACTAGTCCCCTCTCGAGACTAAGTATCTCAGCATATTACTAACTCACGCAACTACTTCTTACTCATGTATAATGTAATTTATTTATAATCATTTATTGTATATTTATTTTTTAAAAAGCGTATAAAACGTATCGCATCTCTATAGATGTTCCAGAATCTTTTATAGTGGAAAGAAAAAGATAACCCGTTCTTTAAGATGTTCTAACTCGCTCTATCGATAATATTCTTCATGAAACTGTTTAAATTATATTATGACGTTTATTTTACATTATTAAAGCATAATTTTTATAAAAAACGAGAAGAAAAGCAGGCAGTTTGGCATGCCTTTCGAATCGGACGTAACAAATGTGGAGCAATTGTAGACATGCTACTACCATTCCATTATGTGTACTTAATAGAAGAGAAAGCAAACGACCAATTGTCACGCCAACCACACTTTCACGACACTAGAGGGCAGTGTAGTACAGTTAAACCGGTATTTTTCCCATTTAAAAAATGCAACCCCTTCACGCAATGGGAAAAAGTACACGAGTGTGACATCGTTTCATTTAATTATGGTCATTATTACAGTTTATGATTTCGAATCACATAACATGTGAATAAATTATGAATTTCTGTATACATAATTTGTACTTATTGATGAATTATAAAATATCCGAGTTAATAAAAATCGAGAAAACTCATTAATTATTATAGAAAAATCACTTTTGAATATCACATTTGATGGAAGAAAAAGTAAGAAAATTCATTATTCTTTATTTCTCTAAGGCCAAATGCTGTGTAAATAAGCGGAAAAATATAATTTCAGTAGCTAATTAAGTTTTGTTTCTCTACTAGTCCGCATTAATTCCGAGTTAAAAACCTCGTATACGTAAAGAAGATAACCTTATTTTTCTAACTCAAATATGAATGGAGGAAGAAGAAAAAAAGTCAAATAATAGTTAGGCGATACTCAAAATAATTTCCGTTTTTCTTTTTAATGTTAGAATACAAATCAATGAGGACAATTAAGTATAATTTGATTATCTAACAAACGACTGATTGTTACAACGAAGAGCGTTTATGTTCTGACTAAGCAAATTACGTGGCTGCTGTCACGAGTGTGCCACGGGGGAGATCACCGTTGTTAACGGAAAAATAAAATGACTGAATCAAATTATTGATGTAGAAATTTTGTAATTCGTGACAAAGTGTTCGAAAGTGTTCAAAACACTTTCGAACACTTTTTTCGGCTGTTGAAGAAAGACTTCAGCTGGTGTCAATTCTTTTATCACTATCTTTACGCTTTGTTTTCATTTTAAAACTGATTTTATGGTATTCTTTTAAATCCATTTTAAACACTTTTTACGCTTATATTTTTTTATTTTTTAGTAATTTCATTTTTCAAATTTTATTATGAATATTTTTTGTGCTTATATACCTTTCTAAATGCATTTTCCAAAATAATTTTACACTTGTACATCTTTTTCAATTCATTATCTTAATATTCTTACTCTGATGCTCCTTTCTTTTTTGCACATTTTATTCTTGCATTCCCTTTCAAATTCACGTCTTTTTTAAAAATAATTTTATGTTTCTACTCCTTTTTGATGATATTTTTTGCATAATTTCCTATCGTTCCTTTTTAAAATAGCTTTTACGCTTACGCTCTTTTCTGGATATATCTTTCAAATATTCTAATCATTACGTATCTTTCAGAATTTAGTGTTATGAATATTCTGATAATTACACCCTTTTGTTTTTTAAGTTTTTGTCATAATTTTATGTTACTGTATCTTCCCAAACACTTATTTAAATACTTTTACAAATTATATCCCTTTCTTAACTCGTTATTTAAAATATTCATGCAATTAAACTCTTCTAAATTCATTTTTAAAAAACAATTTTATGCTCGCATCCCATTTTAAAACGGTTTCATTCTTGAAATTCTTCTTCTTTATACTTTTTTTACGTTTGAATTCTTTCTTCACATTTATCTTATGCATATTCAACATCGATAAAATAAAATTCTCGTCATTTTAATAATTTGTTTTCAATTCTTTTCAGTTAATTAACTATTAAGCTTTAATAAAAGAAGCTTTACTTCTTCCTCCTCTTCTTCTTTTTTTTAAACTTTTATTCTCTTTGTTTGTTTATCCTTCTTTAGTGAAAGAATGTTTGCTTTCATTGAACAAAGATTATTTGTTTTACGAAAGACAACTGAAAAGTTGTACGTGTTTTAAAAACTAATTTACAAAAAGGTGAAAGTCGACAACAAAAATTATCTTTAATGAATCTATTCAGAAGACCAAGAGCATCGCTCCTTAACAAAAGTTTCTCGCTTGTTAATAATTAATCCATTTTATATTCCTGGATAATAATTAATGAATTAATTCATTAAAAAATATATAAAAATACTCCTGACTATTTATAAAAAATATCGGTTTGGTGAGTGGAAGGCAAATATTTATTTATAATTAATGTATAATTAATGAATGAATGTAGGTTTTATTTTTTATTACGAACTGTAAAAACGAAATTTTATTTAAAAGGCGATAACCTTTAAATAATTTTAAAAATGCGTTTAAATATATTTGTAGAAGGTTCTTTTGGAGAAAAAATCCTCAGAAGTGATTACAAAATTTAAAAAAAAAAAAATTTCATTGAAAAGCTGATAAAATTTACAATATTTTTCTGTAGAATTAAAAGGTTTTAGAAAGAAAAACACTGGCAAACCATTATAAGTTTTAAGTAAAAAAATTACAAGAAATTTATTGAAAGCTCATAAAATTTAAAGTATTTTTCACAGAATTAAATCGTCTTTTTAGAATTTTTCTGAAGAAAAAACATCATAAATCATCGCAAATTTTCATGTAAAAATGATTTTAAAAAATCCATTGAAAAGATCTTAAAATTTATAATACTTATTATAAAATTAAATCACTTGTTTATATTTTTAGAAAAGTTGTTTTGGAAGAAAAAGCCTTATGGCAACGAAAACTTTTGATATTCAATTCAAATACATTTATTCGAATTTCTGTAAAGCTTCAAATATATGTAAACAAATAGAGAAGAAGTATACAAATATCTCAATGAATTTCTCAAAAAAATTCATCTTTTCAGGAAAAAAAAATTAAATTTTAAAACTTTCTACTTTTGGAATGTTTTTTATTGTTGTATCTTCGACAACAAACCAGCAAATGATATAAGAAAAGGTATCATTTGATGTTCTTCTATACTAAAAATGCGAAGAACAAACATGATAATTTAATCTCCACGCTACAATTATATGAATTTTAAAGTATATATCTTAAAGGAAGAGCAAGAAAATATATATATTTTTTTCTCTTCAATATTTTCTGTAGAATATATAACAAATTTCATCCTTGAAGATATATCTTGTGATCTATTCTAAATGGAATACTTACTTTTTCGTTCTGATTCAGAAATTGCTTCTTACTTGTACTTTTTCAGCAGGTAAACGAAGAGAAAATAGGCACTCAACACCTTTGCTAGACACCTGAACATAGAAAAAAAACATAAAAAATATAAGTAATTGACAGATTCAATAGTTTCTTTATGTGGTAGACATTCTCTAACCCACTTATATAAATAGAGAAATTAGCTGGAATTAAATGTACAAATTAAAGATAATGCACACCATAATACACTAAAAATTACTATTACGTATTCTAAGGATATAAGTGCTAATAAAGCTTAATTTTTATTGTATTATCGTTCATTTATACACTTAATTTCAATTAATAATTCTATAAATTAGTAATAAAAAAAATTTATCATTAGCAAATTCAGATTTAAATCATGTTTATCAGGGATAATCAATATTAAGTGGCATTATCTATAAAACGTTTTTTAAAAAATATGTTTATATCTTTGTAATTTTATCTAGGTATCGATTGTCATTAAGAGAAAATGTAAACAATACAGATTTATTAATAGCCTATTTATATACTTTATTCAAGGTAAATATTAGAATTAAAATGTTATTGTCTTTATTTATTAATTTATGAAAAGAATGTATTTTAATTTAATAAGTTAATAAATTTTATTTAAAAATAAATAAAGGTTAAATATTTAATAAACTTTTAAAAATTAACAAAAAGTGTAATTTGAATATACAGTAGTTTTTTTGCTACTTTCTTTCTCTGGAAGTTATCAACACTTTATAATATTGTTCTGCTTTTTAATAATGAAAGTATACCACGTGTTGTTTTTCTTACTACTGTTTGAAGAAAGTAAATGAATATAACATGTTGTCGCTGTTGTTGTTACTCTCTCACTGAAGATGAACACATATAATTTGTCTATGTTCTCTTTGAAGGTAATTAATTCATATGATATGTTGTCGGTGCTGTTACTCTCTTTTTGAAGGTAATGAACACGTACGATATATCGCTGTCTACTCTCTTCTATAAAGTAAATAAGTGCACAGATATATTATTGACGTTACTCTCTTCTCGAAAATAAAAATGTATACGTGTTATTTTACCGTTATTTTCTTTAATAACAACACTATTTTTACTACAAAAGTAGTTACAATAAGTAAAGTAATAACAACAACAACAACAACAACACCATGTATATTTTTATGTTGTTGTTGTTGTTTTTGTTATTCTCCCCTTCAACGTTAACGAGCGCATATGATATATTGCTACTGTTTTTCTCCTCTTTAATGATAAAAGACTTATTGTATTGTTGTAGTTGTGCTTTCTGCTGATGTTACTGTTCCTTTTAAAGATTGTAAATGTGTAGTATTTTGTAGCCATATTTGTTTTGAAAGTTACAGAAGAAGCATAATGTGTATTATTGTCGTCACTCTTCTCCGATCGCAAACAATTACACAATACTTAAGTGTTAATAAAAAAGTTTGAACTTGTCGCCATCTGATGGTTTAAAACATCATTAAACATAGAGAAATTCTTTAAATTAAACAACGTTTAAAGCACTGGAAAGATGTTTAATTGTAAGAATTAAGTAAAGTAATTGCTAATTTATTTCAATAAAAATTTAGTTGATGAGAAATTATATAATCCGAATGCAGTTTTTTTTTCCTCATTTAGGAAGAGTATCCTCAGGAGATAAGTAAAGAAAAGAACAATTATTAAATATCTTTTCCTTCTTTTAATAAATTGAGCCTAGAAAAAGGTTGAATAAAATTAAATTCACAAAAGAGAAAAAAAATTAAATTAAATCCAATTAATAATTATGTCACATATTTTTCTTCATACTTTTAATTGTTTTTTTAGAAAAATTTTCTTAAAAATTGAAGATTTTTTATTAATAAAAACTGCAAAAATATTTTGTGAATTATATTTATCAGATTATTTTACAATTAATTGCTTAGGTATTGCTTATTGCTTTAATAGTCTGTACGAATTGTATGAAGCCTCTGATGTTAGTGGAACAGCCTTTTGATAGAAGAGAATTTAGAGCCTTCTAATAGAGTTTAAAGCTTTTCGAATATAGCAAATGTTCTGTTATCTTCTGAAATGATAAAATTCTCTAGAATCTGAAAGTCGAATCTTCAAAAAATTGAGTAAATTTACAGCATTGAAGTGACAGCTTTAAATAAAATGAAGCTTTTCCGTAGAAGAGAAAGCGAAGACTTTCTATAAAATAAAAAAACGAAGATAGGTGAAGTCTTCTACTGATACAAGCCTTCTTAGAATCGTAAGAGAAGTCTTATTAGTGTAAGTGGAACCTTTGTAAGATTCCAATTATTCTGAGAATTTATTTTCTATTAGACTATATAGAAAGTATTGTATTAAAAAAGTCTCCATTTATATTTCGAAAGGCTTCAATTTTATAAATAAATTTTCGAAAGGCATTTTGGAGCTTTTTAATAAAAAGCCTTCCTATAAAAGGAACTTGTAACTTAAAATGATGCTTTTAGATAGAATAGAAAGTGAAATCTGTGAACGAAATTTAACCTTTTTACGTAATAGAAACTGGACCTTGTAAGAAAATAAAAGCCTTTTGATAGAATAGAAAGTGGAGCCTTTAAAGAGAAAACATTTAGTCTTTTAGCAGAAGACAGTTTGGAGCCTTTTACCAAGATTAAAGCCTTTAAACAGAAGAGGAAGTGTAGCCTTTTGACAGAGCAGAAAGAGAGAAACATTTTAACAAAAGATAAAATGGATCCTTTTAACAAAATATTAAATTTAAGCCTTTTAATAAAGAAGAGGAAGTGAAGCATTCAAATTTAATATCACTCTTCAAAGAGAGAGAGTGTTAGAGGTCGGTAGATTAAGGAATCAAGCAACAGTTTTCGAAAAACAAATGGAGCGAGTATGAAATGTGCGGCAAGCATTGATTCTAATTAACAAGCAAATGAAGGGGAGTGGTTGCCACTTGGCTTGCAAATGTCATTTACTCGAAAATGCTTTTCGGACAAACCGATCGTTAATCCTGTTAACTATACATTAGAGATAATAGATGTTCGGAAAATTGGTACCTCTGCAATTTCGTGACGATGATTTCTTGCATTCAACTCCTTCTACAAATCGGCATTAACTAATTGCCATTCTATTATTTAGATCTATCGCCATCTTTTATATATACCAAAATTATGGCTTCAAATTTAACATTTTTATAATTATTTTTCATTAAAAAAATTAATTATTTATCCATATATATATATATTCTCCGCTAATCAAAAAAAGGATTTCATATTCAAATTTCACGTTAACTTAACTTCATAATAAAAATATTTTCTAGTTTTTATACAAGACGTTAACATAAATTTAATTATTTTTGCAAATTAGAGAGGTTTTTTGAAAGTAAATATTCAATTTTTTTCAATTTTTAGACTAATTAAATGAAATACAAACTCAAAATTCATAAATTATGTAAAAATAAAGTCATGATTCAATGTATGACATATGTACTGTACTTACATAAAAGTATTTATTGTTAGTAATTCTTCAAACAGTGAATATTTGAAAAAATACTTTAAACAGTGACTAAAAATACATTTTATCTTTATAAAAATTAAAAAGGGAAGCTTTCAAAAAGCATCAGGAGAGTTCAATGTACTTAAAAAAATTAAATTATTAAAGTATATATTTAAAAAAGTGTTTAAAGTGTATAAGAATATAATAAACACATACAATGAAGTAATTGAAAATGTAGGATTCATACATTTTGAAAGTTGTAATTTTATTTGGAATATTAGAATAGTTATCAAAGCAAAGAGTACTTACTATAAATGTTTAATGGAACGTTTCAAAATGATGAGTTAGAACGATTGTAATTAAATTTATGAATAAAGTGTAATGGTTCTTAAGTAATCTCAGTAAAGATGAGGTCATCTGACATTTTGGACTATTCCTTCCAGTTTTAAATAAATAAAACAAATTAAATTTATAAGCATTACATATACAGTATACACACATACGTATTTATTGTTAACATATTTATTAGTTAAAGTATATTAAAATATTAAAAATTTAATGCGCTAGAATTAAGAATTTTTAAATGAATATATATAAATTTTTAAATAGAAAAATAACTAATTTACTTCTATACTAATGTAAGAAAAATTAGTGAAAGGAAGAAATAAGATAACCTATTTCTATCGATCGAGTTGGTATATCTGCAGTTTTATCTTTTCACTATGTTTATGAATTATTAATGTAGCGATGCGATTATTATTTAAATGATAAAAATAAAAAAGAAGAAAAAGAAGAAGAATTTTTTTTCAAACATGAAAGGGAAATTAGTCTTTCCTTTGCATCCATAATCATTAAAAACAGTTTGAGTTCTTACTTCGAAAAGAAGAATGATGAGATTGTTTATTTTTCAGGTAAAATTACCTGAAAATTTTCTCTACAAATTTATACAAGTAAATAAAGACGTTAGAACATGTCGTGCTTTAACAAAATTTGAATAAATTTAGATCGACGAGATGCACGATTTCCTTTTAGCACGATTCTAATTAAGGAAAAAGGGAGGAATATAAATATATTCATTGGCAAAATAAATATTTGTAGAAAATTTATACATTGTTCTTTAATTCTTTTGATAAGATAATAGAATTAAAGTAACTAAATAAATCACGTAAAATCCGCTTTTAACAGTAAATAAGAAGATCAAAAGAATGCCGAAATCTGAAAGATAATATCAATAAAGTAAAGAATTATGAGGGAGATCGAGAAGTTCTAATCTAATTTCCGAAGATTTTTATGTCACACAATTCATGCAGGAATCATCTTTATCGTAAAAAGGTGTTTTCTGCTGTTCTCTTCCACATGTTTGTAATATTTAAAGCTTCCTATGAATCCTTCCATGTGTTTATCTTCTTCATCACATTATACGAAGTGTTTTCATGCTTAAAATTAAATTTTCCTTTGGTAGTTTATATGTGAAAAACTTTAAATAGATTTTATTTTATCTATAAAAATGCATCGAACAGATTTTAAATATAATAATAAAAAATACAAGTTTAACTTGTCGAATTTTATTCGAGAAAAGAAATTCCTAATCTGGCAACGTTTGATTGTTCGATATGCTACAGTGGTTAATTAAGTGTTGCCACTCTTAATTGTCCAATCGGATTTTCGTAATAGAAAAGTTTCCTGAAATTTGAATTAAGTGGCCGTTAGCAAAATGCCATTGTCGCAACACATTACTTGCTTTGTCGATTGAATACGAAAAATTAAATTTCTACTTAGAATTGGTGTTAGCAATAATTGGAATTAGATAAGTTAATTAAATAATGGCAAACAATCGAGTGAAGTAAAAGTCAATTTGTGGTTCGACACAAAAAGGTAAACATTATTTTCTAGTTGCGGGACATCTTTGTAAAGGACATTTCTGTAAAGAGACAAAGCAAATTGGATTTAGGCTATATTTAAGAAAACAAGATTATATCAATTTAGTTGTTTTCAAAAGAGAAAAAGAAAAAAAATGAAAACATTTACTTGTTTAACAAATTCTCCCTTTTGTTCCCTTTGCTGTTGAAAAAAATTATTTGCATTTTTCGGTTACGCCTTATGTCGTGTGAGTCACGAATGTTTCTGACAAATAAATAGCAAGTTTCTGGAAAATTAGAGTAGTTGGCTTTGTACAAACCTCATGTTTAACAAGTCGGCATATTACTAATTGGGGTCGTTGCCATCTCTCATTCATGCTATTAATGGTCGGATTGGTCCGAAATGGTCATTATTTTGGTCAGCCCTGTGTTAACTACTGGTCCGCTAAGATTAATGCGCTATCATCTTCCTGTCGTTGAGGACCAGGATCCGAACCCGATCTGAATATGCTAATAACTGAGACAGTACAACTATTATTTGATGGTGGCACGTATTTATAATGCATACTACCAACATATAATAGTCTCAACTATGGCCATTATCAATTAAACAACGTATTTAACAAGCTAAAATTTCTCTATTCAACAAATTATTCTCCCATTATCCTTTTGATAAATTAAATCGTGCCCTTCTGTCTCTAATCCAATTCTCTAAACAACATTCTTGTTTAGAGAAGCTTTTAACTTCAAACTACTTCCATCAGATTACGCTCTTCGACGAGTAAATTACGAAATATTCAACAAATTTACACATCTTAAAGCACAAAAGAGAAACTAGAAAGATAGAAGATAATTATTTTATAAAAGAAATTCGAATTTTTTTCCATAGCGACTAATGAGAAGTCAGTTAAGTATCGAAAACCATCGATCCGGAGTAGTGACTTTAAACATACAACTGAGGAAATCCGATACATTCCATCTGTTTTTCAACATTCAGACCGCAATCAGACAAGTGAAAAGAGCGTTGTGGCACCCCCTACTGTTACAACTGTAACTAACATCGGATTTTGTCTAAGAAGATCGATGGAGATGGATCGATGATCCACCGACACCTTTCTGTTTGCTTTCTCTTGTAGTTTTGGTAAGTTTGTGTCTTTCCTCCCTTACTTCTTGTTTATACTAATTTAACTAGAAAGAAATTCAATTATAATCCATGACATGGCCTCTTCTTTTTTTACCATTTTCTGTGTAGTTAATAAAGCGTTAATTCAATCAATTATCACTTTACAGGTATTTTTGTTTCAGAAGTTAAAAAAAGTAAATATTGAACGTTTTTTAAACAAAATTCCGTAGTAATTATTCAGAAAAATCCTTGAAAGTTTGGTAAAATAAATTATTTATGCCTTTAATTCTATATTTATAATGATTTTGGTATGAATTAATGAAAGTTAATGATGATAAATGGGCATAAATAACGAAGATATTCTCTGAGTTTCATATAAAAATATTTTTTTTAAAAATGACACAAATTGTTTTCTTTTACTTATAATCGACGTTTGCTTCTTTAAAGCATTTCCTAAACAGTGCTTTTTTTTTTATTAGAAAATCCTTTTTCCAACAGCAAAAAGATCTGTGATACGTAATAGTTGCAAGAACATATATCACAGAGCAAAAGACAAATTGCACGTTCGAAAACGGTACAGTTTCACTTGGTGTGGTTCGTAAGAACCAATAAAATTCTACCAAATTTTCATACGACGTCAGATTCCTCTTTATCCAACTCTAAAGATAGAAGGCGGGCAGATAAAATGAGTTTATGCGTCATTCCCCGAGGCCCCATATTCCATCTGCGATATAAAATACCCTGTTCCACTCTGAATGCAAGTTTAAGGAGTGTGAAATAACCTCCTCTTATCTCCTTCTATAGGATATTTGTCGTCGAGAGATCCTTGGCATCCTATAGTGTTCTATTCTTTCACTTTGACTACAAGAAAAAATATTTTAGAATATCAAATGCGCTATTTTTAACGCGTGGAAGACAGACAATCAGTAATTTTCCTCGATGCGTTTGAGAATTTATCTGTAAACGTGACATTTTAGAAAGCTGTTTAGTATTTTTTCCACTTTCTAAAAGCCTGAGTAACCAATAATTGTTAATGTTTTCCTCAATGGGAGAACGAGAAAGAGAGATTTAAAGAAATCTTTAGAATCTCTTATATTTTCACCTTTGGGAATTTATATTTATTTACAAAGAAATCAATATTTTAGAAAAATTTACTCTGGCATTTGATGAAATTTTTTCTGTTCAGAAATCTATTTTTGTAGAAAGAGTTTACGTCTTATCTCGCTTCGAACGAGTCAATGTCATTGAGGTTGTCTGAAAGGTTAAAACTGCAGCATTCTCCTTTTCCGCATCAACTCGATCCCGAGGGCATAAGTCCCTAACCCAATTTATCCTAGCGACAGAAGACCCATTCCTTGTAAAACAGTAAGCTCTATTTTCCAATTGTAGTTAATGACGTTAATATTCGTAAATTAACATTCATTTTTCATTGATTTTCTTTAGTTTATTAATAAAATAATCGCTTAAATTGGGCATCTTCAGTTAAAACTGCTTGTTCTTTCCGAAAAGAGCATCTCTCTCTGCTTGAGAATTTTCGATTTGTTTCGCTAACAAATATCATCTTGTCGAGGATTTTGTTTGCTGTCGATGCAACTGTGCTCACAGCAGAAAATCGAATGATTCCTAACTGACCCGCATTGTTCTGTTTGATGACTTTCTATCCCAGCATCTGGCAGCTTTAATGACGGTTTGGAAGCTGCGATTGGTTTGACATCGAGTGCTCGACAGCTAATCAGGCGAAGTGGGTGAGTTAATCACAACCAACTCTCCGATCGAGATGTCTCGATACACGTCAAACAAATAGCTACCATTATTTGGCCTCTTTTTTCCCCTCTTTTCTCCACTTATGAAGGTGAAGTGAAGTATCTTAAAAAACAAATTATATCTTAAGTTTTGTCTTTATACTTCAAAATGTCTCCATTCTCGTTTTAGTAGTGGTTCAAAATACTGTATTTCTCTCTTTGTTTATTACAGTTTAATCTCTGTTCAAGATTTCTGGTTCAAAATCTCTCTTGCGCGCTTTTATTTTACTTCCGTAGCTCTTCAGAACTCAGTTCAAGTGATACCTTGTCATCATCCTACATCGTTGAAAAGGCCGGGTTTGAATCTTCTAACAGTATTAACACTTAACTTAAGAGCTTTCTTTTTTATACATTATTTACTCTGGTCGACCCTAATGCAATTTGGACCCTTTTCTAATTAACCAAATTTTAGTTTAATCTTTCCTCAAGCCTCAAGACTTCTAGTTTGAAATTTCTCTTTTTCTCTTTTATTTTTATCCCTCATCTTCTTAGAACTCGATCCAAATGATAAGATTCATTTTATATCCTTAAAGAATCCGGGTTCGAATCCATTAAGAGTATTGACACTTAATTGAAGTCGAACTTTGTTTCTCATGCTTCATTTATTCTAGCCAATCCCATTGTGGGTCAAACTTTTTTCTAATGAGCAGAATTTAAGTTTAATCTCTTCTCGAGACTTTCAGTTCAAAATCCTTTCTTTTATTTTTATCTTCTCGTTGGAAAAGAGCTGCTAAGCTATGGCGCCCCGTGTAAGTTGTGATGGAACTGTTGTGTGACGTGGTTAGTAGTTATATATTGTTTATACACGGGGAATAATGTCTTCCGGAAAGTCTTTTTTAAGGGTAACTGACCCTATTCGGGCGTTACAGACGTGGAGGCGCGAACCCACGACCGAACTCCAAGTGTTCAGGGAACGGAACCGCTTGGTCACTGGTGGGTCCTTTTATTTTTAGTCTCACAACTCCTTAAAACGCCACCTAAGTGATACGATTTCATCCTACATTCTTGAGGAATCCAAACACGAATCCTTTAACTTTAATTCGATTCATTACTTTGTTATTATGCCACATTTATTCTGTCCAACCCCATTGAAGGTCGGCTCCTAATAAGCAAAACTATAGCTTGTAGTTCTCATGTACTGACACATCGCGCGAATAAATCAAATAAATTTTCCTTAGAAGTATTTTTTAATTTTGTTTCTCTCAGTTTTTTTTTATTAATAATAATAATTTTCAATAAATTAGAAGTTTCTAGAGATCCAAGTCTATATTTTTATAAATAAAATGTTCAGTAGTTGAAGAATTCAATCGTCGTTGTCAAAAATATCACAGTTTTATCACATCCGATTTTCACTCCACCGCTTTTCACTTTCTAGTGACAAATTCGTGACACTTCGCATCAACTGTCGCTTTTTCAACCTTTACTACACAAAAAAAAGGCTGTTCAACCTCAAAAAAAACTTCAAAGAAAACAATTGTATCGCTTTTATAGAATTACCTTAACACGTAATTTATTACATTTCCCCACTAAAGATTTAAAATTATTTTTAACATTTTTTCTATTAAAAAAATCAAAAAAAAACAAACAATGTTTTAAATTACCTTTTTATAAATATAAAAAGATCATTCAAATTGACAAATTTAATATTTTTATCAAAAACTTTTGAAAATATATTAGTTAAACTTGTGTTTTTTAGAAGAAAATCTTATATCTTCGAGTTTAAGTAAAGTTTTCTTTTGGAAATAAAAAAAAAATAATCTTCAAAACATAATGTAGTTGTTCGAGGATTAATCGACTCTTTCATACTAAATCTTTCAAATTGAATGATTTCGGATTTAAAAAACAAAGAAAAAATAATAAATTATATTATTTTTATCCGGTTTACGCTACTTTACATTTTATATGCTTCTTTTAATGAAAGATCTTTATTTTTTTTTTAAATTCTTGAAAAAAATTTCATTTAAAAATACATTTGTTTTGAATGAATTTTTGTGTAAATAAAAAAAAATTTTACACAAAAATTCATTCAAAACAAATATATTTTTAACTTTTTTATTTAATTTTTAATTTTATTTAATTTTATCATTTAACTTTTATACTGCCCATTGACATAAAACTTTTATTTCAATGGGCAATACTGCCCATTGAAATAAATGTTAAATGATAATAATAATAATAATAATAATAATAATAATAAAGTAAACAGCATTGCCTACTTTATTATTATTATTATTTAGTTTTTACTTTTTTTGAAGAAAATTTCAATAAAATGTCATCTAAAAATGTGTTTTTAAGTGACATTTTATTGAAATTTTTAGACCTAAAAACATATTTTTAAGTCACATTTTATTATAAAAATTATTTAAAAAATTCATAAAAGTTAACTATTTTCTAAAAGCACCTTTTCAAAGAAAAAAATCACTTTTTTAGATTAAAAAATATAAATATATTATTTTACAAAAGTACTTTTTGAAATATTTAATTTTTTATGTTTATTTTTAATAAAGATTTTTTATATTTTAGAATTTGAATTTTTTTTTTTTCTAAGATGTGCACAACAAATTCACGAGTAATAAAATTAAATGGCCTTTAAAGGAGTTTAAAATGATTAAATTTAATTTAAACATCTTAATAGTTACAAGGGATTATCATCATCTTAAATGATTTTGGTCTCTAATGACCTTAAATCACCCTTTACCAAAGTTAAACTGGCAAGCATCACTTTTCAATTATCCAAAAAATTCCTTCTATTTTTAAAGTTTTTTTAAAAAAAAATATCATCGACATTTTCTTACATTTCTATAATTTAAAATTCAATATCTAATCTAAATGTGTTTCGTTTTAATCGTCGTAAAAAGTTTGATTAATTGTAATTAAATTGTATCATATCTCTTTTTTTTAGCCAACTGGTGAAATACTTTATTACAATATAACAGCAATTATACGTGAATAAATTCATTAAATAGAACAATAAGTTATTATGGATTCATTCACGAAATGAAATTTTGCAATAAATCAGTTATTTAACAATGACAATTGTCACAAATACTGCCAAGCTTTACGGATACCTCAAACAATACAGAGATAAGTAATTAATTATTGCCATGACTATTATCTATATCAGTTTCTAAATTACAATTACTAGTATCTATACTTTAGGCCAAATGGCCGAGCGGTAAAGGTATTATCCTGCAGCTCTAGAGCACCCGAAATCGAATCCAACGAGTCAAAAATCCCAGAAATTTTTTGGGGTGGTCCGTTTGAATATATCGGACGATTGTGGATCTGGCCGAACCCCCAAAAAGCTTGCTAAAAAATGTATCTATCCTTTATGTTCTTGTATTCCATAGTCAGTTTGGATTGTTGTGATAATATCTGTATCAATTCTAAATTATGATTGCTGAGAGAAGAGATGGAAAACTCATCTCTTTTTAATTCGAACATCTCAGAGGTCAAGAGAAGCCCTGGCTCATCGTTTGAGATTCTCAGTGAATTAAAAACAAACAAACAATAACTATTTAAAATAAAATTTGACAAAAAAATAGGTATTTTTCTTTAATACATAACAAGTGCAAAAGAATGAGTTATTTGTAATATTTTGAGTCCTCCAAACGTGAGGCCTAGGCTAAATGACTGTCAGTCATGACCGTGCCGGATTTAAACTTGATCCTAAGTTGTAACATATAAGAGGTCCTTCCACCATCAAATAAATACCGGTAATAAAGTGTGGGGCCTCTACTGAGTTTCGTATGGAGACACCCTAATCTGAATCCAGTTTCTCTTCAGGCTCCTTATGATAGAGCCTAACAATAGAAATAACATACCAATTGATTAACTATCGACATCGAGATATCGATTATTTAATTTATTTTTTTTAATCAATTGCAATGAAGTTTTATAAAGTTTTTCCTAGTGTTTTTTTAAAGTTTTTTCCTCTAATTTCAATATATATGTTGCTGGTTTTTTAATTTTCTTTTTTATCGTCGAATGCGATTATTCTAAAAACATATCAGATAGTCTAATTAGTGAAGAAGAATTTGTATAATTAGTAGAAGTAGTTAAAAAAGACTCGAAAAGCGGGATCCTTTGATTAATGTCGCACCCAAGACCCCGAGGAAACTTTGCCAATTGATCTTTTTCCCCCCTTGTTTTTTTCCTTTTTACCCCTCTTTAAATAGATTTTTCTCTTCGGAAAATCTTTTTGCATGAAAGAATGGTAATTTTAAAATATTTCTAAACAAAAATCTATTTGTTTAATCAATATTTCTTTCTACGATCGTTTAAATAAAGATTTACAAGTCATTTCCAAGAAAATGAACAATTTACTTTCCCTTTTTCCCCCGTCTATCAAGTTTTCTGCTTAGCGAGAAAGAAGTAAGAAATTGCAAAACTATTCTTCCCCTTCAGCTAGAAAGGGATCTTTTGCTATCCACCCTTCTAAGGACAGCCTTCTTTTGACAAATCTTTGTCACGTCACTCACTGGGTTCTCCATCTAGCCTTGGGGACTTCTCTTCTAATTTCAACTACCTAACGGCATTGCTCTATATGCTATCGACCATACTTGGTCGATGTTCCCCTCTTCTGTGGCTTATTTCTGTGCAAAGGGATTCATTGTTTAATATTTCGATAACGAAGCTCAAAGTGTTAAAACGATGTACAGTACTTCGCATAGTGATCCACTCGTTGTATAGTGCTAAACAAAGATTTCCTGTTTGTAGTGGACCCCTTATGTGCAGTAAGCCATGCTTGAAGGAATCGTTAATCATATATGGTCTTTTGTCAGTTATTTCTGCATGGGATTCATTGTTTAATACTTCAACAACAAAGCTCGAAGTGTTAAATAATGTCTTCTCGCAGAGATCTCATATGTTGCATACTATTAATGAGTTGATCCTCTTATTTAATATTATAAACAAAGAACTTTTCTCATCCAGAAATAAACTAGAGTAATGGGATCATTGATTGTATTTGGTCGATGATGCTCCTTCTTCTAGCTTATTTCTATGCGAGTGGGATCCATTTTTAATACTTCAACGATGAAACACGAAATGTTAAATAATTATCCCTTAATGTATATTTTTAAGCAGTCCACTTTGTTGCATACTGCTAAACAGTAAATCTCTTATTGTTTTTATTTTATTTTATTTTTGATACTTTCCGTCCTGAGGACACTAAGAAGGCCTTTGTTGCATGTCCATTATGGGTTCGGTGAGGCCCGCAACGGAGATGGGCGGATAGTGTGGGATTAGGCACCAACATATCCAAGTCAGTCTTCAAAAAATTTCCTGAGGGTGCTCGCCCGGATTCGATCTTAGAGTCCACCACAGCGGTAGGCTAATGCCTTAAATATCTCGGTCCTCTGACCGTTAAAGTCTCTTATTTAAAAGAAACTCGCTGTTAAACAGTGGCCACATAGAAATAAATCACAAAAAGGGGAGACTTAAATTATACTTAATCAATGATCTCCCCCTGCTACAGTAACCTCTTCAATTTATTTTTATGCTAAAGGCGATGCATTGATTATTACTTTAAGCATCGTTATATAAATATTTCTTCTTATGTGTTCCGCTTAGCTTGTCACTCGCCGAGTTTTGTAGCAAATTGATTTTAGTAATTAACCCAAAAGTCCTTTGTTGTCTTTGCAATTCTAGGGTTGTTCGTCTATTGAATCTGTGGCGTCCGAGTGGCGGACTTTTCTCACGAGCCACTGGACTGTTTGGACGTTTGCCCACCACACGTCAATTTCCAAGGACTTCTTCTTGTTGACAGATTCATCTAAGAATAACCTTGACCACGTTTATCATTAATTTGTCTTTTTGACTCGCATTTATTCAAAGAAACTAACTAAAACTTTTCAAATTTATAACCCTTTTAAAAAATCTTTCAGAAAGCCCATTTTAAATGAAAGACCTGCAATTTTTTTAGAACTTCAAATATTTCTAAAAAAATAAAATAAAAAACCTTTTACTCATTTAATAAAAGCGGAATTTGAATCGCGAATAAATAAATTATTCAGTTTTTTGATGCTCTTACAGCTTCTAAAAAAACCATGTTACGTGTTTTTGGAAGGTTGATTGTTAACTCGATCGATCACCCATGAAAGTCAAAATTTCGAATGTTTTTTTCCCTTCGAATTTTAGAAATTTTGTGTGTTAAAAAAATTCAGCTTTACATAAAATTTTATTTCATTTTACTCAATTATTAATTCTTTTGATGTGTGTTTTTGGAATAAGTACGTCACTTTGAAAAGATCCAAGAACTTTACCGGAATTAAATCTACTACAGCCATCTGTCGGTGTATTTTGCAATTATTTTTTCGCAACATTAAAAAGCATTTTACAGTAATTATGGTTATTTTATTCAAAAAATTAATCTTAAAAAATGTTTTCGAATTAATGTATTAATATATTCATTTTTTAAAAATTGCTTTATTGTTTAATAGTGAAAAAAATAATAATTCATTTTTTAAAAGATGATAATCAATAAAGTAATTTGACATTTTACAACAAAAAATAACATTTTTTGAAATATTAACTAGTAAAAAATTTTAAGAAAATAAATTAAATTTAAAATAGAATATTTTAACCTAAAAACCTTCCTAACAATATGAATAGATTATCAAAAAGATCGAAGAAATTTATTCAAAAAGTTTTTTAGAATTCAAAAAGGTAATCCGGATTAATAAGAAATATTTTTAAATATTTATATTTATAAACTAAAAAAAAAATTCCTTTTTGCTATAAATTCAAATATAAAAATTTAATCGAAATCGTTTGAATTTTTAATGATGAGTTATTTGAAATTTGTGTTTTTAGAATGAAATAAAAATAAATATTTTAAAATCCCTACCGAACGAACCAAATTATATATTAATAATATTCAATTTTCATGTATTTTTAAGAACATTTTAAATAATAAAATAACATTATCTAAAAAACCAATTACCCGGTAGAAAAAAAAATACAAAACAATAATATCTTAAGAAGAATAAAGTTGAGTTGTTATATAATTTTTGGATTCTTTTATTTAATTTTTTAATGATCTACCAAAGGTTGTGTTTATAGTGTATTGTCTTTTGTATTGCTTATCTTTATATAAGTACTTTATTTATAATTAATGAAAATACACTTCTTCGGTATCAAATAATGGGTTTATGTGTTATTTAAGACAAATAACAAATTTCATTTGTTAAATATTTAATTTATTTATATCGATTCTACTTACCTTTTACTACTTGCTTTTATCATAAAGTAAATAGTGTTTAATAAAGGTAAGTAGTGTTATATAAATATTAACCTGTAGTAAATTAATTGTATTATATTTTTAAGTACTTTTTTGATTTTTAATGAGATAAAACGGGAGAATGATGTAGAATCCAAAAAAGTAATCAAAGATGTTTTGTCTGCAGATAATGCATTTAGTTTTTTAATGAAAAATGTGGAAAAAATCGTTGGAAAAACTATTTTACGAATATTTATGATGCTTTTTGAACGGAAAGTGGGGAAAAATACGAAAATGAGTAAATAAATAAGTAAAAAGGTAAGAGTAAATGTTCCTAGTATTGTATTTCTAGTCTCTAAATGTAAGCATATATAAAGTGTAATTTATACTTACGTGCTGTAAATGTTAGTGTAATTAAGTATGTACTATATAAGTTTTATTTTGTAGTTATATATATATATACGAGCAAAAATTATTGTGACATCGTCACATGCCGGGCTACAATTTTTAATCATATTTTTAACTTAAATGCTATGCTCTCAACTTCAAATTAGTTGTGTCTTGTCCCTGTACATCATACTTTTCCTGAAAACAACAGAGTCATACCTGTCACCTATGTAACTTTGTTCTGAAAAAATTTTTTAATTGAAATCATGCGACTTCCGTATTATCCTGAAATTGTGATTTCAATTCTGGTCTAGACAGGTAGTCCATATATAGCCTCCTGCCTCTAAGCTTTCCATATCTGGTCTTGTCTTTCATCTAATCTATCTAACTCCGTTCTCGAGATTAAGGTAAGATAGACAGATGGACGACAGTAGTAATTTTTAGGTCTACATTTTTTCAAATTGCAGTCCAACAATATTTATGTATGCATTACATAAATTATACCTATATAACTAGGTACTGACGCCATTACAGAATACAGGACCGTTGACGAATTATTTTTGAGGATCTTTATCTTAAGAAATATTTAAAATCATTGTAATCATTTAAAATCATTGTACTAACGTTTTAATTTGCATTTTCATTTACTCATTATGCTTTAGGACTATGGTCCAGAGAGGCTTTCCATATACGTGGTCTATTTTGATTACAGGATATTTATAGCTACTTTTGTACTCAGATGTATCAATAGTTATACTTATATCTATATAAATCATACGTATATAAACTAGTAATTTGACACCTTTTAGTCAAATTTTCATGTTAAGTTGTTTATTGTTTTTACAGGTGTTTGTCTATTTACTTACTGTCCAAGCCGTTGCAAGGAGAAACTACCAACGGAAACTGATAAATCCAGAATCAATGATTCTAATGATAACAAACGAAGAGAAATATTAATCACTGACTACATTACCATTATTGTTTATTTATTTATTTTCTGAGGAACGAGTGTTACAAGTGCATAAAAGGCCTCATTAACTGGGGACGCTGGGTCGTTTATACACTTTGCTCATCTCATAATTGGCCCAAATTGGTCTTGGGACATTGGTTATTATCGATCTAAAATTTCAAATAAAGCTTTAAATCGATAATAATAATAATAATAATAATAAATATATCAATAGTTTCAATAATTTTGTATTAAATTTCTTTTTAAAAAATTTAAATTTTTCAAGAAAATTAAAAAAAATAGTGTCATTTTTTGTATCACAAAAATAAATCTAAGAAATATCATATTTTAAAGATTTATTTAAACTTTTATTTTAAAAAATAAAGAAAACTATTTTTAATTATTTATTTTGTAAAAAAATCTTTCATATTTCCGTCAATAAAAATTTATTTGAAAGTAACCATCAGTAGAAATGGCTCAGGAGCAATTAGCAGTAGTCAAAAAATTAATCGTTGATTTAAGTATTATACATTAAAAAATCATTAAATTGTATTAATTAAACTCATTTAAATTTAATTTTAAATTTCTTGTACAAATAATAATTATAATTTAACGAAGTTTATACGTATTTATGAGGATTCACCATACAATATTTTACGATCCATCGTTGATCCAGGGATGCGAAAAGGACATCTAGCAATGGTTAAGTTTGTAAATCCTAGTAGGAAATTCTACTAAATAAACTGTAATAACGTGCAACTGATTTTAGAAGACATCCTGATTACTTCCATGAATAATTTAAAGGTTTAGGTGATGGCACAATCTTTGCGGTCACGCCGTTTGACGACGTGACAAGCTCAAGTGGTATCCAGTGGAGACCAATGGCTTCATGTTTAATTCATCCCCTAATCTAGGGATTGTCCGGATCTGTAGCAACCAATAAAGTCGTTTTCTCACCTCCAAACATTAGTAGTTATTCAAGAAAAGAATGGTGGCATCCAAGTTTTTCCTCGTAGCAAGTGATGAAAGAATAAGGAATTCCTCATTACAATTGGAAAATACACATCGAAGCAATTAACTTACTTCATTAATGCTTTAATTATTTAAAGGAGTAATTTGTTTTAGCTGAGAAGTACTAATAAATTATTTCTTAGCACCGATGAAGTAAATTAAATAAACAACCAAAGCGATGCTTTGTTACTGTTCTCTATTTAACACCTAACACTTAAAAAATGTGAATTTTCTACAAATTAATTGTGTTTAATGTTTAAGTACAATTCTAATTGCCAATTCAAAAACATTTTGAATAAAAAATTCGACAATTTCTTACAACATTAACGGTTTAATTGTCAAGACTCACGATAATACAACGCGCAGAAATATGCAAATAAGAGTGACAGATAATTAAATTCTGTTCAAGAATAAAGTTTGTCGAAAGATTTATATTCCATTCGGGAGATATATTATTCAACTTTGAACAATATCTTATCTTAGCTGTCTAAATGATAATTTATACCGTTTTCGATTAACATATTCCAACATTACAAAAGATCAATTCGACTCTGCAAAGTTGGACTCAATAAATCTTATCTTTGATCGAATCAATGAAAGAGAAGGATTAATTGAAATTTAGAATTTAAATTACCTTTCTGTCCTTTATTGTGTTCCTTTATTTATTCATTCATTTATAACTCTCAGTTACTAGTGTGAGGTAATTTGTAATTTTTAGAGGGGTTTTTTTTGAAACTTTATGCATGCTTATATAGTTTGATTAAAACAATAAGCAAGCTTTCTGCAGACATAATTATTGCTTTACTAGCATATATGCCCGTTGAATTTCAACGGATTTTTTAAAATAAAATGTTTCTTTATGAGTTCTGTTTACATACGTAT
Organism: Centruroides vittatus; assembly: GCF_030686945.1. Taxonomy (NCBI): domain Eukaryota; kingdom Metazoa; phylum Arthropoda; class Arachnida; order Scorpiones; family Buthidae; genus Centruroides; species Centruroides vittatus. The sequence continues at coordinate 853,065 of NW_027121088.1, forward strand.
GAGTGTATAGTGTGTGTATTGTAATGTTATTGTTATAATTTCAATTATTGAACTTGAAGACAAAAAAAACGAACAAAGTTTAGAATGACACAAAAAACCACAATAATAGCATAATAGCTTGCCAAGTTGTAGTTTTGTCTACATATTGAAATGTGAAGATCAAACTACAACTTAAACAACGTTCCTTCATCTGGTGGTCTACTGTTTCTCTTATGCCATAGAATGGGAGCTCCCTTCTCTATATTTCGTACAATGAGGATATTGTTTAACCTGTCTGCATTTAATGTATTGTTATAATTATTACTGTAAAATTTTAAGAGTAATTATAAAATCAATTATAAAAAAGAGGAAAACCGTTAAGGTCGCCAACGAACGACTTTAGAAAAAATGATTTTATCATTTTGTGATATAAAGGTTATACGGAAAAGCCTTTGCAGCGAGAGAGCAATTAAATTGAAAGGTACGGGATAACAAATTCGATTGAAGATAGAAATCCTTTTAATACTGTAAAAACAGTTTTCTGATTTTAAACTTGAGCAGGGATTATTAAATTTACAGGAGATTCGTGCAGTACCGACCACCTTAATATTTTTTTCCGTAACTAATGTAAGTTTCGGGAAAAACTGATTCTACAACAGTAATTTGATACTTCAAATAGCACTTTCTAAAGTACAAGATAAGATTTCTTTAAAATTTTGCCTAAAGTACTAATTATTTCTAAAATAAAAAAAGTCATGAATTAGGGTAGTCCGGACCTCCACCGCAATCCGAGCGCAAACGCAAATAGGTCACGTGATTAAGTTTTTACGGCGAGGGGTTTTACGCCCGTTTTTACGCTAGTGGAATCTCGGCCTTACATTGAGCTCTGTAGCAACCTCACTTGTGATTGTCCCGCCTGCAAACTACCTACGATTCTCCACTTCATTCCGTCATCAAAACGTTCGTGGCTATTCATTTACCTGATTAGGCCTACTTGTGAAATTGAACCAATTCTTGCAAGAAAAACAGTGAATGTCACCAAGGAATATGAACGAACTAATCGTGACAAAGCCACGTGTGCTTTTCATGCCTTCCGCAGTGAAAACTCTGTCCATACACACGTGCAGATCCGACAGATTTGCTGAACGACTTGTTGGGACCCGTTTGCCTGGCACATTTGAAGCAGTTTGTCGCCCTCAATGGGTGCATAGGTATTCAACACTGAAGATTTTCATTCTTATTTGATGGTATAATTTGTACTTTCAGTTTATTACTTTTGTTAAAATTGACAAAATGTCAAATTCTCTTAATTTTGAACACCAGTGTAGAATAGTGTACTATTACCAATAATAATAACATTTATTCAAAAACATGAATACTAGGAAAACATAGGAACAAATCTTCGAAAGTTTTCAATAAACTTTACTGCTTACAATTGTTACAAATAAGATACAAAATACTTCCTTGATCGGAACATTTGACATGTGCTCAACCCATACACACTATTCCGTCTTCTCGAATAAACTTTTAATCGCAAGCCAACAATGCCGTATGTCATCGGGCATAGATAACGGCTATAATACTAATAAATTATGAAACAATTTGGTACTAGAGGGAGGCGTTAGGCGCCATCTCTGAAAAAATTTAATGATTATAACTTTTAATTAAATAATTTAGAACTACTGGAAGAAAAGAATCGGCCCGGAGCGGTACTGCAAACCCGCAACGCCTGCTTACCGTGCAGATGCGTTGCCAATTACGCTACCTGAACTCCGCTCCAATCTCGTCTTCCAGTATATATGTTACAGTCAAAACCCGTTTTTAGTTAGAACGCGTTTTAACTCAAATTCATTTTTGACTAGCTGTAAATTCTAGTTTTAACTAGACAAAACGGGTTTTGTCTAGTTAATTTACTGCTGTACATGTTTTGATTTTAGATAAAACTAGTTTTAACTTTTAACATTAGTTAAAACTAATTTTAGCTACATAAATATGTTTGGGGGAAATAAATAAAGTCATGTATAGTGATTCGAGGGAAGATGCCTAACATTTTGCTTATGAAGGAAATTATAACGATAATTTGGGTTTTGGAGGCCTTTAACGAAAATTCTTGAACATGTTTTTCAAATAAAACTTTGGAGTATATCAAAAACAATTGTATATTGTGTTTGCAATGACGACTTTTTACTGTCTGGCATTTTAGGCATCTCACCCCAAGTATCCGGTTGAGATGCCAAATGACATTAGGGTAAGATAACAAATATAATTGCATAAAATTAATTTTCGAATATCTTAACCAAATTTAATTTATTGCATATGTAGTACAAAGTACTTCATAGTAAGTATAACAGCGCAGTATAAGTATTGTTAAGTTTCCGCCCGTTCTAATGTGTTCTATAGCTTTTCAGCCCAGAAAGCTTTTTTCAGTCCAAAAACCTTTTTGAGAAGTCCTTATATAATTTCAATGCATATCTTGCAATAAAACGAGAAAACAAAAATTTATTTAAAATAGGCATATTGGAATTCAATTAACAAAAAAATAGGCATGTTACCCCAAGAAAAATATGGTATCTTTCCCATCTGTCGGGGTAAGATGCCTAGTGGAGTCACGTCTTCTAGCATGTCCGATCGGGATCGGCGGTAGCTCACAATGGAAACTTCAGAACCTTAATTCACACATTAATTGTTTTTCGAAATTTTTAATAAATTCTATTTTAACTTTTAGTTTTAAAATGATTCTAGAAACATTTTACAACAAAAACTTCATTCTTATCTTGCTTTTATTCTTCTCGGATGTAGAAAATGAGGTAACGGTAGCCAACTACAGCTTTCCGCACTCAATATTGGCGCAACGATTCATCATACAAACACATGGCAATATCTGACGTCACCGTTTGAAAATATCAAAAAGTAGGCATCTTCCTCCCCTTACCATCTTACCCCGAATCACTCTATATGTTGCAGTCAAAACCAGTTTTTAGTTAGGATGCGTTTTAACAAGTTTATACTGAATGTCTTTGTTAAAACCCGTTTTGACTAGTTAAAACTAGAATTTACTGCTAGTCAAAAATGAATTTGAGTTAAAACTAGTTTTAACTAGACAAAACGGGTTTTAACAAAGATATCCAGTATAAACTAGTTTCAACTAGTTAAAACCCGTTTTTAGTTAGAACGCATTTTGACTGTAACATATATAACATTATGTTACCGTGCTTTAGCTGCAAGTTTTTGTTTTAGTGTATTAATGTATTCTGTAATGCATGTGTGTGATGTTCATGTTTGGTGTTTTTATTTTCTTGAAAATGTTTTTGAGTTGTTTCTTTAATTTGGGTGTATGTTGTTTTTAGTGTATTGTTTAGGCTGCCTAAATGCTGTCTAATGTCATTTATTTGTGTTTCTATTCTTCTCTGCCAGGCAGGCTTGTGATAGAACTGTGTTTTGTGTGTATCTGTCTGCAATTGTATTTTCAGTCCACGGTGTGTCACTATTATGACTGCCCCAGCATAAACTAATGTATGAATGTCTGAGATTGTGATGTAAACGAGTGTTTACATAATGAAGTTTTTCCTATTACCTTTGACGTGTTGATTTTTGGTATTCGTGGTCTTTATGTGAGATCTGTACCTGTATATTTAGTGAGTTTCGTGAAATATAATGTGAGTTTCGCGAAATGTTTCTAGAATCATGTTTCGTGAAATATAAGTATTAACTAAATCTACGTCTGTTATCAGTGGTGGATGAGGAAGTGTCTGTAGTGCCATGAGTAGTAATTGTTGTGTATGTGCTATAATCAGCGCCGTAACTAGCCTTTTATGCCCCCGGTGCGAGCATCTGTAACTATGATCCAAAACTTGGTCCAGGTCATTTCTGCGCCCCCCAGGGTCTACGCCCTGTGCCTGGGCACCGCTGGCACCGCCCTAGTTACGTCACTGGCTATAATCAGTGCTCGTTGCTGAATTACCCTGACTGGTTACGTGATCATTGATGTTAGATGTTTCTGTCTGTTGATGTATTTGATCAGCAACCTGTTGTTTGATAAGTTCAAGTGTTGTTTGTGGGATAAGGTTGTTGTGTATAATTGTTTTTTTTTTTTATCAACAACCTTTTGTTCGGTTACAGTGAGATGAGGACATTGTTGTGTGACTATGGTGTAGTTGTTGTCTGTATGCTGTCATGTTTGTTTCGAGTTTTGTGATGGTGTAGTAAGTACGGATGATAAACTCGTTCATTTCTATTGTCCATTTCATCCATTAACGTGGTTTTCCAGCCTTTGTGGTCTGTGGATGCATTACCACAGAAACACCAAGGCTAAGATGGTTCCTCACATTTGTTGAGGGCATTACAGAAGCCATGCTTGGGCCGGTGCTGCTTTCACCATCGGTAACCAAGGGACACTGTGGCCTTTTTTCGAACGTGAGCCTCTGTCTAACCCACGCACGCGGATCTTGTTAACCCGGGCCACGTCCGAGCCGGTATCACACTTTTATCTGGTTACTACCATGATAAATACCTCCACAGAATGTGGGTGTGGTCACTCTTAGCTTTATTTCTCCACATAGACCTTATTGGCATGGGTGTCCCTGCCAGGTGCTTGTGCTCCAGCCTGCATTGCTCTATGATTCAGTAAAATTACCCACCACGACCAGGTGGTGACCACGGGAGAGCCATTATTATTATTATCGTTATTATTTGCGGTTTTTCCTTAAGTTATTAAACTGACTAAAAATTATATTTTTTCAAAAATTCTTTAGCTGTTGATTTTAATATTGTAAGTAAAAACTAGACATAGATTATTTTAGATTTTTTGTCGTGTTAAGATGATTTTTATGTAATTGTTACTTTGTCTATGTAGATATAATATTGTACCTAACTGAAGAGGGACGAATTTATAGGCCCGAAATGCATATTGGAGTCAATAAAAGTAAAATGTCAAAACAGTCACTTTAATGGCAATTTTGATCGTTATGATAAATTTGGGGCATATTAATAGCAAATAGAAAATTAACATAGTCAAACAATAAATAATAAAATCAATGGGATCGGTTAATCTAATATTAAAATTAATAAATTCTAAGAAATTTTTCTTTTAAAAAATTCCGAGAACTACAAGTGAAATACACTTTTTAATTCCGATTTCGACAGAGTCGGAAGACAGAGAAAGACCAGTAAATTACTTTCACTATTTCTTACTTTATTTTATCCATATATATTTCGCTTAACAGCCTCTTCAGTGGATATTACACTGTTGCATTGCCAGTACTTTTATAATCCATCAAGCAATCCCAGCATGCATCAATACATGCGCCGGTATTTAAATTTATACAATTTGCATGTCCCTTTAATACAATAATGTTCTATAATACGTCGTTTTTCACGATTTTTTACTTTATACAGTATTTTAATATTATTTCGGTCGATAATACAATTTGTTATGCTGCAGCGCTGTTGCCACGGGGATTCTATTCTGTTTAATCTAATTGCTGCCTCATGCTCTTTCAGCCTCACTTCCAGTTTTCTTCCTGTTTCTCCAACATAGCATTTCCGTTCTGTGCATGTACACATCAATTCATACACGACTCCAGCTATCTCCAAAATGTTCTTTGATTGTATCTCATTTGCTTTATTAATCAGACAAATGCCTTTGTTTAACTTATTTCTTTGTTCGCCTACTAAGTTAACAGAAAATAATTCTTTAATATACAGTTTATATTTAGCTGGAGTCGTGTATGAATTGATGTGTACTGTAACTGTAAATTATAAAACATTATATAGACAATAGATACGGTTTTAAACTCAATGTTAGGACTGCTACCAACGCTATTCTAATTGAGTCACTAAATTCAATTTGCTTGCTCCACTCTAATAATAATGCCTTCACTTTTTGTTACTCTAATGAGTAATAAAGACGAAACTATTACTTTAAAATAAGAACGTCAGTTGCCAGTAACATTTCAGAGATATAGTAATAAAACAAAATGAAACAAAAACAAACAATTAAATTGTGCAGTAAAACCTCATTTAGCGCATCCTCGATTAACGCTGATTCGATACAACGCGGTCTGCTCGAAACCTTAAAAAGCTCAAAATTTACGCTTATTCAAATTATCGTGGCATTTCATTGATTCGTATATAATATTATTATTTCCGAACACAGACCAAACAGCAAAAGGTGGCAATTCGTCGTAGAGCTGTACTTCCCGTAAATTTATTTGTTTGGTGTAATTTTGGAAAAAATATATCATCATGGATGCCATAGGCAATATTGACTTCGCTTTACAAGAATTGCCGTATTTACTCGCATATAAGACGAGGTTTTTATTCATTTTTCATTGCTTCAAAAACCGAAGTCGTCCTATACGCGCGAGCGAAGGATTCTTTGTGTTTTCGCAATAATTTTTGTGAACCGTGTGTTCGCATTTTTTACCGGATGCTCACCCTCTGGTGTTTAAAAACAAAAGTATTTTATCTGGGACGTTTGAATCGTTCTTGTGTATTGTTAGGAGTAAAGATGAATAGGAATAGGAAAAACAAAGCTTTTGAATTGAATTCAAATTTGAAATTCCAAAATCACACGGGAGCCCGATATAAGTTTTAATCCATTCCCAGATGAAAACAGATAATTATTCGGAAATCAGAATTCGGAAAAACTCATAAATGTAATCGACGCAGAGTGGATTCAACTGTTAAGAGTTGGTTAAAAAAAAAAAAAAAAAAAAAAAAAAAAAAAGGTTCCCGATTGTTCGACTTTACGTGAACAAATCATGTTGTCGATTTTACAAGATTTTTTCTTAAAGTTTAAAATGCCAATAATTTTTGCGGGACAATATGTGCATGTATGTGCATTTAACATTTTATTTGTGATTATACGATATAAATTATACGATTTATTACTACAATTTATTTTAATATTTAAAGTCACACCTCATCCTATATGTGAGATCGTCTAATAAGCGAGTAAATACGGTAATTGTTAAATGCATGAACGGAGTGTGAAAGAAGGTATGGCCTGAGATATCCAAGGATTCTACACGAGAAGAGCCTATCGTTGACCAAATTGTCAACTTAATCGATACAGCAGAACTAGGAGATGTAGATGAGCAGGATATTGAGGAGTTACTGCAGGTTTCTGGTGAGAGACTTACCAACGACGACTTCAAGAACTGGCAGAACAAGGAATTCATGTAGAACTGAAAAATAGTGATTCTGAAAACGAAGAATCCAAAGAATTTGTTACAGATTTCCTTAGTAAAAGTTTGATCAACGATTTCGGTTATCGTTACCAAACTGTAGCGAATGATCCAGATTTTGAAAGAAGTGCAAAAGCAAGACGAGGCGTTTTGGATCTGCTTCCGACATTTGCTTAACGAAAGCAACAGCGACAAATGACACTACACAAGTTCATCACAAAAAATCAGAATTCCAGAAGAGCCAGGACCTTCATCACAAAATGAACTTTTTATTTCTGTGTGTATATGTTTATGTGTTATGTAACAGATATTTTTATATTAATTTGCACAATACTAACTTAAATTTATTGTAAAATTTGTTTATTTTTGGTCGCATGTTCCCTTTTCCCTATTTACTATGGGTTAAAATGACCTCGTTTAACGCTGTTTCGTTTAGCGCTTTGTTGTCTAGGAACGCATCCTAAGCGCTAAACGCGGTCTTAGTGTACTCAAAAGGAGGACTTTATTATTGGCGAGGTTGAGGCCGAAGTTTTCAACGCGAAAACGTGTACGTCGGACGTTTAGCACCGCTTTCCTGTAAGCCTAGAAGTTTTGAAATAGCCTTTGGAATGTCGAGCATGATTCCACTGACTTTCCAAACGCCATTGCCAAACTTCTAGGCTTACAGAAAAGCGGTGCCGAACGTCCGACGTACACGTCTTCGCGTTGAAAACTTCGGCCTCAACCTCGCTATTAAAAAAAAGGCGGGAGAACAATACAGCTCAATGGAGGATGGTTGGCAAATCTAGTCAAAGTTGAATTCGAAATTTAGTAACTCCAAATTGAGTCACTAAATTTCGAGAGCACAATTCTACCAGGTTCGGTTCTTTTTCAAGACAATCGTTGGGTGAAGATTCTCCCTTTCTCTTTACTAACTAGTCGAATGGCGGTGGTTTTACTCTTAGGGTTATACACAGGGCGGTGAGACAAGTAGCATCCTTTATGTATCGCTACATCCGGCCCAATGCGTTCAATACCAGTAGTTCCAGTCTCCTCCCACTCTCGAAACATTCGTCCATACTCTTCCAACTTCTCGTCACTCCTTAGCTTCTTCAGAATACCTGGAGCCTCTTTTTGGCAACTTCAAAATTTGTGGGTAGTGGCGGATGACCCTCCGGCCAGCTGAGGCGCCCCATAGAGGTAGGCTGCCACCTTGTCGGCATACTTCTGTAAAGCAGTAGCTGTCACCAGCGATGCTCTTCCGATGGCCGAGCGGTCAAGGTGACAGCTCGGCAATCCGTTACGAGGTTCTCGAACGAAGCTAGACACGGCGTAAACAAAACATAAGGTTCATTTACCTTGGAAATAGACAGTCAGATAATAAAAGGCTTTCAAATCTGCTGTTAAGAAAAATGATAAAAATATACAGTATGGTATTTAAACAAGATAATAAATGTGAATAAGATGCAAAAAATAGGAAGTATATTAAGCGCGCTCCAAGGGCACATAGCCAGCTGTGGGTGAGCGTGACATGGGGGAAGTTACACTGGAGGGTGACAAACAATACGCGACATGGGCGCAAGCCAAACAAAAAGGAGGTAAATACAATTGAGAAGATACCGTGACAAGGGCACGTAGCCTGACAGATATGTACAAAACAGAAGTGAGTGTCACTGGTGGTACGGGAACGCGCTCCATGGGCACAAATTGCCAGCTAAAAGGGATGAGACAGTAACATGGTAAGTGACGATAATTGAAGATACCGATACATGGGCTCATAGCCTGACAGATATGGATACACATTAATTTCTTTCGCGAGTGCTGGATTGACTTGGGGAATCCGTTCGTTGTTATACTGACGGTAGTTGTTACGTTGACTGTGGCTGCCTTCTAGATGTCTGATGTAGATCTCGCGGCTATGTTTGACGTTGTCGCTGACCATTAACTTCTTCATGATCTTCGCATAGTTACGATAGATTGCTAGGCGTCGTAGGGAGGCTTCATTAGCGGTGTCGTATCCACCCAGGGCACCCTCAATAAACGCATCGACGAAGGTGTTGTATCCACGTGCACGGTAGAAGTTGGCCAAGTCTTGGTATTTGGTAATCTTCTGCTTGCGGGCTCTATCGATGGCGTCTCTACCATTTTCAAATGGGATGGCCACGTCTATAATTGTTGCCGATTTTGAATCGTCGTCTATGATCGTGAAGTCTGGTCTGCAGTTCTGGTGGAATTCCGGTATCTTCTGATTGATGTAGACTCGGGCGTTCCTTTTATCAGTTGCGGCGACGAGGAGGTGGAGAATGTTGTTGTGTCGTCTTATGATTGCAACCATGTTGGTGGGATAGTGGCAGAGTACGTGGGCCAGTGTCTCGTTGGTGTGGTTACATCTGAGGCATTTCTTCATTAGGTTGCCGAATCTCCTATGTCCTCTAAGTGGGACGACGCTGAGCCGGGCTCTGTGAATGAACCTCCAATCGGCAAATTGCGTGTACTTACCTTCACGGAGAAAGAGGTTACTTTCCCAATTGGAGGCCGTGACGTGGAATGCCTTACCCTGATCGGGTAAGGCATTCCACAGATAAAGTAAAGATTTAAGATGTTTGTATCTGCAGTAAAGATTTAAGGTGTTTGTATCTGCAGTAAAGATTTAAGGTGTTTGTATCTTACCAGAGTGCTGAGGAGTTTGGAGCAGGAGTTCTTCGTAACGGGGTTTTCGTTGTGCATCAAGACAGGAGAGTCTTCCCAGGGAACCATTGCACGGGCATCCACTTCCAGAGGCGTCTACTTGCAGCACATAGTCTTGTCCATGTTGATAGCAGCGACTCTAAAGACATTATAAATTCATTTTCCATCGATCCGTTTAGGTAGGTGCAGTAGCAGTACAAGTTCGCAGAGACCGCCTGCCATAAAACCCGAGCAGGCTCCCATCCTCCCAGCTACGAGCGCATCAACAAAAGTGCGTCTCTGCTACGGTCGCCCTAACACCCTGAGGTTGGCCTGAAGCTATCAATAGAAATGTTTCCACCACTGCCTCTCCAATTATTTATAGCTCCATGATCCAACACCTCAATTTTCGTCAGGTAACACCGATCTTTCTATGGTGACGGGTGGACAAAACCACTTAACCACAGAACTGTCTGTAAATAATTTGTATTTAAATCAAATGACTTACCTGACATATAAATTTAAGTATTATCCCTCTACACGCATTTGGCCTTCATTCTTTATTACTGACTGAAAAGAATCTATTGTGTTCATCTATCTCATATTTTAGTGATGTATTTTCTCGCTTTTCCATTCTTGTATCGACGATTTTGCAATTTCCAAGCTTTTTTCTTAAGTTACTTCTTTCAAAACAAAGCAAAATTCCAATATCTTTGAAGAAAATTGACAGAAATTGGCCAATTCATCTCGATTGAACAATAGAATTACGTTTGTATTATTGGTTCGTTGACAATAATGAAAAAGTGGATTTTAAGACTGTCGTCACTGATACGTCGCTTGATATACGTCAGATTTTATTAATATATATTCTCTGAAATTTCATTAAATTATGACAAATTTAATGAAATTTTATTATTATTTAATGTTAATATTTTATTGTACAGAATCATTTTTATATGAATGCTATTAAAACTAAAAGAAATGGCCTTCAAATTCAATCTTAGCATTAGATGTTATGAATACTGAACCGTGTTCACACAAACATTATTAAAATTACGATTATTACGCCATTCTCCATTTTACATACGATTCAGTCTAACTTGCTAACTCAGCACACCGTTCAAAGATACTCAAAATACTTCTTAGCTCTGTCCTACTAGCCAATTAGATTTCTTACTTGCATTCTGAGTTACTAAACAAGGCGATTGTAAAATCTTCAAAATTACATCTTCATTGCTACAATCTTTTAATAACACAATGCATTACCAAACTAACAATGAATCAGAACTGGATGTAGATTCACTTAAGTTTGCTGGCATTAACACAGTTTTAGTGATACTCTAGATGTACTGTACTTGCCTTTCTATTTGTTAAATAATGTACAATTAACTTTGAAATTTATTTTTCATTTAATGAACTGTTTATCGAAAACAACTTTTGTAGCCTTTCTTATACTGTACTTACATTATTTGTTTTATAAGAAAACGTTTATTACAGCTAAATAATTTGGCTGGTGAAATCAGTGGAATCAAATATGATAAATACTGCATATATAATTTATCTATTACCATGCATCCCATGACTTACTTTTTAATTAATAAAGCTATAAAAATACATAAAATCACATAATATTTATTCAACACCTTTTTTTGGATTTTAAAAAGCTGGCAATATTTGGTTACTTAGTTTTAAAAAACTGACAATGCTGGATTGGGCCCCTAGTTTAAAATTTGATTCCAGATTTCTCAGCTCAGTTTCTCAACCATTCTGTCCAAAGACCAGTGAAATATTGAAAAAACCCTTTGGACCACTATGTTATAAAGGCCTAATTTATTTTAAACCTATTTGGGTATTACAAACATTTGAGACATACTGTATCATTTATAACATAATAAATCTAAAAGAACGTTTTGAATATATATGAAAACATAATTAATTAATTGAAAGTAAATTATTAAAAATGAATCATCATTGAAGAAAGTTTTAATCTTTATTTAATTTAAGTCTGCCTACGAACCACCTGTCCTATCATCGGCACCACAGGTTGAGAAACGCTGCCGCAACCTTGGCCACCAGTGGCGTGCCGTCATTGGAAGCGATGGAAGCGTCGATTCCACCTTCCAATGACCTTCCCTTGTATTTTATATAATATAAATTTTCATATTTTAACGTACTTTGAATTAATTAAAATGAATATTTTATTATAACTGCATTATGTATCTTTTACAAATTTCTATACTACACGTGAAAAAAAAACGATAAGATTGCTATTGTATATTCGAATAATTCGGTGGCGGAAGGAATGTCGAAACCGGGTCAGTTTCTAATCAGCCAGATTATATAGGCATTAGCACATGCGGTTTACAGAGCACCAACCTCACCCGGTTTAGCTGGTAGAAGCGACACACGCGTACGGAGTCCAACTTTATAACCCGAACCGGTTCTGAGCTGTTAGCCGCCTGTTTGTCAACTTCCAAGCAGCCAGATTATAGGCATTGGCGCATGCGCTTTACAGAGCACCAACGTCGCGGTTTAGCTGGTAGAAGCGACACACGCGTAAAGAGTACGCGACTTTATATCCCGGAGCGGTTGTGGGCTGTTAGCCGCCTTCTAGATATTCGGCCACCCTCGCCCAATTATGTGAATCATGAGCAGACTAGATCAACGGCAACCCGCGGGCCAGCTACGGCTGGCGAAAAGTTTCTATCCGGCCCGCGAGATCTTTAATAGATTATTAAATTGGAAAAATAACTAATTAATAGTTATTTTTCCAATTCTTTGTAATTTTCGAAAACGATAAAAAAATAAATGTAGTAATTAACTTTTTATTTATTTATTTCATATTTGCAGACTAAAAAAATTACGAGTCACAAGAAGGCGTCAATTAACTACTACGGCGCTGAAAAAAACGTAAAATTTATTCTGGCCCATGTTATAAAAAGGGTTGCCCACCCTAGACTAGATTTATAACAACCCAACCGATAGGAGTTTACTGGCACGTTTTTATGATAGTTCTGTATAGTTGACAGGAGTTTTAAAAAAATCCATTAAAATATTTGATATATTTATTCTGCGTTTATTCCGCTCTCCCACCTTATATTACTTACGGATTTCAATGTTAAACCGGTGATATTACGATTTAGTATGTCCCATCTGTAAGGGGATGCAGAAAAAACGTGTACAATTCTAGTACAGTGTTAAAAATTAACTGTTACTTTGGCAGCATCATTTACAACCAAATTTAATGAATGAGACGTACAGTACATACAATGGTACAAAAAAAAAAAGCTCTAGAATTTATTTTCCTTAAATTTACGATTTATATATCCGTTGTCATAAAAATTTGTCTTTCCACTGTGTTCCCAAGACTACAGATATTCAGGTACAAAGTAACTGGTTTCGACTTATTTCTACTTAAGAAGTGACTAAATAATTAAGAGATTAGGGAATGGGGACATAAATAAAATCCTGTTGAAAGAGCCAGAATTTTACTTCAACAAAAGCTTAACAGAACCAATCACTCGCTCAGTACAGTGGGAAACTGATTTCCGTGTACACCTGGTATTAAAACGAATTAGTTAGAAAACGAATGACTATTAAGTTTAACATAGATTTTTACAGCTACGGTGAGAAACGTTTAAAATTTACAACAGCCCTGTGGCGTCCTTTGAGATATACTAGTGATGCGACAAAAGAGGCATTTGACATTGACCGGTATCGGCACCCTCGGGATTTGGCACGCACACACTTACTACACACCTACCTGGACCGTCACTAGTTCCATCCATTAGCTACTCGTATCAAGTTATTTGACTAAGTGGATTGTTTTAAGATTTAAAAAGTAAAGAATATTTTATGTTATTTTTATGTACGTTTCTTTACAAAGCTATATTTTAATTATAATTTTCTTTAAAAGTATATTAATACAATCGAACAATACATTGTACCAGGTATGTATATCCACCGCACATTTTATTTCACCGAGTAAGTTTTTATAATTTATTTTTAATTTTAGCGCTTATATCGTGGCTAGCGATTCGGAATGTAATTGTGATATTAAAAATACATTTAGAGAAGTCTACAGTTTTTACTGGCTTATCGAACAAATGAATACGAATGGACCGTAGACCAGTGATTCTTAACAGGGAGCCGCGGCCCCTGGGGGTCCGTAAGAAGTTTGCCGGGAGCCGCCAAATTATGCAAAATTTCCTTCAGAATATAATAATAAGAAAATTGATGTATAATCCGAATATCGTATTGAAAAGTGAAATAAGAAAGATAAAGTTTTCGTATTTAGTTTTTATTTATTTATTTTGTATTTCTTCCTACATACAACTTTGTTAGTACAGAAGAAATAAATGTAAATATGCTACTTACACCGCAGTATTTACTTCTTTTATTCCAAAGCAATTTTAAGAAACTATTAATGCTTGGAATTTTAAAAATAATTAGGAAAAATAGTAGGCTTTGAAAATTTAAATATTTTTGCAAAAGTTATGCAAAATCCTTACCACAAGTGGGCGTTTTAATTTTAGTTTAGTTTTAGCATCGACATTGGATCGATTTATCGACATGTTTCTTATTTTATTTTCTGTTAAAATTAATGAGTTTTCATGTTTAATTGTGAAGCTTGAATGTTATTTAAATAGATAATGAAATAATAAAATTATGATTTACATTTATTATATAAAAAATAAAGCAATAATAAAAAAATCAATTTATTATAGGTAAATTATCAAATATAAATTATTATTAAAAAATGGGGGTCACAAAAAAATTATGAAATATTTGGTGGGCCGCGAGTATAAAAAGGTTAAGAACCACTGCCCTAGACCATCACTGACGCGCAATTAACTGATTGCCCCTGGAAGTCGGCTTCTTACAGAAACACAGCTTCCCTGTCATCAAATGTCACGGCACGCCACTGTTGGCCACCCAGACTTTCTAAAATTAATGCTAACCTGAATATTACTGGAATATTCAGGTTAGCGTTAAAAAAAGTAATTATATGTGTTTTCATGTAGATAACCAAATGTTTTTGGATTGGCTATGTTTTATGTCATCACTCTAGTTTACACTTTGCATGCTTTCCAAGTCTTAACCAAAGAATAAACATCTTCAGATACAGAAGCGACACTCCAAGCTAATTAGCTTGCCAAATATTTAATATGCATGTCCAATCTGTCATATTGAAAAATAAGAGTATCTATGGTCGTTATGTTGTGGGTGTTTTAAGCAAAACGCTTTAATCAGTTAAAGTATAATAAAAGAAAAAGTTTAAAATGGCATTCAATATGAAAGTAATATTTAAAACATTATAGAACTTGATACATTGCTAATTAAATTTTTTCACTTTTTTTAAATTTCAGTTTCATTACAAAGGTTGATCAAAATGTGGTTGATCATTTAGTGTAATAAGTTAACCTTTGTGATTCAATGTAAATATAACAGAGGAAAAATCTACAAATTCAGCTATCTCAAACTGGTTGTACCCAAATAATTATCAAGAATTTTCTAAGTGAAATCTTCGAAAGATCTTGAAAGCATTCTTTTTTGAATCACACCAGTTATTTGTAACTAGGAAATCATCTCTTGTATGAACATAAACATTAAAATTCAAAGTATGATTACCCAAATCTTGTCCACATTTCTGTATGCTAATACAAATATGAAAATGTTGATCAACATGGCAATTTATGCTCTATGTAATAGTAAATTATCCAAAATTCTCCATGGAAAGAAACTACAAAGAATTTAGATACAAAATTTAACACACACATAAAATTTAAATTTGTAATGAAAAAGGAAATTCTATTTAGAATTTTCTTCTTAAACTTTCATTATTATTAGTACTTTAAAAATATAAAAATTGTATAGAAATTAGTATTTTGTTATAAACATATTAACTTGAAGTAATTTGTAATTTTATAGTATAATAAATGTCATGTTGCATTTTTAATTTTAAGTTAAAAGTTAAACTTGACTTACATGATATAAATACAGTGATACCTCGACTTACGCTACTCCAACTTACGCGAACCCGGAGTTACATGATTTTCAAATATCGTCGATTCGTCTTTTGTTTGAACGCCACGCAAATCTTGATTACTCACTCCCCCCACACACTATTGTTCAGCTTACATGTTTGGACATGTCGCGTGGAATCGACGCATAGCTACAATTTATTTTGTGTTATTTATTTCTGTGTTTGTTGTATCTACAGAGACTTGAGTGACTGTTCAATTGAAAAGGGGTTACAAATTTTAGAAAATATAGACTCCAACGAAGAGCGCATTTCTTCTACAAAACGAGAAATTAAAAAATTATTAGCATGCTATGAGGAAATTTTGCGAGAGAAAAACAATCTTTGAGCCATCATATGAATTTGTTCGATTTTATGACGCCTTCTACATCAAAATAACTTCGATTTACGATTTTAATAATATAATTTGTTATATGTATTATCTAAGATTTTATTAAACATTTTTTTCTAAATTATTGTTTTCTTTAGTCTCCGGCCCCAATTAAAAATAATTTGTATGTATTTATGTGCAAAATTATACCCCAACTTATGCGAATTCGACTTACGCGGTTATCGCTTGGTCCCACCTATCGCGTAAGTTCAGGGTATTACTGTAAATCACCCCTTATACTCTCTGACATTTAATAACTTTAGATTATAAATTATTTATTTAAAAAATCATTAGAACTTTTGGTGTGAATTAAAGATTTATTCTGTAAGTATTAATGAAAGAGATTTACTAAAAAACTTTTGTAATATTTTATTTAATAAAGTAAAGAAATTCATTAAATAATAAAAATAAAAGCAAAAAGCTGTAGAAAACAAGAAATTTCTATTGGTTGGTCCCTTGCCATAGGATATAAATTCTTATAAAATTATATATTTTATTACATAACATAAGTAGATATAATTTATATTGTTACTAATTTTACTTAAATTTAATAAAAGAAACTTATTAAAAAAAAATTACAATTATAATCATATTGATACAAACTAAGAGACATCAAAGTAAATTTACAGTAAATTTGATAATTTTTAGAATATTTATAATAAAAGTATCTAAATAAGATAATTAATCATAGTGAAGATTAACTTATCAGACCAGTCTTTAATTAACATATCAGAAACTTTAAAGAATAATGCAGTTTGATTTTAAAACCTCGTTAAAAATATTAAATTTTAAAAAGTTTCATTATCCAAATAAATGCTTTTTTTTCAATAAAAGCTTTCATTTTCTTAACAGTTAATACAAAAATTCTTCTATAAAATATCTAAATCTTGTCAAAATATAACATTTAATACATTAAAAAGCTAATTAGTTTACTTTAAATTAACTGAAAATAAAGTAATTATGTAAATATATAATTATATAAATATTACATTTTATATACACCAAAACGTTATGAATTAGAAAATATGTTTTCCCATGCAATAATCCCAATCCCTATGCAATAAATGCAAGATATGTGTAACAAATCTTATATATTACTCTATTCTTTAAAAAAATAAAACAACAACAATAATAGCAAAGATATCATTTACATTTATGCAAAGATTCAATAGTGTGATGGTTGGACCCATTTGTAAGTACCATAAAATCTGTATCCCTTTTCATTCAGGAGCTCATCAGCTTCTTTTGGTCCTCGACTTTAAAAAAAATAAAAATAAAACAGAAATTAGAAATTTGAGATTATTCATAATTAATATTGTTATATAAATGTGGAGTAACTAAAAAGTCAGTTAATTGAACTTTCTATGTACTAAGCATACTTGTGAATATGAATGATAAATCAAATTTGTTAAAGAATTATAATTTGTGTATTGAACAAGAAGATACTAATAGTGACCAAATTTTGTAAAGTTTGTAAATAATAAAGTACTTGAATAGAACAATAATTTAGTTTTTATAATGATTAACAGATTATTGGTTGGTATGTACAGTACATTAATATATAATTTTATTTGTTGTTAAAGTACTTACTAGAATACTTTAAAATTATTTCTATATAAAATGTTAAAATAATTAATGATTTATGTTGAGAAAAAAAAATTACAGATAATCATAAAACTTTGTTCCTTTATAAAATTTTTAAATATCACAAAACACCAAAACGTCTAATAATCATTACATTGAAAAATTAAAATTAATTTAAACATTCAAAAATATAATATTAAAAAGAAAATCAGTATTAATGACAATTTCTCTGATCAGTTAATTATTTAATAAAATGAGGAATCACTTGAGGAAATAGCAATTACGGATAGAATAAAACAATAGATTTGATACACAGAAAGAAGAATTAGATCTGCAAAAAATAGGAAACAAAAGATCTTAAAAAAAGCTAGAACAATTGTTGGATTGTCAGAATATACTCTCAATAATCAGAGGCTGAAAGAAGTCTAGATTGCAGATATAACATATGAATGAAAAGTTTACTGAACATCAAATAGCAAAACAATGGTACTTTTGTATTCTTGCATAAAAAAAATCTGGTTTTTCCTTGATGCATTCTGTACAGAATCCAGTAATAAGCCAATATCTTTCAATACTTTCTTTAAATTTGGAAACAACCAGAAGTCTGATAGTGCTAAATCAAAGTGGTAAGGAGGGATAGAATAATCTGAAACTTTAGTTTCTCAAGCATCTTTGTTTTTTTCCTTACTGCAGTTCAATCTTGCCTGATTAAAATACAAAAGGATTCTTTCTGCCCTTATTCTGTAAATATATCACTTATCACTATCATAAATGCTTTGTAAACATCTATAAATTTCAATAAGCATGCAACATTCCAATGCTAAAAAATTCAATCACTGATCTCTACTTTGTACAGAATGAGGAAGAAGATGAGTTATTATTTAAATTTGACTGTTATGCAACAACATAACAATAAATTGAAACTGTGCACAGATATTCATGACTACTAAAAGTGGTCACTTCATACATCAAACTCCAATTATCCATGCATCATCAAAATATTAGAATTACTGTAAAATGACAAAGTACCATAAGCAACATTCAGTTTTTTGAATATATGTGAAAAAATTACTTTTGCTATAAACTGCAGATTTGAAAAAGATAACCTACTAGTTTTAAAATATGATAACTTGGAAAAAATATAAAAATTATGTATAGAAATGAAAAATTTTAATTTCTACATAATATTTTTGAAAATAAAAGAAATCTGCATTTTATGTTTAATGACTAATATATACTGTATTTCAACTTATGAAACTTGGGACTTTCATTGCATTGCATTGTAAGAGTTCAACTGTATACCGTATTTTACGGATTATAAGACGCACTTTTTTCTTCGAAAAATTGCCTCCAAAATTCAGGTGCGTCTTATAGTCCGTAGCGTCTTATAGGTATTTTTTTTTTAAATTGTTTAAAAATTAAGGTGAGTCTTATAGTCCATAGCGTCTTATAGTCCGTAAAATACGGTATATACTTTGGTTCATTTAAAATCTGAATAGTTTTTTTAAAGTTTACAGCACTGTTTCCCAACCTTTTTGGATTAGTGATAAATTTTGAATTCAATAAAATTCCTGTGACATACCATAATTTTTAATAAAATAAAAATGTTTAAAATTTAAAATAAATTACAATTGATTTTTAAAAGATTTTACTAATACAGAAGTTAAACTTACCAAGATAAAAATCATGGTAAGTTTAACTTCTGTATTAGTCTCACAACTGTAGTTCTGTATTAACTCACAATTTTACAAATATACAATAAAAATAAAAAGACTATTTGAATCAATGTGTAAAGAGTTAGTATTGGTCTTTAAGCTGGTAATCTGCAACATTTATACGTTTATAGAAGCTCCAAAGAGTTGGTATGCTGGCATAAGCATAGACACATGCAACATTTGGGAGTGGGGTATGCTGATGCCACAAATTTTGCAGCAATTGGCATTTTAGTGAATACCTCCTTCCCCTTTTGGTCAGCTGGTGGTAATCAGATGAAAGATAAATGAAATTTAAAAAAAAAAGAGTTTATTCAAAATTCTAAAAAATATTTAATATTTTTCATGATACACCCAAGGCACTCTAAATCAGTGTTTCCCAACCTTGCCATGACACAGGTTGGGGAACACTGGTTTAGAAAGCTATTTTGGATTTTCCATGTTTTCTGGTACTCTATGCACTAATTACCATAAATAATCAGGAATTTGGTGTAGTTCTATCCTCCACACTTCATAGAATGCTGTGGTAAGACTGCTACATACAAGGATAATTGATAAATAAGCAATGTCATATTAATCTAAATGATCTAAGGAAATATATTTTATTAATGTAAACAAGAGAGAAAAGTTTTCAATCTTTAATTCAACTAGCTTCAGTTCTTTCAAAAAAAAAAAAAAAACCAATGAAATGTTATATAAGAATACATATACAGAACATGGCATATATTCTGCATTCTAAAATTATTTTTTCAAAACAGGTAAAGTGGTTGAAGTAAAGACCAAAAACATTTCTATTAAAGAATCCTGCCCTTGGTTTCCTTAATTATCTGTTTTTTCTTTTTGATCTGTATTAGGAATATTTTTGTAATTCATAAATTAAATACCATACCTGCCAAATACATAAGGAATAGGTTTGATATTTTTTGCTTCAATTTCATGAAGAAGAGGAGTGAAAATTCGCCATGCTTCAGACAGTTCGTCACTACTCACAAAATGAATTTGACTCCCACAAAACACATCAAGCAATAATCTTTCATAAGCATCTGGCATAACTAAATCCTAAAATATAAAAATGTCTTTTTAATTCATTAAATAATTGGATTTTTAATTAAGTAAAACAACTTGCTTTTAATTTCATTTTATTTTTACATGAATTAAAAAAGTAATAAATAGGATAAACATTTTAAGCTTCAAAAATACAATAACTAATTTAATAATTGATTATTATATGAACATATAATTAGCATTGGCATTTTTTAAATGGAAGAAATGATTTTCAGACATAATCTAAATAATTGGGCTATTTGATGATTAATGCTATGTAATTTTCTACTAGAGGTAGACATTAGGTGCCATCACCACATAAGATTATATCTAAAATTTAAATACATCTGAAGCAAAGGCTCGCTTAGGGTCTAGGTGGCACAACTGGCAAATGCACCACATGGCAAGCAGAGGTTGCGGGTTCAGGCCCGACTTTGGGTCAGTTCTCTTCTTCCAGATGATTCTAAATTATTTAATAAACTATTAAAATTATAATTATTAATTTAGTTAAGAGCTGGTGCCAATTGTCTACCTCTAGTTCCAAATTACTTAGTATTAATCATTAAATTAATGGTGTTATAATATAATATTACCTAATATCTTTATTAGGTAATATTAAGCATTATTATTAATATTTAATTTCTAAATTTATTTGTTTGTTATCAAATGAAAGTAACTTAACTAGCATAATCTATGAACAGCTTTCCAAAACAATGGATATTAATGACCATTGGATTAAAAGATTGAATCCAGCAATCTCTAATTACTTATTCCATATTTAATTATTTGAAAACCTATATGAGTAATGATTATTCTTGTCAAAAGAAAAATGCCAAGTATACCTTTAATATATTCTTCATTCAAGTTTAAATTTTAAAAATCATACTGTTTGGCAGTTAAAAATCTCACCTTCTATAGTTTTTAAATTGTTAATTCTGAAGTATTAAATAATTCTTTCAACAGCATTCAATATTTCAAAGCCTTTTTGAATGAACTTGTGTGAAATAATTCAACTAAATAACATCTTACTTTAGAAGTCCAAGTAATAATTTATTAAGCACATTCAAGTTTCCTAAATGTCAGAATTTAGAATTAAAATAGAATATTATTGATAATAATAATACATTTTATTCTCCTATTTTTTGCTTCACAATACTGATTTAATTTACAAAAATAAAATTTGAAAAATTTGTTATAAGTTGATTTTTACATCTTTTGCCAAAATTAATTTTATTATAATTCTAGATTTTGATGATGAAATTATAAAGTGTTTAATAAACTATAATATTATTTTCGTCTACTAGGACGTATTTTCTATTATAAGGACTTATTAGACTTGTTTTAAGGATTCTGCAGTTAAGGAAAAGTTTAGAAATTGTAAGAATTTTATAATAATGTCGGTGAATTTATAGCAGATTTTATCGGGAAATGTAAAATGTTGAGTTTTTAAAAATTATTTTATTATTTTTAATTTATATAGAATGTATTACAAAAATACCTGCTGAGTAGAGACGAAAGGTCCGAAATGCAATAGTTAAATGTATGTGTCCAGGTATATCAAATAAAAAATTTCTGATCTGTGAAACTGTGGCGCACAATCCTTAAAACCAGTTTAATAAGTCCTGATAATAGAAAATACATCCTAGTAGACAAAAATAATATTATAATAAATTAAAGACATTGAGGCATATTAATTTAACATGTTTAATAAACTGTTCTTTGAACTTGTAGAGTAAATCTGTTATTTAGTTAATAAAAAAAAAATCAAACTTTGAAAAATTACTTTAAATGTAGCATATTGGATGCTATATTCATCATATATGATTATAGTAAATAGCTGGATAAAAAAATTATGTGAATGAAAAAACTGTCTAATTGATAGCAGTAATGTTCATTTGGCTAAAAAATAATACTATATAATAAATAATTAATATTATTGTATATCGTATACTTCTATATAAGTAATAAAAAAATACTAATTGTAATTTAATACTATTGTATATTTAAAGAGCTTATCACACATTAAATATAATACAGTAGTATTAAAAATTTAATTAATAATATTAGAGCAAGAAGCTAATTGTAATAATATTTAATAACAACCCAAAAAAGGCATATAGAAGTAGGTCAAAAACGTTTTTGGTTGATTAAATATATTGCTGGAGTTAAACAAGATATACTGCTTCTTTCATTTGATTACTTCTCCAATTTTGTGAAATTATTTGTATAATAGTATAGAAAAGAAATGAGAATCTTATAGTTTTGGAATGATCTATCTATCTATCAGACTAAATGATTTATGTTTAAATATAAACATAAATCATAGTGAATGATTTGTGTGCAAAATAGCTTTTTTTGTATAGAAGCTTTCATATAAAAAAAACTTCTGTAAATATTTTGAAAAAAAATTTTATTTGATTTTTTTATTTTCTTGTATAAATTAATAAGTTATTGTTACTGATTTTATTTTTTATTATTATGTTGGGTTAAGTGAGATATATTTGGTTAACACCGGTGGCTGTGTACTATGCCGAACCTAAGTCAAGGCATAGTAACCAAAACAGAAATTAAAGAAGTGTATCAGTGTGTGTGTCTGTATTCAGGAATTTTCTCACAATATGACATGTATTCAATATAGTGGCTTTCTGTAGTGTGATGTATGTGTTTCTATTCAATTGTAATGTGCCCAGGCTTTTGTGTAGTGTGTGTGGTATGACACCTGTAGAAGAGAGAACAACAGGTACAATAAGCACCCTATCCATCCTCCACAGATGCCTTATTTCCTGGACGAGTTCTGTGTACTTGCTAATTTTTTCAGTGCATGCGTTTTGTATATTGTGAGTGTTTGGAATGGATATGTCTATAATGTATGTGATTTTATTGTGTTTGTCAATGAGCATGATGTCTGGTCTGTTGTGGTAAATTGTTTTATCTGTGATTATGGCTCTGTCGTAGTACATTTTGTGCGTGTTGTTTTCCAATACTGTCTGTGGAATGTATTTGTAGTATGATTCGTGGATGTCTACTAATCTTGTGTTTCTTTGCAAGCTCTTGGTGTATTATATTTGCTACTTGATTATGTCTGTGTAAATAATCTGTTTGTACCAAGAGCCTGCAACCAGAGGTGATGTGCTGTATAGTTTCTGGCATGATGTGACATTTTCTGCATGTGTCATTTGTGAGTGTTGCATCTTTGAGTATGTGTTTTCTGTAGTTTTTAGTATTTATGACTTGATCCTGTATGGCAATCATGAATCCTTCCGTCTCCCCAAGGAGGCATCCCTGAGCTAACCAGCTGTTTGATGCAGTTTTGTCAACAAAATCCTGGGCCAGTTCATAAGGATGCCTGCCATGGAGTGCCTTTCGAGCCCACGATTGCTTAATGGTGTCTATGCTTTTTATATGTTGTGTTGTGTCCATATGATGTGAATGTAAGTTTAATAGTGTGTTATTTGAGTCTGCTAGAGTTACTGCTTTATGTAATTGTGATGTTTCTTGTTTTTTGTAGAAAAACTCTTGCAGTGACTGTATTTGTTTGTAGTGAAGGTTAACTATGTCAATCAGGCCATGTCCGCCATCTTTACGTGGAAGGGTTAATCTTTCTGTGGCGGATTTAGGATGATGTTGTTTACGCTTAGTAAGTGTTGTTCTTGTTTTCCTTTGGAGTTGCTCAAGATCTGTGTGAGTCCAATGTATAACTCCAAGAGAATATGTGAGTACTGGGATGACATATGTGTTTATTGCTTTGACTGTATGTTTTGCATTTAACTGTGTTCTGAAAATAGCATTTAACCTACTTTGGTATTCTTTAATTAATCTTTGCTTTATTTGTGTATGTTCTGTTAGTTTGGCCTGTTGGAATCCTAAATACTTGTAGAACTCGCCCTCTTTCATGGATTCAATAACGTCTCCATTTCCAAGCGCAAAATCTTCTTTCTTCAGGATTCCTTTTTCTATGTGAAGTGTTTTGCATTTATCTAGGCCAAATTCCATTTGTGTGTCCTTGGTGTATAAATGTGTGATTTGTAGGAGTTGATGAAGTTGTTTTTGTGTGGATGCATAAAGTTTTATATCATCCATGTACATAAGATGTGACAGTGTAAACTGTGTTGTTTTTTCATGTCTGATATTGTAACCATAATGCGTGTTGTTTAACATGTTGGATAATGGGTTCAGGGCTAAGCAGAACCAGAGAGGACTCAAGAAATCTCCTTGAAAAATTCCTCGCCTAATAAAAATTTGGTTTGTTTGTATGGAAGTGTTACTAACCCTGAGATGTAGTGTTGTTCTCCAGTGCTGCATAGTGTTTTGAAAGAATGCAATGAGTGATGGATGTATTTTGTACATGTGTAGAATATGTAGCAGCCAACTGTGTGGAACACTGTCGAATGCTTTTCTGTAGTCTATATATGCCATGTGTATGTTTCTGTGTTGTTTGTGTGCTTGCCGTAGAATGACTGAATCTATGAGTAACTGTTCTTTGCATCCCCTGTGATTTCTATGGCAACCTTTTTGTTGTTCCGTTAGAATGTCGTGTTCTTCAACATGTTTGTATTGTAGTGCCTAAGCACTATTATATCGTTATTTTTGTATATATATATATGTATACATTTGTATCGGGTTTTCTTTGTTTGTGTTTTTTTTTTTAAACATTTCGTTTTGTACCCTATATCGGTTTTTGGATGGGTAAAAAACCGGTCTCCATTGCGGATTGGTTAGCAACAGACATGACGTCACGCGCAATGGCGGGGATTATAAAGGTTGGACTCCCGTCCACCAGACATTTTTTTGGTTTCTTCCTTCGGTCCCAACCAGTTGTGCGACAAAATTAGACTGTGGTGAAAGAACAAAGGAGAAGGAAGACTACACATGCGGACATTCAATTGAACAGTGAATAAAATCCGGACCCATCGAGGAGAACACTTCTATGGTATAAAAAAATATCACGCCAGATATATAAAGGAGACTTCAAGGAACGTCCGAAGAATATTATTGTCGGTATGTGAATTGCTGTATCTTACTTTTTAAGTAATTTCTTCGATCCTTTGTCTTTAAAACCCAGAATTGTAATTACGTTATTTTTCATGTCATTTAGAATATATTAATTTTGTATTATGTGTTCATTATTAAACCTTATTGTAGAAAAATGTACAAAATTGTAAAGTCCTTGATTAATGTGCCTTTACCCGAACATTTCGTCCAATAGACTTAGGTCCATTGGGGACTGAACATTGGCGTCCGCGACAGGATTTTGTAAAAGGATTCTTATTAATACTGAAAAAAAAAAAAAAAGGGTAAGGCCTGTTGTGTAAAAGGACTAGTAATTCGGGAACTTTCTGCAAGATCGAAATTGGTAAATCATGGACGAACAAGTTTCAAGCGGATCACTTGGTGAAAGAATGGGAGAGATAGGAAATGCACCAGTGGTGACAGGCTTTATGGGGATGATCCCCTACTTTTCTAATCTACCTAGTGACAGTCTGGATGTCCGGAGATTTTTCGAAACTGTTGAAGAAGTAGCTTCATTGGCGAGTTGGAATGAAAAGGTCAAAGTTAGCGTCGTCAAAGCCCGCTTGAAAGGTGAGCCTTTATCAGTCTTTTGCGATCTTAAGGATCAGGGAGTTAGCAATTACGAAGAACTAAAACAGGAGCTTATAAAATGTTTTATTCATAAAGATAAGGGGCGTAATCCATTAGGCCAGTTGTTAAATATAGCCCAGCGAAAGGAGGAGAGAGTGTGTGAGTATAGCAGTAGGTTAAAGTCATTATTCTCTAAGGCTGTAACACACAATCCTCATGTTAAAATCTTACGGGATAATACCGTCAAGGAGAGCTTCATAAAGGGTTTGTTAGTTGAGACCCGTAGGCAAGTAATGCAATCCAAACCTAGTACGTTAGATGAAGCAATATTGAAGGCAGAGGAAGAGGAAGAAGTGGAATCCGCTTGTAACACACGCGGTAGGTTTAGTGAAGCATATGCAAATTTAGGACATTCGGGGAATGCAAGTGAAAAGGAAGATAAGTTGGCAGATCGTGTGGCTGAATTAGAAGTACAACTGAAGAAGTTGAACGAGTCCATGACGCACATGCTAGATACAATGAAATTGGATAAAAACCCTAAAACTAAATGGGAGGACACGCGAAGATGCTACTCGTGTGGCGAAATAGGGCATGTCTCAAAAAAATGTAATAGGCGAGTGTGTTTAAACTAAGATCTGGTCAATTGGGGGGTCAGACAATTGACCAGAGAAAAAACAATTTGAACTTAACCAATTGTATTTTTTTATCTGACCATATGCTGCCAATCATGTCGGCGGATCTGGAAGGAAAAAGGGTAGGAGGACTAATCGATACCGGTGCTGAACGCACCTTGGTAAATAATGAATTTGTAAGGGAACTTAGGAGAAAAAAATTGATAAGTGATACTATCACAAGTGAGGCATGCATTAGAGGCATGTCAGGTGTAATTATTACGAGTAATGAGGCATTGGCCCTTACAATTAAGTCAATAAGTGGTAATAAAATGGATCTCACAATTCCAATAATCAATTTTCCTAATGGTGTGGATTATGATTTTATATTCGGAATGGACGTTTTGAATCATAAACCCGAGATATTCTCTGAGTTAGGTTCCGTTGTGAGGGCAAGTCCCTCGATTAGAAACCATGACGTTAGTTTAAATGTTAGTAGTAGAGGGGGGCATCAGGATGAGGTATGGAATCTAGATCACTTAGACGATAATATAAAAATTAGTGTTAGAAAAATATTAGATAAATACCCCAAGGCTGTGGCTATGGAGATTGCCGATATATCCGGCATGAAGAATTACATGCACTCCGTAAGCCTGACGACGAACCACCCCATTAGTGTGAAACAATACAGAATCCCTGTCAGTTATCTCCCTGCACTAAAGGAGAAGGTGGGTGAATTGTTGAGGGCTGGGATATTTGAGGAAAGCTCATCAGAATGGAATTCACCAATCCACGTGGTGCCAAAGGAGTCGGGGGAGATCCGAATAACTTTGGACTTACGAAAAATAAACGAGGTCACTGAAGCCCAAGTGTATCCAATGGCGAGAATCGACGATATTTTATCTCAACTCAATGGTAATAAGTTCTTTTCCGTTTTAGATTTAAAAGCCGGGTATTTCCAGATTCCCCTGGACCCGAGAGTTAGGCATATATTTGCGTTTTCTACTCCTTGGGGAAAGTTCCAGTTATGCAGGATGCCCCAAGGAGCTAAGAATAGTGGCCGTTACTTCCAACACGTTATGAATAAGGTGTTAGCAAAATTTGTAGGAAATAGTTGCTTCATTTTTCAAGATGATGTGGTTTTATTCTCCCAAAAAATAGACGACCACCTGGAGCTACTTAGTAGGGTCATGAAAGTACTGCAGGATGAGGGGTTAAAGTTGAACCCCAGTAAATGCCAGATCATAGCCAAGGAAGTGAAGTATCTAGGGCACGTGATCAATGATAAGGGAATAAGCCCAGACCCTAGCAACATTGATTCCATAAGAAGAATTAAACCACCAAATAACGTAAAAGGTGTGCGGAGTTTTTTAGGGGTAGTGGGATTTTTTAGAAATTTTATCCCTTCCTTCTCTGTTATCGCAAATCCATTAACCAACCTTACGAAAAAGGGAATTAAATTTGTTTGGAACTCGGAATGTCAAACTAGTTTCGAGAATTTAAAGAAGGCTATCACTCATCCTCCCATACTGGCCCACCCAGATTTCAATGAGCCCTTCTATTTACATACAGATGCATCCGATATAGCAGCTGCTGCTGTGTTGGAACAGCGACGAGATGAAGGTTTAGCTCCTGTAGGGTACTTTAGCAAGAGGTTTCAAGGTGCAGAAGTTAATTATTCTACCATCGAGAAAGAGTGTCTTGCTATCATACTAGCATTAAGACATTTCAAATATTTGGTCTTAGGTCAAAAAATCATAGTTCTATCAGATCACAAACCGTTGGTTTTTTTGAATAACATCAATAACGGCAGCAGGCGTTTAACCCGTTGGGTGATGGAACTATCAGATTACCATATTGAGGTACAGCATGTGAGAGGAATTGACAATAAGGTGGCTGATTTCTTATCAAGGAATGTAAATGGAGTGAGTTGCTTAAATATTGAATCAACGGGGGAAATATTCCCAACAAGAAAGGAAATTATTCATTCCCAGGATAACGATAGTGCCCTAGGTCCTATAAAAAGGGATTTGTTAAGGGGTAATGGTAAGGGGGTTACGAGGCAGCTCTCGAATGATTATGTTGTTATGAACGACTGCCTATATAAAAAAATTTGGTTAAAATCCCGGGGATATCAAATGAATCAATTATGTGTTGGCGAAGATTTGGCCAAAAAGGTTATTAAGGCTGTACATGAAAACAAACTTTCAGGCCATTGGGGGGTACGTAAAACTATAAAGAACATAGAAAGAAACTACTTCATCAGGAATTTAAAACGAAAGGTCGATCAGATTGTTAAGGAATGCGAAAGGTGCCAGAGATATAACATACATAGGGGGGAGGCACCTTTACAGGAAAATGAAACCGCTATAGCACCGTTTCAGAAGTTCGCCGTGGATATAATAGGGCCCATTCATAAAACTAGTAAGGGAAATCAGTACATTTTAGTGATCATCGACATCTTTACTCGTTTTGTTGAGGCTCACCCACTACCCGACCAAACTGCTTTATCTGTTAGTAACATGATTTTCGAGAAAGTGATTTGTAGATATGGCACCCCTGAGGTGATAATTTCTGACAGAGGGACAAATTTTCTATCATCCCTATTTTCTGATTGTTGCAAATGGCTTAACATTAAAAGAAATATAACGACCGCATACAGACCATGCTCAAACGGCATTTGTGAGAGAGTAAATAAATCTATCATCGACATGATCGCTAAGTCATCGGGTGAGACCAATATTGAGTGGGATGACTTGATTCCTCCCGCATGTTTTGCCTACAATAATGCGCACCACTCAGCCCTTGATGATACACCTGCTTTTCTCCTTTTCGGTGTTGACCCCCACACTCCAAACATCGATCAAAGTTGGGATCCTACCAATACTGATGAACGTAGATCCTTTTTGATAAGTAAGCTCAGGGCCATTAGGTGTATGGCAAGCGATCAAGCTCGTCAGCATAATAAAATTTGTAGGAAATACCGCAATATTAATAAGAAATTAAGGGAGTTTAGTGTAGGACAGAGGGTGTGGGTAAAATGGAAGGGTGGTAAGAAAAGAAAATTTTCTAGTAATTATAAAGGTCCTTTCCGCATAGTGAGAGTAATCAATCCCACCACCTATCAAATTGAGGGATGTAATCTAAGGGATAAAGACACTGTGCATGTAGATCGACTAAAATTATGTTACGGTGATGTTGTTGATAGACCCAAACGTAAAAAAATTGAAAAAAGGGTGCAAATAGAAAACATGTCAGATGATGAGGATGAGACCCCTGATCTGAGAATAATTAGGACAGCATCTAAGACCGTTCCTAATGAGAGGAGCGAAAGGCATTCTAATGGTGACATTATTGAAAGTGAGAAACAAGAAGAACCGTATAATTTACGACATAGAATTATAGACTTCCGTAGACTGCACTACGGCAAGTAATCTTGAATTGAGGGAGGTATGTAGTGCCTAAGCACTATT
Source organism: Centruroides vittatus (assembly GCF_030686945.1). Taxonomy (NCBI): domain Eukaryota; kingdom Metazoa; phylum Arthropoda; class Arachnida; order Scorpiones; family Buthidae; genus Centruroides; species Centruroides vittatus. The sequence continues at coordinate 883,294 of NW_027121088.1, forward strand.
ATATCGTTATTTTTGTATATATATATATGTATACATTTGTATCGGGTTTTCTTTGTTTGTGTTTTTTTTTTTAACATTTCGTTTTGTACCCTATATCGGTTTTTGGATGGGTAAAAAACCGGTCTCCATTGCGGATTGGTTAGCAACGGACATGACGTCACGCGCAATGGCGGGGATTATAAAGGTTGGACTCCCGTCCACCAGACATTTTTTTGGTTTCTTCCTTCGGTCCCAACCAGTTGTGCGACAAAATTAGACTGTGGTGAAAGAACAAAGGAGAAGGAAGACTACACATGCGGACATTCAATTGAACAGTGAATAAAATCCGGACCCATCGAGGAGAACACTTCTATGGTATAAAAAAATATCACGCCAGATATATAAAGGAGACTTCAAGGAACGTCCGAAGAATATTATTGTCGGTATGTGAATTGCTGTATCTTACTTTTTAAGTAATTTCTTCGATCCTTTGTCTTTAAAACCCAGAATTGTAATTACGTTATTTTTCATGTCATTTAGAATATATTAATTTTGTATTATGTGTTCATTATTAAACCTTATTGTAGAAAAATGTACAAAATTGTAAAGTCCTTGATTAATGTGCCTTTACCCGAACATTTCGTCCAATAGACTTAGGTCCATTGGGGACTGAACAGTATATTTTGTTTGCGATACAGGATGTCAATAATTTGTAGAGTGTTGGAAGACATGTAATTGGTCTGTGTTATGTGGGGTCTGTGGTATTGTTGTTTTTAGGTTTCATGTAGGTGATGCCGAGTAAGAAAATTTGGCATGTCTTGTGGATTGATGATGATGTGTGTTAGGTGTTTAGCTAGTTCCTGGTGCAGTGATGTAAACTTTTTGTACCAGAAATTGTGAATGTTGTCTACACCAGGTGTCTTCCAGTTGTGTGTTCTGTTAACAGTGTATTGGAAATCATGCATGTTTATTTCAACACAGGGCATAGTTGGTATGTTGTGCAAGTTTCTGTTCTCCTCCTCGATCCAGCCTGCATCAGCATTATGCGTGACAGCACTGGACTAAAGAGAAGACCAATATGTTGTGAGTTCTTCTTCTGTTGGTGTGCCACTGTGCTGTGTATCAGTGTTTGCTTTGTTATTAATTTGTCTGTAAAAAAGTTTTTCATTGTTTTTGAATAATTTATTTTGTTGTTTTCGTAGTGTACATGTTTTGTATCGTTTGAGTCTACGTGCTTTGGCAGCAAGTTTTTGTTTTAGTGTATCAATATATTCTGTAATGTGTATGTTGTGATGTTCATGTTTTGTGTGCGTTTTTATTTTCTTGAAAATGTTTTTGAGCTGTTTCCTTAATTTGGGTGTTATGTTGTTTTTAGTGTATTGTGTCAGCCTGCCCAATTGCTGTCTAATGTCATTTATTTGTGTTTCTATTCTTCTCTGCCAGGCAGGCTTGTGATAAAATTGTGTTTTCTGTGTATATGTCTGTGATTGTACTTTCAGACCATGGCGTGTCACTACTGTGACTGCCCCAGCATAAACTAATGTATGAATGTCTGCGAGTGTAGAAATTGAATGAATGTAGTGTGGTATTAAGTGAGTGTTTACATAATTTAGTGTTTTTCCTACTTCCTTTGACGTGTTGATTTTTGGTATTCGTGGTCGTTGTGTGGGATCTGTGCCTGTATATTTAGTGAGTGTTTTCTGAAATATAAGTGAGAGTGTATTAACTAAATCTATGTCTATGTTATCAGTGATGGACGAGGAAGTGTCTGTAGTATCATTAGTGGTAATTGTTGTATGTGTGTTATTATCAATGCTTGTTGCTGGATTATCCTGACAGGTTACATGATCTTCATTAATGTTAGATGTTTCTGTCTGTTGATGTATTTGATCAGCAACCTGTTGTTTGATAAGTTCAAGTGTTGTTTGTGGAATAAGGTTGTTGTGTATAATTGTTCTTTTTTGATCAACAACCCTTTGTTCGGTGACAGTGAGATGAGGATACTGTTGTGTGACTCTATGGTGTAGTTGTTGTCTGTATGCTGTCGTGTTTGTTTCGAGTTTTGTGATGGTGTAGTAAGTACGGATGATAAACTCGTTCATTTCTACTGCCCATTTCATCCGTTGGTGTGGTTTTCCAGCCTTTGGGGTCTGTGGATGCATTGCCACAGAAACACCAAGGCTGGGTTGGTTCCTCACATCTGTTGAGGGCATTGCAGTAGCCATGCTTGGGCCGGTGCTGCTTTCGCCACCGGTAACCAAGGGAGACTAGCCTATTTTTCAAATGTGAGCCTCTGCCTAACCCACGAACGCGGACCTTGTTAACCCAGGCGACGTCCGAGCCGGTATCACATTTAGATCTGGTTACTACCATGATACATATCTCCACAGAATGTGGGTGTGTGGTCACTCTTAGCTTCATTTCTCCCCATAGACCTTACTGGCATGGGTGTCCCTACCAGGAGCTTATGCTCCAGCCCACATTGCCCTATGGATCAGTAAAATTACTGGGCTCTCCCACCACGACCAGATGGTGACCACGGGAGAGTTATTATTATTATTATTATTATTATTATTAAATATTGTTGAAATTTATGGGCCATTTTTAAGCTATTATTTAATAAAACTGCAAATGAATTTCATACTAGAGATAAGCAGATACTATTATCTTGCAATAAAAAACAAAAATAATCCATAAATTGCAGTTACATATAAATCTGGCAATTATTCTAGTTGTTTAATTCTGTATTTTAAAAAATATTAAATTTTTTTTCAACATTAAAATAAATTTAATATATACTCACTTTATAACGACTACCATAGGTTAAATCTAACTCAGTTTCATCCATGTCAAAAGACATTCCAGGTCGTTTCATCATTAATTTCACATATACAGCTTCACCAGGCTGCACTCTAATAACAAGCTCATTTCTTTTACATTGTTTATTAAATATATCTCCAGGAACATCACGATAATGAATACGTACTTCAGCTTTTCTTTCATTTAGAGCTAAAATTTAAATTTTAAACATTTAATTCATTTAATATTAAAATATTTTAAATTATCAAATTAATATAAATTCTGAATTAACAATTTTCAGTATATACATACACTAAAGTAAAATTATCAACTATAATTCTCTAACAAACTTGGTGAATTCAGGGAAGTTATATGCTTTATTAAATTTGTATACCTTTCCCACATCTTAGAAAAAAAGGAACTCCATCCCAACGTTCATTATTAATGTAACATGTTGCTAAACAATATGTAGGAGTAGTTGAATTTTTTGGAACTGTAGGATCATCTAAATAACCCTGTTTAGCTTCTCCTTTACCATCAGGATTTGCAACATATTGTCCTATAACTATATCTTCAAGTTTAATTGGAGCTATACACTTCAATACTTTCACCTAAAAATAAGACACAAATTGATAATTGCAAAAAATACTTCTATTAAACACAAAATTTAATCAAATTAATTAATATACGTATTTGTAAATTAATCTAGTATTACAAACTTTTTCATGGCGTATATCTTCAGCAGATGTAGATACTGGCTTCTCCATTGCCACTAATGAAAGTATTTGCATCAAGTGATTCTGCATAACATCCCTAAGTAACATAAAATTAATATATTTTATTGTTCAACCATTTTTTAATATCCAAAAATATTTAATTTTAAGATTACAGAAAGAAATTCTAAGTTTTCATATATTCAGAAATAAGATAATCTATGATAAAAAGTCAATATCATTCAAGTATTAATTATATTCTTGAAGTGATGCTCTGAACTTTAAAAAACCCCAGAAATTATTCAGAAAAGATCTTTCCTGGATATGTCCTTCACTACCTTTCCACCTCATTGTGGACCTGGCTGAACCCATGAAAAGTCTGTTAGTGCCCATAGGGCAGAAAAAATAAAAGTTTTTTACTCTTTCTTGCCCTTAATTTTTATTAATAAATTTCATACTCTATTGTTTAATTATTATTTAGTAGTTTAGTATTCTACTATTTCTGAATAAATGAAAACAGAATCTCTTGTACAGTACTTATAAACAATACTGTAATTTACTCAAAGATTTTTTTTATTTTAAATCATCAATTCAGATTAAAACTTAAAATTTGTTGAAATTATATTATATTGCAGTTAATATACAATAAAATAAGTATTTCTTACTCATATGCCTATAACTCACATAAATTCAAATCTTTATTTGCTCTGAAACATATTTCTAACATGGTATTTCTTACATTAGTTCATTGGAAAATTGACCCGTGATACACATTCTTTTAATTCAAGCTTCTTAAGAACATAACTACAACATATATCAAGAATTCCTCCTGCAATTATTATTCTAACAGTAACATCACAAACTTGGACTTTTCAGGTAGAAATACAACTTACTTTCCACATTACCCATCTCATAGCAAACATTAAGAAATAGGTAAACTTAATATATTTATTGTATTCTTATATATAGCTAATTGCTCAAACATTTAAATAATATTATTCTTTTCTTGTAGGTTATTGTTTTTAGATTATTAAGAAGTCATTCATTTGAGTTGTTTAATAAAATACAAGCAGCTCAGAAAAAGACATTCCAAAATCAAAGAAGAAATATTGTGAAATATTCAAGTGTTTTATTCCTAATACACAACACCAAAAGATTGCTTTACTGTGAAGCTATATTGTGAACACATGAAATGACTACTGAAATACTGTAAAAGATAGAAATGACAAACTAATCCTATTTTCAAAACATAAAAACATATTATTGATATACAATGAAAACAAAAATAATCATGTAAGTCTATAAAACAATTCTAATATATATAAGAATTGACAAATGATTATCATCTGATAATTTTTAATTGACTACTGGTACATAAAAAAACTAAAATGACATTAACCATCTCCAATACCCATTTGAATCTCAGCTACTCATATACAATGGAAATCCAATATACAGTACATTAAGATCCTAATTATGTATGAACAATCATATTGTTTCCTAATAGAATATAATTAGAAGTAAAAAATAATATATTACTAATTTTGCTGAACAATTTTTTAACACAATAATAAATTATTTTACACAGAATGAATGTTTCATTTCCTACTACCCTTTTTTTATCAATCCATTTTTTATTTTTGAGAATTCAATAATATTCAACTTTCTGATTCTTGATTTAGGATTGTATTATTTTGATATGATGACAAAGTTCTAAAACTAGTATTCAAATAATATTTAAAGTTTCAAATATTTAAACATAATATTGTAATATATTTACAGATTTTTTATTTTAAATAATCAGTTCCAACTAAAACTCAAAATACACACCTTATAATACCAAAATTATCAAAATAACCACCTCTACCCTGCGTACCAAATGGTTCTTTAAAAGAAACTGTAATTGATGCAATATTTTCTCTATTCCAAGTTGGAGAAAATATTTGATTAGCAAATCTGAAAAAAATAAAATAAAATGAAAATTTTCTTTATTAATTCATCTTAATTCTCAGTAATTCAAGACAAACAAATGCTAGATTATTTTGCTTGAGTACAAACAGATTCTTATAAAGACAAAATCATCCATCCCATCACTAAAACTCAGTGTAGTAAGTCTTCTCTGTATTGAAAATAACATATAAGAATTTTTCAAAATTATATATGTCCACAGAAAAATTAGAGACTTAAATAACATATCACAGTAATAAATATAGAAATAAGTCTCTTGAAAAAATAAATTAAAAGAAATGGAGAGCTATAGCATTAGTTATCAGCTGAAGCTATAGCTTTCAATTTTCTTTCATTTGTTTTTGATGAAGCTTGACATAAAATCCTTATATTTATATTATTTGTTACTACAGTTCACAAAGATTATCAGTTGAAACTATATGCAATGCAAATATTATTTTTGTTTGTTTCTAAACTAATTAATTTAATTTGCAAAAAATTAATTAGTCGTTAATGAATAGTAATACTGCAGAAATTAAAAGCAAATTATTAATTTCTGGTTAACTACTTTATACTTTACTAAAGAACTAACATTAATTTAGTTTATAATTATACAGGATTAATATTTGTTAATTTATTTGTAATGTTTTATAGTGGCATTTCAAATATAATCCCAAAAAATTCTAAAATTAAAGAATTTAAGATAAAATTTAATGCTATATTTATATAAACTACACATGTTCAATAGATATTGAAATTACAGAGTTATCCTTTTAACATAATTATAATAATTCTTAAAAAGTAATTATAAAAATATAATTGTTACTTTTATCTCAAAAGTCATAGTACTCACTTGAAAGGAATAATACTTAATATTTATGCTTATTTGGAATTATCAAAATTAAAACTATACCATCTGTAATACTATCTTCCTTAAAGATTCTCCAAAAAAATAGCTTACTCAAGAGATTTGTAATTTTACTTCATAATGTATTGTTATATGATACGTTTTGGCTCAACCTCATCAGGTGAATACAAGCTTATCATATTGTAGCAAAACATATCTTGAATATATCATATATAAAAATTTTAAATTTACAACAGTATTGAAAATTGTTTAATGGGATATATCAGACTTAGTTATTAGCACTGACTTATAAGTTATAACATATTGAAAATATTTATGTAGTATCTTTAGAAGTTAATAATAGATAACTTGAGTCTTTATATGATAAAAATGAAAAGAACTTACTTTTCATTTTATCAGTTACTTCATCAGAACTTAAATTTTCTACAAGTACTTAAAGTAGTGCTGGTAAAGAATTCAGGAGAATGTTGGAGTACAATGAGTAGTGTAAAATGAAGGAAAGCATTCAAGTAACATACCAAATTATCTATTATGTACTTTATTTAAAAACACAAATGTTCCCAATCTAGTTTTTAATGTTTTTTAAGATAAACTAATATTGAAAAAGCCCAATGCATTCCATTAAATAACTGTAATGATCATTGTAAATTTTAAGTTTTTGTATTCAATTTATTCAGGATATCTTTTGCTTCTGTGTGATAAATTTGTTTTCATCTGATGAAGATGTGTAAGCCAAAACATTAAGTGAAACAATAAATTATAAAAATAAGAATAGACTTCTGAGTGAACTACTTTTTTGAAAATCTTTAAGCAAGATGCTTTTATAAAATATAAGTCCAGTTATAGTAATTCTAAACAAGCATATAATATAATATGCTTGTTGTTTAGAATTACCATAATTGAATCAATATTTTCATATAAACACATCTAAAATTAATAAAAATGTTCTCTTTGGTTGAAACATGTATGAATTTATCATTAATTTGAAAATCTAAAATTAAATTATTTAATGCTTACATATAATCAGATATTCTGATAAATCTGTGAATTTAAGTTTTTTAAAATTTAAATTCATATAATTTTAAGATCTATAATAGAAAATATACATTTTGGAAGAATCATAAAACTACATAACTAAAATAATTAAGCAATTTAGAATTTTGCAAAATTTCCAAAATTTATTGGCCTCATAACTTAATATTTAAACTGAAAATTCAATCTTAAATTTACAAATTTATTACAAACTCAGTAATACTTGTTGTGATCCATCCTTCTCATCTCATTTAAAACTGTCACAAATTAATAAAATATAACATTTCAAAAATATTTGATAGATATGAATTTGAAAAATTATTGAAATACCTTAGAGTCATTAAATTCTGGACCATTTCTTTTCCAAGATAATGATCTATTCGATATATTTCATCTTCTTTAAACAAAGATGCTAAATGATTTGACAGAGCAGCTGAACTTTTATCATCTCGACCAAATGGCTTTTCTAAGATAATTCTTGACCATCCTCTGTATTTAATATATAAAAGATTATTTATATACTTATTAAATTTTCTTTGGTAACTGTATTATATGTTGATCTAGTAGTAGTCTCTTTAATCCGAAAAATTGACTGTAGACTGTCTCACAGCTTAACAGGTTCAAACTCTTTTATTGCCTTTTTACAAATGCATTTCGGATCAGTATTATTTTTTCTGATCCCTCTTCAGTGCTATAAAACAAAGGTTTTATATTAACAAAACTAACGCGAGCAGAAAAAACAAGAAACATCTTTAAAAAACCGCTTTCTAATACCTTAAGTTCTTCATATACTCCTTAACACCTATACAGTACTTTCGAGTTCTGTTTACATTGCCATCTAAAAATACGGTTATTTTCCCTTGCAACAGTGCACTACAGCAATACTACAAGTAATTACAAAGTATAACATTTAATTAACAATTTAATCTATTTTCTATCATGAATTTCCAAAGTTTTAAATAATCAATTATACATACGTACAGGCCTTCTTTAAGAATATTCCAAACCTTTACACATTTTTTAAAAAAGTTTACATGTTATATAATTTAAGAACACTTTTTTTTATTTTTATTTTTTTTAAAGAATTAAAAACACCATATGTTTTACAATTCTAGAACATTTTCCTTGGTACTGTTTTCTATCCTCTACGATGATTCTATTAACATAAACTATTGGCCTGTTGCAGCCTCTATGTTAATAGAATCGTCGTAGAGGATAGAAAACTGTACCGAGGAAAATGTTCTAGAATTGTAAAACATATGGTGTTTTTAATTCTTTAAAAAAAATAAAAATAAAAAAAAGTGTTCTTAAATTATATAACATGTAAACTTTTTTAAAAAATGTGTAAAGGTTTGGAATATTCTTAAAGAAGGCCTGTACGTATGTATAATTGATTATTTAAAACTTTGGAAATTCATGATAGAAAATAGATTAAATTGTTAATTAAATGTTATACTTTGTAATTACTTGTAGTATTGCTGTAGTGCACTGTTGCAAGGGAAAATAACCGTATTTTTAGATGGCAATGTAAACAGAACTCGAAAGTACTGTATAGGTGTTAAGGAGTATATGAAGAACTTAAGGTATTAGAAAGCGGTTTTTTAAAGATGTTTCTTGTTTTTTCTGCTCGCGTTAGTTTTGTTAATATAAAACCTTTGTTTTATAGCACTGAAGAGGGATCAGAAAAAATAATACTGATCCGAAATGCATTTGTAAAAAGGCAATAAAAGAGTTTGAACCTGTTAAGCTGTGAGACAGTCTACCGTCAATTTTTCGGATTAAAGAGACTACTACTAGATCAACATTATTTATATAATTTCAATAATAATGATAATAATAATAATAATAATATTGATATTGATTAAATTATTTAGGTATTACAGACATAGTACATCATCCTATACTTATAAAAAAAAAAAAATATAACATGTTCTTATTCTCAGCCATTCTATAACAACTTTCTAAAATTAGTCAAAAGTTTTAGAAGATATTTGCTTCTTCAGCAATTATTTCTATTACTTGCTAATTAGCCTGTACAATTGATATGATAAAATTCTGAACTTCAAGAATCCAGTCTAATACTTGTGTTGATTGTGTTAACTCAACTTAAAAGAATTTTATCACAAATTTTAATAATGACAATATTTTAAATTATAATTTCTGTATTATTTGCAGTTGATAATATAATTTTAATAAGTAATTCTATTTTGGATCTTTCTGTTATATAAAAATCTTTTTAAATCAAAATTCAATGTGATTCATTCATTCAGTACAGTATAATTCTTCAGATATAATTCTTCCTAACTTGAAAAAAAAAAAATTTTGGTAGGCAATAAAACAATTATTAAACATTAAATTTACACTTACGTTTTACTCATACAATAGTCATGAATATTACTTGTGACAGACTCAAATACTGTCGGTGGCAGAGCCAAATAAAACAAACGATTTGATTCATTCCCAAGTTCAAACTTTTTAATTTCTTCATTAAGATTTTTAAAATCAGTTGGATCATTGTATGATCCCTTAACATAATAATTTTCTTCAAAAAAACTTCCTAATTTATTGTCGTTGTTTTTAATCTATAAATAAAGTTTTAAAAATGTCATTTATTTGAAAATAATTACAAAAAATATTAAAATTTAAATTACATACATGCAGATAGGGTTCAACTTTTGATCTCAGATCTTTTACTGTTAAATCTGATCTTGCATAACCAATAATTTTAGTATTACTAGGAAGCAAATCATCTCTGAATAAAGCCCTAAAAATGAATCAAAAAGTTTTAAAATTTATATTTAAAAACAACCAAAAGTATGAAAAACATATAAAGAAATCATTTCCAAAAGAGACTTACTGCAATTTACTCCTTTAAAACTATTTTATACTGACATTTAGAAATGATTATGGTTTTACTGTCTACCACTATGATTCTCTAGACATGGGCAGGAGAAACTAAAATATATCACTGTTGTTTAGTTTAATATTAATTAAAGAAAAATATTCAAACCAGTCTCACTAATGCAAGATTTTTATTCTTCAGAGAACAACATCGTATAAGGTGTACTTTATTATGTCTCTTTTCTCCAAGAATAATGTTATTAATCATTAAGAACAATGACATAATAAGAAACATATTCCCTGGATACTTTTGATATACTGAATTATTCAAAAAGGTTTTTTCATGTCCTTGCTATTCTCCTCAGAACTTTTGTTTTCAACTGGTAGTTCACCTGGAAGGTTGGTAACCACCTCTTGCCTCTCCAGTATTTTATGTTGGCACAGTAAGCCAGAATGGTTCCATCAAAATTCAATAATCAACAATGACCATTGGAAGCTGAATGTAAAAGCTGAAGTAACAAAGCCTTTAAAGGCATCACGAAAAATGACTTCTACCACTTTTCAAAGTAATCCTTAAACTTGATAGAAATGTGAAGAAGCAGGAGAAGCTTCTCAGTACTTTAAAGGTAGTCTTCTGTAAATACTTGTACTATTAATGTGATAAAAATTATATTAAGAGCTCAATTTATTTTTTACTCTACCATGTTTGCATGTAAAATTTGTATTTGAAAAATTATTTTAAAATACACTTGATAATTTTAACAAACAAATTATTAAATTTAATAGTTTGATTTAATAATTCTAAAACTAGATTAAAAGCCTCAAACAGTATATAATTCTTTCCCATCACTTTATTTTATATTTAATTATTTTTTAATGATGTGTTAGACACTCAATATTTTTTCAATTTAATGAAGCATGTTTTATAAAGTAAAAAGTTTAATAAGTTTTTTTAAACTTTGCAAAACATGTTTTAATTATATATTTAATACATTTCTTTACTACTTTAGTAAATACATTGCAGTAGTACAATAAAATCTATGAAAGCCAAAATCCAAGTAAGGCAAAAACCTTTCAGAGGTGGAAAAATTCAAATTTTTCAGTAAAACATTGACCTAACAAATATTCTCTGAAAGCCTGAACCCATGAGACATGGACAGATGAAAGAAACCATGCTACTGTAACCTAAATATTGAGAAGTATAGATGCAAAAGCCGGGAACTCGTGTTATGTATTTATTTTTGCATTACAATCAAATTAATAATAAAATGAGCTTATTTAAGCAATATAATAAAATCAAAAATAAGCTTAAAAGTTCCGTCAAATTATAATGAGTGAGTATTAAAAAAAAAAAAAAGAAAATGGAAAACTATACTAACAATAACTAAAATAGAATTAACTGAATTTAATTTTTATGAAATTGACAAAAGACGGGGAGGGGGGAAAAAATCACACTTTGATACTAACTATACTCACATTCTAAGATGTATGCAATTTGTTTGTTTATTATTGAAAGTTTATTTCCTAAGATATGATAATTGTTCTAGAAACCTGAGTGGGAGGTTCAATTTATCTTCAAAAATTAAAAATGGGTTTATCCCATTATACTACTGTTTTCTGCCTGAGGCCCATTGACATTATATTGTTTTATTAAACATTGAATTTTGTTCATTTATTTATAAAAATCTTACAATGTATGCAGACATCTCTAACAAACCTATATACATAAATAAGGATGTTTGTTTGTTTGTTCGCTATACACTCCTAGGGTCTTTGAACAATTGCTATGAAACTCAGCAGTTACGTTCACATACTTCTAACTTAGATGTCATACACACCACCCCAAATTATTGATTGGATTACTATAAATCAATTAATTTCTATCTATATTTGATTTGCTGATTTACACATAGCATCATCTATTGGCAAAAAACTTAACAAAATAATAAACTAAATATAATTCTTACAAAAAAGAATATAATTTTAAAAAATGTATATTATATTTACTTAATTACTGAGACAATGATATAGTGCAAAATAGACATGCTATATTATTACTGCAACAGCACATAGCACTTGCCCGCATAAAATGGAAAATGATAACACTAAATAGGATCTTGCTTCCCATAAAAGTCTTTCTGGGATTCATCCCCTTGGCAGATTGCTCGTGTGTCACATTGCCATAACCAAATAAACCAAACTAATTCTAACAAGCAAATATTTATCGTGACAAAATTAATCATATTTTTAATTTATTTAATTTAAAATATATGCTCTCTAAAATACATCAAATCAGTACTGTAGTGGCTTGCCCCTGTATATCATACTTTTCTTTTAACAATAGAATCTTGCCAGTCACCTATCTAACTCCTTTCAGGGGAAGTTGCATTATTTCAATTTTTGAATTGAAATAATGAAATAATTGAATTGAAATAATGCAACTTCTGGTTTGCATTGGTTCATTTTATAGTTAATTGGGGCTCCTGTCCAGAAGGTTTCTATATCTGGTCTCGGCATTTGTGTATCTAACTCTGTTCTCAAGATTAAGGAAAGACAGATGCACAGATGGACGACAGTGGGAATTTATAGGTTTACAAATTTTTACAACTCAAAATTACAATATCTTAAATTTTTTAAGATATTGTATTTTCAATTGGTGTCTTCTTGACCAATGAAATTGTGCTATTTCATACATCTGAGCATCATGTTAAACGTGACAATGGTAGGCTGTAATAATCAAACTCTTTATATAGTTTATTGTTTGTTGTATTATGATATTTGATTTATATAACTACAAAACTTATCTTACATAAGGGTTTATCACACCAAGTGACCAATCTAACACATTTTAAAAATTCTTTATTCCTCTACTGTATACAATTTAAGGAATTTTTAAAATGTCACTTGGTGTGATAAATCCTTATGTACAATAACCTTTGTAAATATAAATCAAATACTATAATATAATATAAGGGTTAGAAGTATGAAATAACAACAAATATTAAGAATATTAGGCTATTTTTTGCCTGAGCAATGCTGGGTTCATTTGCTAGTGATAAATATATGAAAATCATGAAAAAACTTACTTTTTCACCCAATCCCATAAAAGCATTAAGAAACATTTGTATAGGCAATACTAAGCAATAGAAAAATAGTAAGATTACATTATGTCAATGATAGAAAACCTGAGAGACACAGAAAAACAAAATAGTCCCATCAAAGTTCTGGCTTTTGCAAGTTTTACTGTATTTTTAATAAATAAATTATAAACTATTATACTTTTCCATTCTACTATATAAGAATTATAATTTAGTTTTTTTTATTTCTTAATTGTAACTTTTGTCTGAATTTTTATTTTTCACTTTTGAGAAGATAATAACCATAATTGATGGAATTATCAAGCATGATTGATTAGATTTAAATTTTTATTGTATTCAATCTTCTGTAAAAAAATATGTCAAAAGTAACACAAATGTATTCTAAATACCATTTTTATTACAGAAAATATCATCATTATATAGTGATTGCATCTTTAAATTGCTACAAGGAAAAAGAATAAGAAAAAACATAAAACATTTGAATATGAACTAGTTTATTTTTTAAACAGTGCAATTTAATTCAAAATATATTAACATTTTAAGTATATTCAAGTTACAATCAAAAAATCCAAAGACTGAATTAACATTTGGAAATAATCAAGTTTATTTTCTATTTAGATGCATCTCTTTCATAACAGTCCTTACATTCCTTAGTATTACATGCAATACTGATTCCACTACTTCTGTAAACATTCTTGATAGGTTTCTTATGAAGCTGATGATAATTCTCATGTTGCATTTCAAATAATTTTCTCAGCTTTGAAAATCTTTGATAAGCTTTGTTTTAGTTATCCAGCTTTAAGCTTAGATTTTTGTGTTTGATGTTATCTAACTTTAATAGGTAGGATAAACAGAGATGATAATGAAGTGTTCACAAGAATTTCTGTTAATTATGAGTGAAATTCACATTTGTATGAGACTGCATGTTTTAACTTAGTGAAGCCTAATTTTTTAAAAGTTTTTAAGACAAATTGCAGATAAATGGGTAATAATTGGTGAGTTACAATTGAATGGAAAATTGATGAGTCATAAAGTAAATGGCAACTTATCATGATGTTGCATTTCTAAGATAAATGAATCATGATCAAAATAAGATTTAAAAACACATTTAAAAGTTAATATCCTATTTCAATATACATCAATTAAGAAATATTAATATAATGTCAATATTAATATTGAAAATCAATATTAAAAAACAGTGATTGTAATTTTACTATAACAATCTCTTGAACTGAAGATTTTAAACTGTTAAAAGCATAAATCACTTAAGTAAAAATAATTAAATAAAAGAAAACAGAAAAGTGAATAAGAGAAAATGAAAATGAATTGTAAAAAGAATTAAAAGAAATTGGTTTAAACACACAAATTTTACAAGGTTTAAACACATATTGAATTACAAATTTTCTTCTTATTCTTAAAAGTTATGTTCCAAAACGGCTAATGTCATTACCGTTTAAATTTAAATATTCTGTTCGAAATCTCTTTGTTATTCAAACTGCCTGAGGACAACATGCATAATTTCGTCAAAAGCACTTGCAGAAATAAAATATTTCTTTTAATTTCTTTAACGCCTCCTTATCTTAAGTTCCTACTTGAGTTAATACAACCGTTGGTGTGACGCCCAATCTAAGTATTTAGTATACCTAACACACAAGTTTAAATTAACTAAAGAAAATGCTAGAATAAAAGAAATATCACTGTATTAAATAGATTTTAGAATGGGTATTAATTTTAGTTAAATTGCACATTTCCTATTACTACTATAATTAATTATTAAATTTAATGATTACAATAGTTTTTGGATTAATATTAGTATTAGATTAGTACACAAGATGGTAGTCTAATCACTTACCTTCAGGAAAAATTAATTATTATTTATTATTTATTAATAGTTAGCTAAAATATAGCCTGAATAATCTAGCATTTAATGAATGGACTATTATAGAATATTCAGGCTTGGTTGTTCGTATATTATCTACATTGAATTACAAATGGAAGTGAAACAGAAAAACATTTTAATATTTGAGATAATATCTTCTAAACTGCATACCAGTAAATGTCATGCTTTCAATGGCTGCTCTGGAGATGTGGGATATACTATACAGTTATATGTAAACATTTCATTTATGTTCTAGCAATTTTCTGTAGGGTATATACTAGTATGGGTTATATACATAAAATTTTGGTATTTTCATTCTTTATAACAGAACTTTTACAAGCTTACAAAATTTCTTAATGAAAAAGTTCTGTTATAAAGAATGAAAATACTAACTTTTAATCTTTATGTTGCTTTATTTTATTTAACATTGCATATGAGTAAATTTTATACTTTAACTGTTATGACAATATTCAAATACCCATTTAATATGGTGACCAAACTCCTTCATTTCCAGGAACTATCCCCAGTTTTGCCTGTTTTTAATATTTTACTGTAAAATCAATCTTTGAATAGAGCAAATTTATTAATATAATATCAAGAAGATCAATAAAAAATAAATTTTAAAAAACAGCCAAAGCTCAATCAGTGTTAGACTCCACTTTCATTGATTTTGAAATGTGTCCCTGGTTGGATTGCATATGATATACTCCACTTACATATGACACACTCAATTTGTTTCAATGTAAGTTTACCAACTCTTGAAGAGCTGACTCTGATATTTTCCATTCAAGGGTAAAAAAATTTTGAAAGATTTGATATTTTTATTGTCAGTACTGTTAAAACATTGTTGCCTATTCTTTAGTCTCTTTTATTATATAATCCAAAAGTTGATTACCTTGTCAAGTAAATATAGGAAGAATAAGCCTCAATTTAAAAGTTAGAGAATTTAAAAACTTTTGCCAAATTTTCAGGTGTCTTCCAGTGAGTTTGGGAGAGTTTGAAACTCAAGTCATGTGGTACAAATCACTAGGGTCAATCTGTATAAATGTTGGGGGATGAGCCAACATAAGAAAAATGTTCTCATTGTTAGGTTTTGAGTGAATATACAAAATAAAATGTATTTGTTATGTGCAGTACTTGTTTCTACTTTTAATTTTTATAGTATGGTATAAAATAAATAGACATTAGAAGGGAGACAATTTTGCTGGACAAAAATTTGCTGGTATTGAGGGATATGTCCCTCTGTCCCATATGGATCAATATCCATGGTACAAACTCCTTTAGCGAAATCATTTGACAAACTTATATAATGTGACATCCTCAAAATACCTGCATTGCTATATTAATAATTGACGATTAAGCATGCAGGAATCAATTTGTACAATAAATGTTTAGTTTTTATATATAGTGTCTACAGATAGCTTTGAATGACAGATTAATTTTTTGAAAATAACATGTTAATTGAAAATGTGTTAAGCAAACTCTCCATATAGCACCCATCAATGACTTTTTCCAGAACAATGATATAAAAAAATTATATAAACAAAAAAATAGGCCATAACACAAAAATTAAAATATGTTTTATTTAGAGACAATTAGTTGTTTTAACACATTACAAAATATTAATATATGAATATATTCAAATAATGTATATTCTTTTAAACAATTATCACCTAAAAAACAAATTAAGTCTAAAACACTCCTTAAAGCATAAAAATACATATTAAGTTCATGTTTTTAGAATTAAATTTTTAGGCTTTAAGACATACAAATATGTGACAAATAAACTTTTAGAATCAGAAGTTTTATTCTGGCTACAGGACTGTTTATATATCATTGGATCTACATCAGCAAGCTAAAAATTCTGACTGGTATTTTTTACTTTTCCAACCAGCACTAGTCTATTAACTATGATCCAAATGTAAGAAACATAATAGCTTGTCTATATGATGAAAGCAAAAGCATATACAGTCAAACCTCAGTTTACAAACTTAATTCGTTCCTAAAAGTTGTTCAGAAACCGATTTCTTCTAACTTACACTTTACAAAGAAGTGCTATAGAGACTCTGATTGCCTTCATGAAATATATCCAAATGAAACAAGACCAACAAGCACTTTATCTGTGCTTTCCAAAATATTATTTTTTAATTGATTTGATTTTATTTTAATTTTAGTTTCAGTTTCAGTTTAAAAACCAGAGTTTTAATTATTATTTTATTATTTTTTTTTATTTTAATTAACTGGCTACCTAGTATTAATAAATATCATAATATATAATATTATATTAATAAATTTTTGTTATTTAATTTAAGTTAAGCATCTTTAAACACAGGTTTGTGGATGTCATTTATATTATGCATATGTCAATTAACATGGTTTTTATTAATGAATTTGATTTAAATTCAATTGCAACACATACCATTAAATAGTAGTAGTATCTTATCCACATGCACATTGAAATCTAATTTGAATTACAATGTCATCAATTGTTTGTGTTGTGATGTCTAATGACATGAGGCAAATCTCAGTGCCACTACTGAATCAGTAGTCTTGTTGTTGATTGGTGGGCCATCAACTTTCTTTAACATAAGAAATGTAGGATGTTGATCATCGGTGGCTGGGCATGCTGAGTAGCTTGTTTGGAAACTGAGTTATCATATGGCAACCGGAGCAAATATGGCATTTAAACTTTTGTTCGTAAACCAAATTGTTCATAACCAGAGGTTTGACTGTATTACATATACTGTATATGAGCATTGCCTAAGCTGAACAGCCATAGCTATAGGAGGACTATGAGGTGGCTATGGGTTTGTAAACACTATTAAATAAATTAAATTAGAATATACAACTATATTTAAAAAATCATTATTAAATAGTTTCTGTGTTGAAAAAACTAATAATTATTACATAAACTAATCCTAGGACATTTTAATTATAGATATTTTAAAATCAGTTGTTATATTTTAAAAAGAAAACATTTTATTTAGTTATAATTAAAAAGTTTATTAAATTCATAAATTATTAATAATTATTAAACTTATAAATTGTAAAAAATAATTAAGTTTACACTAATTTATATAAAATTAATTAATATAAATAAATTATGGAAAAAAATGATTAATTAAGTTATTAACAAATTTTATAAATGTAATAGTAAATGTACTTTTTATTATTAATAGTGATTTAAATAAATTATTGATAAGTTAAAATATATCTTATCAGTTCTGTATACATTTCACGCATTGTCCTTGAAAAAATGAAGACAAATCAAGGATGATAAGTCAATGTAAATGTCAATTTTTCAAAGAAAGTTTTAGAAAATACTTTCAATATACATATAATATAAACAATTATTATATTTAATTATACATTCAATATGCTTATATTAAAATTAAAAAATTTCAACATAACTTTCCTTATTTTGTATTAGTTCTATAGTAAAGTATTTTTGCATGAAGCATTGTGTTAATTATGTATTATAAAAATTATTTTTATTAAATATCTTATACAAAATTACACTTACCACAATGTAGGATATATTTTCTTTTTTGCTAAATCTCCCTATAAAAATAAAATAACAGAAAATTGTAAACAAAAATTTTAATGTTTTGTTTATTAAAGTTATATAAAAATTCTACAAATTAGATTATTATTTTTTTCATTTAAAAAAATTTTTGACAAGCTTTAAATATGGTATATATAGGATGGCCAAAAAACAGGATAATCATCATGTTTGTTTTCTTTTTATGAATTCAAGCTACACATAAAAATGAAATTATAAACTGAATTTGTAAAAGAACTGTAATTTCTGTATTGAAGAAGCATCACCTTTTAACAATTTTTATCACTTACAAACTTTAAAGTAATTGAATACAACAGAAATAATCTTTACAATGATTAACTGACTTTTGGGTAATTCTGTACGCTAAAATTTGATGTACTTGCATAATCTCTCTTCAGTATGTTTGATATTAAGTTATCCTGGAAATTGATCATATTCTCTGTCGAGCATTTGTAAAGTTACTGATATTTCATTATAAAATAAATTATTGGAGCTAGCAATTTGTTGTATTCTACAATCAAATGATTTCTTGTTTTATTCTTTTACATGTTCATCTTCGGGAAAGTAGATAAATAATAAAAATCTAAGTCACTTTAATAGGGTTAATGCAGTCATTGAATACAGAAATGTATTTCAAGCTCCGTACAACTTTATTTTTATTTTATTTATCATTCAGAAAAGAAGCAAAGTGATTGAAAAACTATTCAAATGTCAAATAAGATAACTTTTAGATAAATTTATCTTAAAACAAAACTCAATTTATTTGATAGCAAATTAACCAGGAATATAAGTATTAATGTATTAATTAAATATATATATTTTTTACTTATATAAGTATTAAATTTTACACATATTACTTTTCACCACTCAAATTTTTCATTTTTCTACACTTTGCCATGTGCAATTAACAATCATTCTGCATATCAATTTAATCTTTTCAAATTCATAGCAAATAAACAAAAATTAAGATCATCAATATTATAACTTAATATAAATTTAATAAAAAAATATAAAAATTCTTAATTTTTTGTATGAATCTTAACAGTATAAGCAACCTTTATGTTGTTTTATTTCAATAGTGCAATAATCTATATTGTATTAATTTAAAAATATTGTAAATCAGTCCAGTAATTCTGACAACTTTATCACTCTTAATATAAATTTCTTGGATTTTTAAGAAAAATAAAAAACAAATTCAAATTTTTATACGTTATTAAACAATTAATATATATCAAATTTGAATGAAATTAATTGGAATAATTTTATGTTTAATAATAATCCATTATCTCTAATATATTTTTTTCAAATACTGTATTAGACTCATTTATCTGAGTTAATCTTAACTATGTAATAAAAAGACTGATTAATAGTAATGAGACTGATTTTTTATTCAGAATCAGATGACTCCACATTTCAGGCTCTGAACATTTTTTGAAGTAGCATCCTTCATATTCAATACATTTTTTCAATATTTCAGAAAATTATTCAAAGACATATAATAGACTGTTTTATGACATTACTTTTAGCATTGCAGCTGTGGCATTTTTCACTTTATTATAATGGTAAAATTTTTATTGCAGTTGTTTTTCCATGATTGAATATGTCCAGAGATCACACAAAGCTCAGTCCAGCTACACACCAACCAATGCCGAATATTATAGCCCAAAAATATTCGGCATTGGTTGGTGTGTAGCTTTATAATATATCAGGTTTAGTGATGCTCAGTCCAGGCAGTCTCACCAATTATAGATCAAAACTGCCAATGCAGCAACAAGTAGTTGGGCCTTATTTGGAGCAAAAGCCATTATCTGTTGAGCAAATCTGGTCTTTCCTCCAGGCAAATGGATTTTTAGAATATCTGCATAGTATCTGCAGATAACCCAGTGCTATAGGATCATACCGTATGCATTTAAGAACAGTACTTTCAGAGAAATGTTTACTTCATATGCCATGATAATACATACAAGATGCCTCCACTTGCTGTGACAATGCTGAAGACTACATTAGTCCAACTATCAGTTCAGACATATTGATGTATGTTTACAAACACCTTTGCAGTATTTCCACTATTTCACAGTTATTCACAACGAGAAATAGAATTAGAGGCAGTGTGGACAGGAAGAAAAAGTAATGAGACTCCCTCATTTCTCTTCAATCAGCCCTTGAACAATAATTTGTTGAAAAGAAAATTTAAAAAATTTTTTAAGTTTCATTATTTTTCAAATTTTAGTCTATTAATAGACAATCACCAACTTTTGACATACGCATTCCTAAAAATGAGTCCGAATGTCCAAAAGTTAGTTGATTTGATTGAATGTCATAAAGTTCTGTTCCCAGAAAGTAAAAAAAAAAAACAAAAATTATAGAATTTTTATTAAGGAAAGAAATTTTTATCTTTTACAATCAATATTTTGTGTTGCAAAAAATATTAAAACTATACATTGAACAGAAAACAGACAATAAAAATTAATTTTCATAAAAGATATTTATGATACTAACTAATAAAACCAGCAGTAAATGGCAATGTACTGTACAATAGCTTAACATTTTCTTTATCAGCAGAAAATGTACATAAAGTATCCAAATTTGAAGACAAAAAAAATAATTTAGGAGTATTAAAGTATTATGTACCAGTACAAAAAATCCAGCAATGATTCTCAACTTTCCCAGAAAAATTAAAATTGTATGTGTGGTACCATATTTTATTATTAAAAACTTTTTATATTTTTAATTATTATAAGATAGCAAAAAGTTTAATTTTGAAGGTAGGGATGGGTTTTTATAAAAAATTGTAAATGCTAATAATGAGTAAAATTATCATTAAGTCTGACCCTACTCGAGATATGACATGCAAAATCCCTTTATCTCCTCACCCCCTCGACCTTTAATCACCAAAATTTAATAGCATCAATTCCCCTAATACACAAATCTCACTTCAAAATTTCAGAAATTTTTGACATAAAGCACAGGAGTTATTAAGCTTCAAAGAAGGTAAGCAAAATCATGCTTCCCATAAAAATACATACAGAAAAACCCCCCAAACTTTTTCACATTTCTTGATGTTTTAAGGTTCCGAGTCCAAAAATGGAGGTCATTTTTTTGACCAATCACCATACTTTCCCTCTGTTGTATATAACAGAGCCAGGAAAGTAAAAATGAATTGTCTAAAAGCTGAGGACTGCCTTTTGTTAATAAAAAAATACAGTGTTTTTGTCCCTTTTTCGTATAATCTTTGTCATATTTACTATAAATTTTATTTTTAAAATGTTCTTGGGCTTTTAGTTTTGTTCACTAGAACTTTTGGATCTGAGAATTCTTGATCCCTCATTAAAATAATAAAAAAGTTTTGTAAAATGTTAACAATCAAACACACACTCAGCAGAAAGGTTTTTAGTGATGATTTCAGTAATTATTCTTTTGGCCACAGACATTTATTTGCTTATACACTAATGTTTTAAGCTTAATGTATAAGCGATCCTCAAGTAACATTTTTGGAACATCAGTTACAAACTATTCTAAATAACTGATGTTCCAAAAATGTGTCACTTGAAGATGGACTATATATTAGGCTGAAAATGTTAATGTATAAGCAAATAAATGTCTCAGTGGAAAAAAGGTTTCTAATGATGATTTTAGTCATTTGTAAAATGTTTTTGAATAATTTTGATCTAATTTGCTATCCTACATTTTTACATTTATAGTTAGAGTGTTTCTTTCCCTCATATGATGATGATGATGATGATAACTGTACACATGTTCTAGTTTTGTCATCACAAGAATATGTTTCCATTACTGAAACATAATGTTTAATGAAATTTAAAAAATGTTTAACTGTACATATTTATAAAAACTTTATAGTAATCTTATTAGTACTGGGACACAAGTTGAACATGCAAGTTCATTTTAATTATTAGCTGCAACATAACAATATAAATTAACAAAAGAAGGTTTTGTTCATTTTGCTACATAATATTTCTAATTTTTATTATATATATATTTTTCATATCAATTCTCTCCCATATAAAATTCAAAACCATCATTACTTTTCAATTATTATTCAATGAAAAAGCACAACTTTTACTCTCTCAACAAAAAATAATTAATGTATTTCAATCTATTCCAAACAAAACCTTTAACACCAGCATAATTATATTTATGCTAGTATTATAATTTTTATTTAGAGTATATTGTCATAGTATAACCAGTTATTATTTCCATTACATTTTCTCTATAATATTCTCTTCTTGCCAATCTCACTTCAATTCTCTATTTCTATTAATTTTTAAATTAAGAAAAATATTTATCATCAAATGATAAAATTTGATTTATACTTTCCAAAATAGCATGACAAACTGAAACTTATACATATGAGCATAAAGAACAGTCTGTCAAATGTCCATGAAAATAAATATGGGCTTGCAATGTTCTAGAAAAACTACATCTAGATTTCATTAGGACACTAGAGCTGTCAAGAGCTTGTAAGGGGCCCAAGGATAAACTGGAAACTTCTTCCCATTAGCTGGCTCCCTTTGCCATTTATTTTTGAACAACAGAAATACATTGCTTTTTTAAAAAAAGAAACATTCTGTCTTAAAAACTTTTTTTGAGTAAAAATGACATTAATTTATAGAAGAGACCACTAGAAACTTCTAGACACACTGTAAATGAAACTTACTTCTATCCCAAACTGGACAGTGCTAATATCCTTCTCTATCTTTTTCACTAACGTTTTCGAACCTCTGGTTCTTTTTCAGGTGAACCGACAAGTTAAGAATGATGAAGACGGCGCATGTTTAAGTAGAACTTTCGGAATTTGTTTTTCTTTTTGAAAGATTCTTAACTTGTCGGTTCACCTGAAGAAGAACCAGAGGTTCGAAAACGTTAGTGAAAAAAGATAGAGAAGGATATCAGCACTGTCCGGTTTGGGATAGAAGTAAGAAGAGACCACTACAAATTCCTAAGTTTTCTCAGGCCCAGGGAAAAATTCCTAGCTTCCCTCCCCTTTCTTTGTTTTTTAAAGGCTCTGAACACAAATATCTTATCTCAACCAGTTTGAATACATCCATAATGTGTGAAGTGCCGTAAAAGAAACAAAATAAAAACATAATAATAAATCTGAAAGTTATGTAATTACCTTTAAAATCATAACTTAAGTTTAGTATTTTTAAAATGGCATTTTAATATATAATATATTCTAAAATATAAGTTAATATTATCATTACAAATAATGCAACATATTTTTAAACACTTATTAAATTTAAACATAAAAAAATTTAAAGATTTCAATTTATCTGAAATATTGAGAAATTCAAAATATACAAAAAAAAAAAAAAAAAAAAAAATCCCTTTTATATTCAAGAATCCTGTAACTTCAACTTTTAGATAATGTTTATGCAAAATTTTCCTTTATTTCTACAAATACTATTTATGAAATTACATTTTAATGAACTATGAAGAAATAAATAATTTTGCTTAAAGCAACATAGAAAAATTTAGTTTTAAATTTCTGAAATTCTACAGATTCATTTATGAATAGGAAAACTATTCATAAATTTTTGTAATAATAACTGACACATTCAAAAAAAATATTTATTTAATGTACATTTATCTTTCTTTTTACATAGTCTATTTTATGTGGCTCTGAAATAACAGGGTTGACAGAAGAAAACTAATCCTCTTTTTGTGAACAATGTTTTTTACATGGGAAAAAATTTGAAAATTTTCAAAAAAATGTTAACTTTTTATGAAAATTGTATTATCAGTAAAAACAAATTACTCTTTTGTTAAAATCAAGAGTTCATTTATCTTTTTAAGCACAAGTATAGTACAGTATGTATAATACTATATGTCGATTTTGTGTTTCATATGCTACCTTGTGTTTACTATTTTTACATATAACGAATGTTAATAATAAATGATGTTAGAATAAAAAAGCTCAAGTTTTTTTGTGAATGGAATGAAAAAATAAGCAATTTAAGTTCTGAATCCTATCAAGCATTTTTCTACAGGATGCATGTTCTGTACATTTTTTACATGATTTTTGTTTTATGTGGCATCCTTCAGAATGTTTCCACTGCACAAAACAGGGATAAGTGTATTTGAAGATTAAATTCTTAAATTTTTTGTGTATAAGAGCCAAATATTTATTTTTAAAACCATAAAGTTTATTTTATTTTATTTTTTCCGAGGTTTTCAAAAATAACGAGCCAAATATCTAGATACTTATAGGAACTATGATTTTTGAATTATTTAAAATAAAATTATTTGATAAATGTCACCACAAAACTTTTTTAAATCTAAAAACAACACTTTCTGATTTCTATTATAAAGAATAAAAAAAAGTACAACTTTTGCAGTATTATATTTGAACATCTCTGACCGCATGAGGTAAGTCCAGATTTGTTGTTTATCCTTATACACTATTGTATTGTATTGTATTGCCATATTGTAATCCATGTGGATGCCACCCATTGCATCATTCCATATCAAAATGTTGATACAATGATATGCAACAAAGATGCAAAAAATCCAAAATGCTCAGTTGTTGGATTTTTATTTTCAGTTTCACGTATCTAAAAGCCTTTTACCAGTGCACGTATCATCACTCTAAACCAATTCATATCATAAAAATTAATGAACTGTTACAAAAAATAATATGCTTTTTTTTAAACCCTACCCTTTCAAAAAATCCCATGCATGAAGACTTGGAGACAATTAAAAAAATTATCAACAACAAAATACTATCTATTAGAAGAGTTCATAGCCTTCCTTTCTCATTTACCACCCAGAGGCATAAGCCCCTATTTTGCTGCTCCTCTGCCATAACAAAAACATAAATACAGATAAGAAGACTGGTTTGAGTGAAAGTATCATAAGGTGATAATTATTCATTGTAATAATAATTTTAAAAAGAATTGCTATATTAAAAAGTTTAACAGAAATATATTTTTATATTTTTCAACATTTCTGATAGGCTCTTAAGATATTGTCATATTAGGTCTATAAATATAAATTTTATTCCTACCAATGTGAATATGTTAATCAAGCAAATAACAATATCCTTTTAGTCTTTCTACGTATTTTTATTAATGTGTAAATCTGTCAGCCAATTTTTTTAAAAGAAATACTTTATGAGTTTGTATTCCACTTTTAACACAAATATTTATCTTTGTCAGGATTTCAATGGGTGTTGCTATTAGAGAAAATATTCTTTAATCATGATTTGATTTGTAGTGTTATATTACATCAAAATCAAAATAAATTTTACATTGTACACAATTTATAAGATCTCTGTATACTGTATTTAAAATACAATAATTTTATTTATTTAAATACAAACATTAAGAAAAAAGTTACAATGTATGAAAAATTAAAGTTAAGTGAATATAAACTTTTGTTAAGTTTTTAAATACATTAAAAATTCATGCTAGTTATATTTATATTAAAACAATATTAAGAAACAAAAGAAAAATCAAAATTTGCCTTTCTGTTTTATTATTGCTAAAATAATTATACATTCTTTGGAAAAATTGTTGTTATAATGAGAATTATGATATTAACTCTTTATTTTAACAAAACATTTTTCTTCATTAATTCATTTTAATATATATTATTATTGGACAGATAATTGTTGACATAAGTGCTTGATGAGATAATTACTACATATAAACTAATGCTGTTAAATATTTTTATTAAAATAAAAGCAAAAGCATTATTTCAAAATAACCTATGCATTTGGATTAAATCATTTTACAATATTTATTACATTTTAATTTAATTTAATTTAAGCATAATAAAGATGTTTATGAATGTCTTCAGAATTCTTCAGAAAAAATGTATCAAATATCATAAAAATACACATCCAAATACAGCTGTACTTTGCATTTTGTTATTTTCTATAATTTGTGTAAATAAAGCTCTTTGAGAAAGAAATTCTCAGTTTCCTAAAATAGCTCTAAATTCAGTGATTATAACTAAAAAAAAAAAACTGAAATACTAATAGAACCTTACATTTATCTTTAGTATAAGCACTCATTGGTAGTTTTCTTCATAAACCATTATTATTATTATTATTATTAACAGTATAAATTGCATTAAAAAATTCCATAAATTTCATCTGTTAACTAATAGTTAAATCTAGGATATAACAACAATGAATTCATAAGGTGTGTCTTGTTATTTACATCTAGAATAATGGTTTTCAACTTTTTTTTTGAAGCTGGCACTGACTTTGGTATGTGTGACAGACCTTGATAACCAATAATTTAAACTTTAAATAAATTATTACAGTATCTAGGGAAGCTACAAAATTCCTGAAACTTGTAGCAACATTGTGTCATGAAAGTCAAACTACAAATCATTGGTTTTGAGACTGTATTTAGAATGTGTCTATTATAAATGTAATGTTATGAAATAAATATTAATGTTCTACATTTGTTAAGAAAGTTCTTTAAAACACAAATTCAATTTAAACTACTTTCATCAGAAATTTATTGCCCCTAGAATATCAGTTGTATAAATAATATTCAAACATGAATAGATACATATTACTTTTAATAAATTATAATATATAACAGACAATATTTATCTGATCTTATCAAAATTTTATGACTATTCCAATTGTCTAAAAGTATATATATTTTTATGTACAACAGAAAAATGGTAGTTAAATCTATAATACAATATACATTATCACAATAGATTATGATGATAACATTAAATTTTCTTAGAAAATTAAATATTTAACAAAAAAAAAATCTTAAAAATTTTTATTTTGAATGATAAATTATTGTATATAAAAATAATAACAATTTTATTTTATATTTTATTCCAAATAAATAAATTGATAAAAATCTATAACCTGTTTGAATTTGGAACAACCAATTAGGTCAGAATGAAATATTTAGTAGAAAATAATAGTTCATTGTTAAAATTATATATATTAACGTCATTTCCCTCAATATATATCTTTGTATATAATTTTAAATTTTCATATTTCAAATAGTTATAATAATAAATACCGTATTTTATGGACTATAAGACGCACTTTTTCTTCGAAAAATTGCCTCCAAAATTCAGGTGCGTCTTATAGTCCGTAAAATACGGTATATTACTTCATCTATATTCAGTAGAATGAATGCAATTATAAAATTACAAGAAGTTTTAAGAGCTTAAAATCAACAGATATGCTCAATTATACTTTATAATTTAAGTAAAATTATAAAGTAAAATTTAAGTTAGTAAACTTAAATTATAGTTTATAATTTAAATTTTTTTCTATTAATAAAAGAATTCTTTATGCACATTTCAAAACACCTGTATCTCTTTTTTCTAACAGATTCTTTAATTAATTTAAGAAAGTTATATACAGAACTAGAATTCTTGCATAGAATTCTTTATGCATCACATATAATTCTAAATTAATATTTAGAATTACATGTGATGCATGAAGAATTATTTTATTAATTATAAAAAAAACTTAAGAGTAAACAGAAATAAATAGATACACAGTTAAATTTATTAATGATAATCAGATTTAATAAACACTTGTAGTCATTGGGAAAGAATCTCATAAAATTAGCAGTTTAAATTTGGTAATTCTCTTTACATTTATCATTTTAAATTTGTCACACTTATCTTTAACATTTAACTTCATTATTAAATTGTAATAAATCATGATACAAGATAAAAGCTTGAATAAAATTTACAAATATCATAGACTTTAGATTCAAATCCATTTACATATTTCTTGATAAATGTAGTGCTTAAACATATTTAACTTAAGTATGAACAACATTAAATCAATACAATTACAATTCAGGCCAACAGTTAAAAAATGTATTTGAAATTCAAAAATGTTATATAATTAAATTCTTTTAACTCAATCGTTACGAATTGTTTATGGTTTATGAATTCTTTGCTAAAATGAAATTGACATGTCTTAGTTTTTAATTTGAAACTGATTAATTAATCTATGTATTTTACTTATGACAATTATCTAATAATTAGGAAACACCTATATATAAGCCAATATGCCAATGTAAAAAAACCAACGTGTAGACTGATATTTAAACCAATTTAGGTCAATATATTGTAAAAAATTAAATAAATATACTTACCGAAGCTCCTAATACTATAAAAGTATAATCAGTTCTGTCTTCTATACTTAGTTGATGTATGGCATTTTTGATTAATTCGATACATTGCGGAGAAACATCAAAATCATGATCCTCTTCCATCTCCCTTCCTTCTAAGCTATGACTGTTACTCTGTACGCAACCCAGATCTACACCTATATTTGCCAAGGGGGAAGTAAGATGTGAAAGTGATATATTCCGAAAGTAAATAAATCGATTTCTTTCTTGAATATATCAGTTTTTTCTTCCTCGTGTTCTTTTCTAGTGTTCCTTTCTACAATTGCTACAGAAATTATGTTAACTAGGTAAAGTAGTTAGTGTGCATTCTTGGTAAATCATTGGAAAACCTGTCTTAGGTAACATTTACCATTGTTCCGCGGTATTATTGTCCGAATTTAGAACAAATTTCATTTTTTTAAGTTTTTTTTGGTTGCTATGTATTCTTTTCTTTATTCAAAATCATTCGTCCGGTGTATTCTCATTCGGAAAAAAAACTGTTTAATCAAGGACGAAACGGTTACCTTTTAATTAAAAACGAAGAAAATAAATAAATTGTAATGTGATTATGATTGTTATTTTAACTTAGTTCGTTATTTTTAATTAATTGTATTGATGCAAATCCGATGAGGAAAAGTTTTAGCACATCCGTCTTGTGTTCGTGTAAATTGTTTCGTCATTCACCTTAGTTACGAGTCATTTAATGATTATACATCTACACCAATATTTCATAGCAAATACTGTGATATCTTGTATATAAAACTCTACGTATAATGATATATTTTATTACACAAAAGTCTAGGGCTTTTGTCTACTTGATAATTCATTTTTCTAACCAAAAAAAACTTATTTTCAATCAGTAACTCGCGATCTACCGGTTGATTAACTCTACTAGTATATACAAGCATTAATTAATTTATATAAAATTAATAGACGGTTATATATCGACTAGCTTATTTTAGTTACATACAAGCTTATCTAACTTTATACACACGTGTTTATATAGCTTATATAGGTTATATATTTAACTTATATGCTGTATAGTAACTTATTAAGCATATGAGTATGAGCATAACAACATTGTTATCACATAAATGTTTAATAGTTATAAAGATCTACCTGTTGACAAATAGGAAAATGAAACATTTTAATTCTTTTTTTAAATTTCCGATTGAAGTTTTGAAAGTATAAATGAAAATTTTGTAAAGCAAATTAAGTAAAATATTTCATCTTTTTTGAAACTATTTTATCACTACAAAAATTATATTTTAATGAAAACTTATTTAGGTCAGTTGTTCTTAATTCTTTCTAATTCACGGAAATTTAATGTTTTAATCGTTTTTTTTTACACAATTGCGTTCTGATTCATTAATGTAAACTTCGGTTTATTGCTTTTCATTTTCCTTTTCACCATTCTTGAGTGACACTTACTGTCAAAGTACATTATTCATTTATTTTGTAATCAATTTTTATGCTTTTCAATAGCATAATGTCTTTATTCTGTTATTTTTTAACATTGCAACATTATCAATTCAATGTTTATTCTCATAATTAAATTTGATTTGTAAATTGTAAGAAGGCCTTTTTTCCAGTATCAGATTCAGGAGTATCCAAAGCGGACAAACTCAAAAATTAAAAATATTTTAATAATTAATTAAATAAATACACATGTCGGCGATTGTATTGTGAATGATCTGATAAACTACATTTGCCTTCATAAACATTTTTAATAAAAATAACGTTTTGAAGTTCAACAAATAAATTTTAAGGTGTTTTTCAAGGAGGAGGAATTAAGTCCCTGTAGCTCTCTCCTCGGATCCATCATGGGTTCGATCAGCCCATAGTGATGCTGTGGGTATTGAGACCTGACATATCCGGGATGCATCATCCCCAAAAAATTCTTGGAGTTTTTCTACCCGCCGAATTCGTTTCCGGGTACTCCAGAGCGGTAGACCTTTACTTTAACCCTCAGCCATCCGGTCGTTTGTAATTACTTTTAAAATTGTTTAACGAAAATAAAATAATGTAAAATTTATTATTTTTAATGAATTAAAATTATATAAATAAAAGTTTTCATACGTAATTGTAAATATTTATAATTATAATAATTTTTTTATTATTATAGAAAATTAAAATTTCTGTAATTATTGTAGAATAAAATACATTTAAATACTTATTCACTTCAGAGTTTGACTTTGATAAACTTTACTAATTTATTTTTATTTTTTTAAATTTTCCTGCTACGAATTAAAACTGATCGGCGGGATGATCAAAAGTTTTCCGGGTTTTCTTCACGTATCTAACACTTAAATAGAGGCCAATTTTCTAAAAAAAATCTTCTCGAAAGGTATTACACCTTGGCAGATCGCACTCTTGTCACATTGCTTTGTTCCATCAAACAAAAAAACGAATTAGAGCGTTGAGGTTTCTGAAAAACGCATTGAACCCGTCTCGGGCCAGCCCTGTCAATATCTGCACGTACAACTTGATGCCATTTCGAACTAAACTGACTCGTTGAACTTGGTGGAAACGTAAAAACAAACTCTGATTTCGGTGAAGTAATCAATCGTATTGATTTAACGTGATTGATTACTGTAATTGAACCATCTAAACTCGCTTTTAGCTAGCTTTTCGTCTCCGTGCAAAATTCAGCTTTCTACATCTGTATTAAATGAATTGATGACAAATTCATACCAAAATCACATACCCAAAAGTGAGAAATTGTTAATCCATTTAATTTGATAAACACATTTACTTTACCTTATGCTTGTGAGAAATCAGTGTTCTACACCTGATCTATGGGATGAAGTTGGAAAAACGTTTCTGTTTGTGTAAACATTTCTCAGCAAGCATAAAGTGGTTAAGTAAATTTGTTAACTAATGAAGAATTCTACAAATAAGCTTATCAATAAGAAAAAATATATACATCTTAGTGTAAATATTCGTAAAAAACGAAAGTTGGATTTACATAGACGGGGAATGAACGGTCAGATGACCGTGACATCCTACTGCTCTATAGAACCCGTGATCGAATCCGGACTGGTCAAAAAATTCCAGGAATTTTTCGGGGGTGAGCTATCCGGATATGTTGAGTACCATCCCACATTAACCGGTCACCCCATTGTGGGCCTGGCCGAACCATTATAGACTTGCTAAAAAGTCTCTTAGTGCCCACAGGCGAAAAGAGTTAAAAAAAAAAAAAAAAAAAAAAAAAAAAAAAAAAAAGACAGCCAGATAGTCCCGGCGGTAAAAGGCTGAACCCGTCTCTCTGAAAGAATCGGATTCGAGCTCGAGTTGACCCTGACCTATACCATTGGAGGCGAACCTGTGGCACGCGTATCATACGATTTCGATTTACCATCTGTCTTTTTCAATCAGCTTCTTTATAGTTATTCTAATTATGGCATATTCATTTAATTTCTTTAAATATCGTTATTCAAACTCCGAAATTTTGGAACGCATAAACAGTTTTAAAGCTAAGTATGCTTACTATTGCGCGTGGGCTCAAAAAACTTCGCCATCCCTGTTCTATAGGAATAATACCTTGTCTCTCACACTACTCTTGTAGTTTATTTATTTTTTAACTCTCCGCCTTGTGGGCAGTAAGAGGGCCTGTTTAAGTAAGCCCATTATGAGTTCGACCAGGCCCACAAGGAGGCGGCCGAATAACGAGGAACGGGGCCCGAAAGATCTGGGGATATTTTGACCCGTCCGGATACGATCCCAGGTCCCCAGAGCGGTAGGCTGCCACGTTGACCGCTCCGCCATCTGGCCATCGACGACTCTAGTGTCCAAAGTGCAGAAAAAGTTTTAATAATAATAATAATAATGTCAGAATACTTAAATAATTAATAATTAAAGTTAAAGCTAATTGATTAATTGCAAATATATAATAGATTCGTGCAATTAAATAGTTAAAATACCATAGAAAAATACTGAAACAGAAATCGAAATCGGTCTTCTCAATTTAAGATTTTCTTTAGTTTATTTTAGAATTAATAAATAAGTTTTAATTTTGAAATTAATATTTTGAATTATAAAATTTTTGAAAAAATGAGAACTCGTGTTGATGTTATTAAGACTAAAAAAAAGTTTAAAAAAGAAATGTGTTGATTGGTTAGAATTTACAAACAAACGATTACGTTTTGTTATCCGTCCAATCAGAGATGAGACGCGATTTTTGAAATGTAACGTGGAGTGAAATTTTCTAGAAGAGAAGGAATTTGTATTTAGCATTGATATAAGACTATTTTGTGGTAAGAATCGTTTTGTTTTAATATGAACGATTATAGAACTAGACAGGATAAATGATATTTTGTAAGATGATAAAGAATTATTGACGTAAATAATGAAATGTAATTGAAAAATTTCACTCACGTTCTTTTTAAACATGGAAGTTCGGTATAACACAGGAAATATTTTTTAAGCATTATTTTGAATAATATACTTAATAATTTTCAAGTAACTAACGCAAATTGTCATAAAAATGATCTTATTATTTCAGATTGTAACATATTCTAATTCTAAACAGTTTATTTACATTTCAAGTATCAAGTCAATTTTCAAATATTTTCCTTTTATTTTATTCGATAGAATGATTTGAATATTTTCACATTCCTAACTTGTCATTTGAGAGTCTGAACTTTAAAATTTAAATTCATTTTAGTGTTTTTTGGTAATTGTGTAGGTAGATCCAAAAAAAAAAAAGTTACAAGCTGCAGCATTTGAAAAGTAATTAATGTGGAGGGAATATTTTTTCCCCAGAGTGGAGAAAGGTGGTGCTAGTTGTCTTATACTGGTTGTGCGGGTAGGTAGTGCAAGTTTGCAGACACATCAGAGCGATTGAAATGGCAAATGTTTAGAAAAGGATGTTTAGAAAAGTAGCCTTGCTTGAAGTGATTTGCTTCTTACGGGCAAAGAGTGTCTGTATCTGAAATTCACAGTCAAATTATGGAAGTCTATGGTGAAGAAACAATGAGCATCCTCCTGCATGGCATTGCCAGTCCCCGTAATGCTTGCAAAACTCAACAATTACTGCAAAAGTTCAAGTGGGAAGTCTGGAGCCACCCTCCCATACAGCTCAGATTTGGCACCCAGTGACTATTTCCTTTTTCCAAAAATGAAGGAACACTTATCTGGAACAAGGTTCTCTTCAGACAGTGATGTGAAAACAGCTTCGAAGAACAGCTTCAATGGGCAGGGATGTGATTTCTACCAAGCTGGGTTATACAAGTTTGTCCGGCATTCGGATAAATGCCTAAATAGATTTGGTGATAATGCGGAAAAGTGATCGTCAAGTATGTTTCTTAATTTCCTTTTGTATTTTCTGTATATTGTTAATAAATAATTTTTTATTACCCTTGTAACCTTTTTTTGGATCCACCCTCATATTTACAAACTACATCATAATTTTTGTTAAAGTATTTGCAATAAATTGTTATCTTAGAACACCATAAGTATAGAAAAGTCAAATTAAAAATTGATACTAATACAGAATATATTTAAAGAATTTAAAATATGCAATAACTGAAATACAATTTGTCAGTTGAAGGCAAGCAAAAATATAAAGAAAAAAATATAAAAAATAAACCTCTCAAAAAGTAACAATAAGCATCTTGAATCTTTGATAGAGTTGTTTTTAAGTATTAATTTTATAAAGTTTCTTGTAAATGTTGGGAGTTATGACATAATTTGAAAGCTCCATTAATCATAAAATTCCTCAAAACTTTTTACCATGATGATGAATAAACAAAAACTATTTCAGATGATCAATAAATGAACTAAAAAGTAAAATTTAAAAATTGTTAAAAATATACAACATTGAAGACATATAAAAAGAAAAACTTTTGATGTTTTCTTAAATATCCTTTCACAACCACTGGAACACATATATAAATATTAAATTAAATAAAATATCTACAAACGTGAAGCAGATAATAGTAAGGGCTTATCACACCAGTGATAATAGGTGCAAACACTCATGAATCAAAGTAGAACATTTAATAAAAACAAAAAAGGGGGTGTACAGTAAAATTGACATATGAAAACAAAAAAAAAATCAAAATGCATTTTGGACTATTGGAATAGTCCCTCTTCAGTTGGTTTTAATTTAAAGGTGTTAATATACTTAAAACTATACAAGATAAATACACTACTATAATGGTATGAGCAGTAAGCATCATCAATATAGACAGATGTAAAAAAATCTTCATAATGTTGCAAGGTGGCGTGACATACAGGGTACTGATACAAACAGTTATAAGTTAGCACAATAATAGGTTAATAGTTCATAATAGGTTAACAGTTATTTCGTTTGATGTATGTTTGTATATATTATGAACTGCTTGACGTTTGTAGATATTTAATTTAATTTAATTATATCAAGGGCTAAAAGCAATTTTTTGTAGTATATAAACATCCCAAAGCTTGATGTATTAACATTATATTAATACATCAGGCTTTGGGAATTATTAATGGAACACAATCAACATTCATGGTGTCAACCTTCTTTTATAGGCTCTTTCCTGCCCTTATTTACGTAAATTGTTTAAAAGTTCCATGACGTCAGTTATGTTCAAAATTTTCATTGTAAAAAAATTCTTTACAATGAATGTGAAAGGATGTTCAAGAAAATTTTGAAAGTTTTTCTTTTTGTATAAGTCTTCAATGTAATTTTTTACATGTTTTTAAATATATATTTCATCCTGAATATTGAATTTTTTTTCTTTACAAAAAAAAGTAAAATATTTTTGGCCAAACACATATTTTTGGTCATCAGCTTTTAATAACTGAGAATAATAATAAAAAAATATTTGAAATTAAGAATAGTACATGTAAAGAAGAAATTTTTGTTAGAACAATTTTAAATTCAAATAAACAATTATAATACGAAGGCTATTTTTTAAATACACTCAAACCTGTTTTTGTGCGATTTTTTATTTGTGTGATTTTTTGTGTGTGGTATACGAATTTCAATCAAATTGGTATACTGCACACAAATAATTGCACAAAACACATTGCACATATAAAAAATCGCACAAAAAAAGATTGCACAAAAACAGGTTTGAGTGTAAGGTCCATTTTTTAACAAGAAGAAAAATACTGTAAATATCATTAAAATATATTTTTTTCCATATTCTACATACTTTTATCTACTTTTTTACATAATTTTCATTTTGTTTAAACATTTGTCATACCGCTCAACAATTTTTTGAATTCCGATTTCAAAGAAATCTGCCGCCTGTCAAGAAGCCCAATCCGCGACTGCAGTTTTCACTTCTTCGTCGTTGAAATGTTGACCACCAAGGAACTCCTTTAAGTATCGAAACAAGTGAAAATCACTGGGTGCAAGGTCTGGACTGTGTGGATGATCATATCGAGTCAAAACGATAAAGTACTGCCTAATCTTTTTGTTTTGTGATCGTCAGAAAGCAGTGTTGGAACCCACCGAGAACACAATTTTCGATAACTCAGTTTCTCCGAAACAATGGCATACGAAACTGATCTTGAAATCTATGGAAATTCAATTGATAATGTTGAAATCGTGAATCGTCGGTCCTCTCGAATTTTGTTATCCACATCACGAATCAAATCTTCAGAAATCAGAGAAGGTCGGCCAGGGCGTGGCTCGTCGTGCACATTAACTCGCCCATCCTTGAACATTCTTACCCATTTTCGAACTTTACTGTCACTCATAGCGTTATCACCGCAAACTTCACAAATCTGTCAGTGAATTTCCGCTGCTGCCAAGTTTCTTGCATTCAAGAATCGAATAACAGATCATATCTCACAGTCGGCGTGAGACTCAATTTTCTTAAACATTTTAAACTTCTACAGCTCAGCATACAGACAGACGATATGGCTGCAAATGGCGTCAAAACGCGCGCCAAGCTTGCTCGGAGCAGAAGCGCATACATACTGCCGTGATTGCGCATTATTCTCACTTTCATTCACAAATGGACCTTATTTAAAAAATAGCCCTCGTATAATAAAACTTTAAAATTACACATATACAATGGAATAATTTTCATTAATACAAAATTTTTATATTAAAATATTTGTACATGAAATAAAAACATAAATAAAAAATAATTATTTTTTTAAAAATTGTGTATTTAGTTATTTCTGATAGAATTCCATCATTTTATACAAAATTTATTTTTGTTCTTTGTTCTAAAGATATTCTGCTACATATGGTTATACTTTAAAAGTTTTATTCTATTTTTAGTAGTCATTTAAGTTAAAATCTTGTTCTAACAAAAATGTTTAACATCATTCTAATCTGTTAATTGAGTTGTTATATGCATGGAGTGTCAAGCCTTGTCATGATAGGAGCCATATATCACCTATCAGAAATATGTGAGACCCATATCTTCTATTGGAATGGTATCTTATGTTATATATACTGTAGTTATCACTTTTCTGTAGAAATTATTGTTACTTTTGTGAGGATGCAACAGTTATTTCTATACCAACAGGTTGCCAAAAAATTGGAGATCACGTGAATGAATACTGGACATGGATGCAGAAGCAGTATAGGAAACACTTGTTAATTTCAAATCGGATAGTTCAGAATCCTGTTAGTTGTACTTTTGTCCCAGATGGGGATATAGAGTTTACAAGTTAAGGAATTTGGTTAGTTTGAAATATGGCTACTTTGAAATTCAAAGCAAAAATTCTGTCCAAACTGTGGTATGGTTATGTTAACTTGTTCATTTAGATTGAAGTGTCTTCATACTATAAGAGAACAATAGACCAAGAACAGCTCTAATCTGGTCAATATGGCTTTGTTTTTATAGTAACACATTTTTGGATGTCACCTTAGCTGTGGACTGCCCTTTTTTCTCTTATCATAAAATGTGGCAGGTTTTCAGGATTGCAAGATTGGGCTGCAAGTAGCAGATTGAGATATTTGTATGGTTCTAGCCTTACACATTTAGGTGACTTACTACTTTTTGGGCCACTTTAAAAGTAATTTGGGCTACATTTCTAAGAATTCTACATTACTTTTTATAAAATCTATCTGGCAGTCTGTGATGTTCTTACCAGACACATGCTGTTTACCTGCAATTTATTTATATTATTATTATTAATTATTAATTAACAAAAATAGCTTTCTCTATAAATAGCTGTATTCCATTTGCTTAATAAATTACATCAGTTACATGGCATTTGGCGTATTTTACAGAAATATGTAAATTATTAGAGAAAGATAACATACACACTGTCTGTCAGCATTACGTAAAAATATTTATTTTGTGAGTACTTTCGACATAGTATATAACTGTCAAAAATACTCACAAAATAAATATTTTTATGCAATGCCGACAGACAGTGGTGTATGTTATCTTTCTCTAATAGTATAAATTGTCATGTACAGCTATTTAAATTTTATTGCTTTTATGGAATATGTAAATCTCAGATAATTTGATACTTGATGAAATGAAGTCGCAATTATTTCATCCCTTGAATTTTAAAGTAACGAGGATTTCCTGTAGTAGTAGCATAATCCATTTATTATAGAAAATTGAA
Source organism: Centruroides vittatus (assembly GCF_030686945.1). NCBI lineage: Eukaryota > Metazoa > Arthropoda > Arachnida > Scorpiones > Buthidae > Centruroides > Centruroides vittatus. Next base: position 921,676 of record NW_027121088.1, read on the forward strand.
AACAGTTCTTTTAAAATAGAATCACTTGTTTAGATAAAAAGCTACAGTTCAGTTTCCTTTGTAAACATGGTCTCTTGACATGTTGACAACCCCAGGATGGTGTTGTCAATAGCACTTGAGTGAGATGATATTCAGTCACTCTAGAATAGCATGATTGGTGGAGATCAGTTGGTAGGAGACGTGATATAGATGGAAGCAAGAGTACAAGAAACGAAAAATGTAGTTTGTTTCTATATATTGCATATGGTAGTTAAGTACAGCACAAAAACAAAACAAATGAACACAGAAAAGAACAGCAAAAGGTTAAAATTCTCATGTCCAGGCACTCTATCCATTCCAAAGCTTCATTATTACACTGATGATCGTCCATCAAATGGTTGCTGATGGCAGTCTTGAACTATGTGTTTAATAGTTTGGATTTGACTGCAGTCACAGCATGCATCAGTTTAGTAGTCAGACAAAACGACAAAACAATGTCAGTTCCCTATGTTAAGGGCGGCTGTCGGGGTGTCTGACTCCATGTTAAGAGCAACCCTCCTTCCGAGTATGATGGTAGCTAGCATATGCACTCAGACCAAGTCTTTGACTGACTAATACCATCAATGGGTTGCCAAATATCTTTGGATATCCTGGCTTGTACAGCAATCAAATTCTACATGGTTTGTTTCTATAAAAGGTAAAGATCAGCAATGACAATTTGTTGATATTAGCTCAGTTGTTTCCATTTATTGCTTATTTGGCATAAATTTAATAAATAAATGAAAACAAAAACAAAGTCCCAATAGAGAATGGATTTGCTTTATTGAAATTTTATAATTTCAATAAAATCAATGAATTTTTACATTTATATACATCGGCTTTCTGCTTTGTAATCCCATTGCAGTGAAGCCATTGCTGAAATAAGACACAGCACAAACACATGCAAGACTTGTTTGTGGTCTACAGCATATGGTCCTTTCAAACTTTCAAATGTCCATGAGTGTCTCCCACTTGTTTCCTGAAAAATTCAACATGTTTGAGAGTCATCAAAGGTCCATCTAATTTCTGTTGAGTCAATGACCACACAGTAAGTAGTTGAATCTAAGATGATTGAACAAATTTCATTGATATTGCCTCTGATCAGTTTGCTGTGATATTGACTAGTTTGCACCAGGCTTTATGGTATTAATTTGTACCTTACTGTGGCCATTGACCAGCAATAAGAAAATTGTCTCTATCATTGTGTATTTATTTTTTATTTAACAACTGCACTATTTAAGGAATCAAAATAGCAATTTATTATTCAAAACATATCTATTGTATATTTCATAAGAATTCATAATTATAGCTAAAGACATGCAATTTTATTATGTAAATTCATTTGAGAAACTTATTATGGTTATAATCCATTGTATCAAGACAAAGTATCATTTTTCATTTTATTTGTCAGTTCTTCAGGAATAAATTTTTTGACCATAGATATTTTTTAAATTATATTTTATCTCAAGCAAGTTATTTATTTAATTTTATATTTATTGTTTAAAAATTATATTTTGTAAAGGTTAATTTTCTACTTGTGATAATAGGTGATTGAAGTGTAAAATATTGACTTGACAAAATATGGATTGGGTTGCTAGTGAATGGAAACAAAATTTGCCTCCTTTGGCAGTTCAAAAAATCAATTGCCTTGAAGAACAAGTTGAAAGACTACAGAAGGAGAAACAACAAAAGCAGCTTCAAGTAGAAAGTTTGGGGCAAAATTTAGATATTCAAAAAAGAAAGGTAGGTCTAATAATACTTTTGTAGCTGTGTTGTCTGTTGCATAATGGAAGAAAGAAGTTGACTAATAAACTTTGTTTTTGCTACCATTACATCTTATTTAAAACAAAGGGGTTCTTGAAAGACAAGTAGAATACATTCTTGCAGTTTAAGTGATGACAGTTGACTAAAATCTGGTCTCCAAAACCTCTCTCTCTTTCCCCTATGCTTTTTTCTCTGATCTCGTAATGCTCCCTCTTTCAAGAGGGGGTCACTGTCAAACATGCATACCTGCATATTTGACAGTGACAGTTTATTAGTTTATAAGATTATCTCAAAAGTTTGAAATTGATCTCTTCAGTTTCTGTTGCTATTATGATTTGTGTAATTGCCACATAGTCCAATTGCAACAATGAGGTCTGGTAATAGAGTTCATGGAACTCTGTTAAGTGTTCCTCTAGATCAGGGATGCCTTTGGTCTTAACTTGTTAAGACCAAAGGCCACATAGATCTACTGTGATTTACGGGAGGGTTGCCAAAAAGAAAACTTGAAAGTTATCTACCACAGCTGTTACTCATGTTTTGCGGGAAACGTCCAAAAATCTACATGGGAAGACAGCTATCTTGCCAGATGTGTTGACTTTACTGAATATACTCAAATAGATTGCCAATTATTCAGTTATCCATAGCATTGTTAAAGGTGGGGACTGAAAAAAAAGTCAAAAAATAAAAATTTCTATTGGATATATAATTAAGAAACTTTGTGAGCCCATTGAAGATGTTCAATAAAATGTAAATAACTTTTATTTGAATCAATTTCAGGAATTTGAAACATTATTAATTTTTAATTAATTAAATTATGATCAAATACATTTGAGCATGGGCATTATTTAAGAGTTAAAATAATGGTGAGGTGGGCTGCCGGCAAATTAATGGAGGGCCACAGTCTGTTCATCCTTGCTGTAGATGCCAAATTATAGACTACTAGCTTACCCGTCGCGCGTTGCTGCGATTTCAGAAGAAAGGAAATTCAAGCAAACTCATAATAAAATTCAATTTACATTTTATTATTTTTACTGGAACTTATTATTATTATTATTATTAATTTTCATCGGGAAAACATTTCAAAGTGTCGTTTCAATTCTATTTATTTATTGGAGTACTTGTGGATACACAATATTTTTTGTTTTTCTGTCTGGTGCGTACACGAATAAATCAGAAGGTTTTCCGACGCATGAGCTGGCCACATACAGTTGTCCATGTGAGAAGCATGGATTCTCCAAATCTAGCCCACACACTTGCAACGATTGTCCCTGTGCTTTGTTGATGGTCCATGCAAAAGCGATTCGCACTGGAAACTGCAAACATTTGAATTCAAATGGCATATCTGTTGGGATCATTGGAATACATAGCAACAGTACATCTTTCCCCTTGAATTTCCCATTTAAAATTGTAGCTTCGATGACATTGTTCATCATCTTTTTCACTGAAAGTCTTGTACCGTTACAAAGTCGTGGTGGATTGATGTTTCGAAGAAGAATGATAGGCACACCAATTTTACATGTGGTTTTTTACGGCATGTAAATAGAAGCCAAGTTCTTCACAGTAAGCCTTAATCCTGTCCCTCTCCCTGCTGGGGAATATCGAAAAATCCCTTTTTAGTGTATATTCTGTTGATGTAGCCTATTAAAACGCAATTAAGAACGCAAAAAACCACATGTAAAATAGAAAAAATAGAAGCAGAGTTCTTCACGGTAAGCCTTAATCCTGTCCATCTCCCCTAAGTAGGGGGAATTTCGACATGTATATTATATAAAAACACGTGCGTATTCGAATGCAATGTTGTGTCAAAATTTCAAAGGAATCGGTAGGAACAAACAAACGTTATATTTTATTTATATAGATAGGTAGAAAATGATCTGCTTTAGTCCATTTTCACAGAAAAGCATAATGCCTCACAGAAAAGCAAACTTAGGTCGTCTGAAGTTAGCGCCATCTGTTGGACATAAAAGTCTTAATCCATATATAAATATATTTTTGAAAGGGGGGAAATGGTGATCTTCACATATGCCACAAACCTTTGCGGGAGTGTATTAAACATCTTCCCAAAGTTTCATGGCAATTGGATAAATAGTGTGGTAATGCATGAAGGACAGACACACAGACAGACATACATTCGTTTTTATATATATAGATGATATGCAATGTTGTGGCATTCCAGATACTACTTGCTTTCTTTATAATATCTTTGTAATCTGTGGTATTAGTTTACAAAGATGTTATAAAGAAAGCAAATAGATTTTGTGAGCGTATGTAATTTAATATACAGTCAAACCTGTTTTTATGCGGGGGATAGGGACCGCATTAAAAAAAACGCATAAAAAAATCTCACGAAACTTCACGAATGGCTGTAAATAATAGTTTTCGCGACACAATTAAAAAATATTTTTTTTATGCGGTCAACAGGGACCGCATAAAAAAAGTCTCACATAGAAAATAACTCAAAACCGTACGAAATAGAATTTATTGACAACAGATGTCAGCACTTGACTGCATCGTCTGGTCTATCGTCTGTTTTACATATTTTTGTCCAGGTGGTGTTTTGTTGACTTAAAAAGTAAATTATTTCATTTTTCGCATATTCATGCAATAATATTACTATAATAAGTGCATTTATGCTATAATAAGTTTATTTAGCTATAATAAGTCAATGTAAGACATGACGAATCGCACGAGACTAGTCACCAACTATACCGCACAAATTAAAAATTCGCATTAAAAAAATCGCACAAATAAAAATCGCACATAAAAAGAGTGCATAAAAACAGGTTTGACTGTATATATATGATATTAAATTACATATGTTCACAGTATCTAGAATATAAGAATATAATATATACAGTACCTCAGTTTTTGTTGATTTTTTTTTTTTTTTTTTTTTTTTTTTTTTTTGCAAAAAAATTCTTAGTTTTTGTCAGTGTGCCCAGATGACCTTGCTGCTAATTTTGTGAAAACAAAGGGCGACCCACACATTTTTCTGCCCTGTGGTGGTGTTTCTTGTTTTGTGAACATTACCCTGCATCTAGTGAAACAATTCCATTGCTTTCCTATCTTTTTAGCAACATCATGGAGGCCCACCAGTGAGTGACCAAGCAGTTCCAATCCCTGAACACTGTGAGTTCAGTCATGGGTTAGCGCCTTGCCAGAATGGGCTGGCCATATGGAGTTTTCTGGGTTTTCTCCACTTCTGTAATGCCTGAATAAGGGCCAGTTACTGTTAAAAAGACCTCCTAGAAGGCATTCCTCTAGGCAGATCGCCTAAGTGTTGCTAGTATTAAACACTATATTTATTTTCTATAAAATGTGTTTTTGGTATGTATTTTGGAGTGTCTAGAATGAATTAATTGAATTTACATTGATTCATATGGAAATAATTGCCTCTGTTTTTGTCAGTTTTGGATTTCGCCGATTGTTTTCAGATGGATTATCGACAAAAACTGAGGTATCATTGAATATATATTCTTATATTCTAGATATTTGGATGTAAAATGTAAAGTATTCATGATGACATCTCAACTATCTATCATTTTATTGTACTAGTTTCATCTTGTCCAGTTTATAATATGAATTTTGGCCTGAAAGGTTTTACATAATTCTCACTACAGCAAATATATGATAATCATGCATTAAAATATTATGCACTGACAACTGTCATAGTCATTCGGTTAGTCAATCACTTGTTTGAACACACAATCAACACATACTTTCAATAATGAAAAGCATACTTAACACATTTTTAAAGTTTGAGCCAGTATTATACTACATCAAAAGTTAGGTAGGCACTGATTGGATTTGATTAAAAACAACAAGGGATTTAACTCTAACACTGGTTAGCAATCTTCAAACACCATTAAAGAATATAGAAAATTGAAAAATGAAACTTTAGCTTACAGTATTTTCTTGTGTTATATTTTCATAGATGTATTGAAATACGTTGTTTTTTTCTTTTTACTTGTAATTTAGTTAGAAGAACAAAAGCTGCAAAAGTTACAAGTAGAGAGAGAACAACAATCTTTAAATGAAACAAACTGTGAATTGGAACAAAAACTACAGAAAATGCATCAAGAACTTAATGTTAAAGATTCAAAAATAAAATGTCTTGAAAATCATTTAGCACAATCAAAATTACAAAAAGAAAATGTGAAGGTAAGTAAATTTATAAAACTAAAATTATTCTAAGATATTAGTATTATTTGCTGCATGAGGAAAAGTTATTTTCATAAAAACAATATAGTTAACATTTTAAATGCTACACATCACAATTTAGTTTGACTTTTTCTTTCTTGAATTAGCAGTCAGTTTTGTAAACTATTTTTACAATTTTGTGATAACATATAGTATATTTGAACTTATTTGCATATAATAATAATTATTTATTAAATATTACTGATGTTATATTGGTATATTATTTCAAATACATATTTAATGGTACTACAATTTAAAAGAAATTTATTTAGCACATTAAGTGCCACACTAGTGGAGCATAAAATATCACATTGGGCCATGGTCCCTTTTATGAACAAAAAGCACAAATATCATGGTTATTTAATATAATTTTATTTCAATTGTTTAAAAAACTTTTTCCCAATTTTTAGGCATGTAGCAAAATTGCCACATGTGGCCCGAATGATTTTTTTTTATCAAGTTATGCCATCTTATATGCTCATCAGCTTTCAAATTCAACAAAACTTATACGCATTCTATGTTGCATAAATGGTGATATGAATCCAAGAAAAATATTGATAGAATAAACATTGAAATAATATATCTACTGTTTTTTTTACTGTTTATATTTACTGAGAGAAAATGAAAATTGCTTCTTGAATATTTGTTTTTGTGTTTTATATTTTTATGATATTGTACTTATTCGTGTTTATTCTGCAAAAGAAAAAAACAGAAAAGGCAAATTTTGCCCATTTTTTTATATTTTAACAGTATAGGGGAAAAAATTAAATTCCTATTAGTATTCTATCAAAAAATTTTGCCAAGTGCAATTTTTATTCTCACAGGTCATGCTTTAACTATTTCCATTCGTTTATACGGCTAGCATGTTTCTCTGCAATAACACAGCTCAGATTTAAATGTATAGTGTGTGTGTTGCCTTTTATCAACACACAGCCTGGGTGAGTTGCTGAGTGTGTTGCATATTTGCTACACGTAGTGTGTAATGTGTTAAAAATAATTTTGTTTATAATATATTAAGAATATCTTTAATTGTTTTTTTAAAAAATGTAGACTACACATATTCTCACTAACTTATCCAGCAGTTGTCAAAATTATTACCTTTTTAATGTTTTAGATCTTCTGGGAAGGTCTTCATCAGGAAATTTGAATATTTGACAACTGCTGGACTATTTTGACAAGTTAATGAGAATTTGTGTATTAAGTTGTCCAGTTTGAAGTTTAGTAACTGTTAATAAAAATGAAGACTTAAGATTTAAATATGTTTGAACACATTCAATGTTTCATTTTATATTCTATGAAGGAAAGTCAGTAATTAGGTTACAAATAAACACCAAAAAAATAAATAAATAAGCAAGAAAGTGTCTAATACAGAACTTCAATTTTGAAAAAAAATTGCTAAGAACATTCAGGCACTTGTTCCAGCATTCTACCAGCTTCTGAAAACATGTTGTACAAAAACTTGTTGATTGCTGTTAGAATCATCACTACATATTTCTGAATATCATTATTGGTTGTAAGATGTTTGCTGTTTAAGTGTTTTGTAAAGGTCCAACTAGGAGATTATATAGCTCAGATCCAGCATCAAGTGATTTCCATCTTTTTTGACTCTTAAAAGAACATTGAATTGGTGAATATTTTTTAAGCAATGAATCTTCATTACTTAAAAAACTTTATCAGCAATTAACAAATTTTTATGCAGCATGTTTTCAGAAACTGGTAGAACATTGGGTCAAGTACAGTTTAACCCGATTATAACGTCATTGGATATAACAACAACCCTAATATAACGTCAAATTTTATCGATCCCACGATTTTACTATACTAGATAATGTTAAAAAAAACCCACTTGTAACAACATAAAACCCTGTTTTAATGTCATATTTGAAGCACTCTCAAATTTACAAAATTAGATTACAAATTTTATTTATCAAAAAAAAATACTGTGTTCAGTCCTAGGATCAGAGTTCACTTTCCTAGAACGACTGTGGGTGGTGCTCTTTCCACCTGACTTTGGTGGGGTGAAATTTGCCACTTTTAAATGACATGACAATCAGTTATTACATACTAATTTTTAAATTACTTTATGCTAAATTGTTAAATATTCTATTATTTTTAATATAACATATTATATCAAATAGTTTATAAACAAATAATTGAATTATTTTTAATTGGCATACATTAATATAACCTTTTGTTGTCTTTTGATCAACATTATTCTCAAAACCGGAAGTTCCGCCATTATTGAAACTTAAGACAAATAGAAATTTCTTATAAAATGTAATTTTTGAAATTTTTAATTACATCGATGTAAATAAAGTTTATTTAAACATGTAGTTTGCACTTTTATACATACAATAATAAATTATTACTATCATAATACATACAGTACTGTATTACCATCAAGAAATAATTTTATGGTAAAACATACAATGTAAAATTAGAATGGAGTTTATAATAGATTCTTAAACACACTTGGTACGTTTTATTGGACTGAAATTATGACCCTGCAGATAACGACACTTGGTTATAACGTCAAAAAATTGCCAGTCTCATGGATGACGTTATAAATGGGTTAAACTGTATTTAAATGTTCTATGAACATTTATTTTTCAACAAAATTCTGTTAGAAACTTTTGTCTTACTTTTGGTATATGTTCATAACTAGTTAATAACTCATATTTGAAGAACAAGTAAAAACATTTTTATTGTAATGATTGCATGCTATGTAATTGAAAGTTTTTCTAATATATCATAACAAATTTTTTTTTATTGGAAAAGATATTAAGCTATCCTACTTTTAAAGATATGAAATATTTATTAAATTTATATGCACAGACATACTTTAGTTGACAGATACTGAATTTTTTAAAAATTCTGAACAATTATTATAACAGTTTATTAATACAGTGTCTTTTTTTAAAAATATACAAATTTTAATTGTAGTAATTAAAAATTTAAGAATTTCATATATTTTTAATAGTCAAAAGAGAAAGAATCAACAAATATGATTGATAAATTCACAATGAGTGATGATTTGATGGAAATTGATTCTAAAAAAGAAGAAAAATTAGGTAAGTTTTTCTTATTTTTTTAAAATTGTAATTTATTTATTTTATTTAATTTTTTAATATCAGATAAGGAATTAAATCAATATCAGAAATGTGAAACTCCCCAAAGTGGTGGTAAATATGGTTTTAAACATTCTGATCAATTAGAAAAATCAAGAATTGATGTTGAATTGGCCAATGAAAAAGTAAATATTAAAATATTTTATTTATATAATTTTTAATAAATTCAGTTTTTTAAAATAAGAGAATATTAATGATTTAAAAATTACTTAGATTTTTTTTTAAAGTTGAAATTAATGATGATATTTTAAAACAGTTAAGATAAACTTACCATCTTTTTCCATTTTTCAGATAATGTGCTTAGAGCAAAAAATTATTCAATTAACCAAAGAATTAGAATGTCAAAGGCATAATTCAGAAGCAGTAAAATTAACAATTGAACAAAAATTTAAAGAAAAGGAGAACAACTTTAAAGATGAAATAAAAAATCAGACACAAGGTAGTAATTTTAGAAACTTTGAACATTGATCAAGTTGTAAGTTATTGTCTACTGTGCAAATTTATCCATATTTAGATTAGTCTTGTGAATCATCACCTATTTTGGTTTAATTTAAATTAAATCAGATGATATCTTGCATAGCAATACGTATTTGTTATTTATGAGTATTCTGACCTAGTTTCATATATAATAATTTTAAATTTTCTATTTTTTAGCTTTGTATGATTTAGAAAAACAATTTGCAGAGACCAAATCGAAGTTACAGCAAGAACTGACTTGTGCTCTAAAAAATTTAGATGCATCTAACTCTCAACTGGAAAAATTGGAAAAACAAAAAAAGTAACATTTTCCTATAAATATAGTAATTATTATTAAATCTAGTTCAAACTACTATTTTCTAACTGAAAACTTCTTTCAAAAATCTCCAGCGATATTCAACTTTATATGTTAATCTTTTTAGGCATTTCCTAAAAAATTTCTAGTTTGAGAAAAGTACTTTGATTTGGATTTATGTTTATGTGTATTTATTACGGAAGTTACTAAAAACTTTCTTAATAAACGCTTGATAATATATTATTATTAAAGTAAAAAAAAGTCAGGAAATATTTAAAAACCCCTTAATATTTAAAGTTCAGAGATATTATCAAAAGTTAGCAACTGTTCTAATAATTTCAAATTAATTTATTTTTATTCATATTTAAATTTTATAATGCAGCAATAGTTATTACTATAAATACATTTCTATAAAAATTAAAGTACTTAATGTAATTTAACTGTTTCATATTAACTTTTCTTTTCTTTCAGAGATAATGAAAAAGAATTACGTGATTTACATAATACTGTAAATGAATTTCACTCAAACTTTCAAGCAAAAGATAACCAAATAAATGATTTAAAAAAGCAGGTTGAAAGTATAGAAAAAGAAAAATCGTACATGAAAAGTAAATTGCAACAAGAAGAAGAAAAGACAAAAGAAATAAAACTTCAGTTTGACAATGTAAAAATTTATTTACAGCAAAAAGAATCAGAATTACAAGCTGCAAAATCTAATTGTGAAGAAAAATTAGCTCAATTACAACAAACTCAAAATAAATTTGATACATTAACACAGCAATATAATTCCTGTGTAAATGAATTTCAGGTATTTGCAATAATGTTTTTACTATTTAATTATTTCATTTTTTTAAATAAATTGGAGCGAAACAGTACAAAATTTTTATAAATCTTTATCAAAATTAAATTGTTTTTGTAATGCAGTTTTCTTTTATTTTTATTTGAATTATTAAGGTAGATTATACTAAAAGAAAACATAAATATTAATTTTGAATATTTTATTTTTTTACAGTAAATCAAAAATAATTTTTTTATTAATAAAATTAAAAAATAATTGTTTTTATTAAATATATTATCAAGCAGTAAACTATGAATTTTTGTCAGAATGAAAACAATTATGAGTACTAGTACCATAATATTAAGATATACACTCATCTTTCTTTTCTATCACCCATTTTGTACTTGCAAAGAATGGGTAGTAAAATCAGTGACAAAACTGGAAAATTATGCATTTTATAGTGTAAATGAGCTAAATGAAAACAAACAAAAAGAAAAAGTTCTATTAACGTGAAATAACATGCCACCTAATATATGCTAAATGCAAAAAATAGATTATAATATTACTGATCTAGAATGTAAAGTTGGATGAGATGTGGCACAGTTTTATGAAATTGCTGTATGTTAAAAACTATTTGTGAAGAGATTTCACTGCAGCATCTCACTTGACTTTACTCAGCTCTTAGCACAGTAACTATGTGTGGAATGAAAGTTATTCTAACTATACACGTGGTTCATAAAATTGAAAAACATTGAAAGTGAAACTTACTCCTGCAAGAAAGAAAGGAAAAATTTCAAAAATGGACAAAATGCAGAGAAGTGATAAAAATTAGAAAACAATGTCCAAGGACTAGTGACAGAACAGGAAGTGTGAGAAGGTGACTCTTTTCAAGATGACAAAAAGGAAGGATGAGTGTATATTGAAATAAAATTGAAATTGAATCTTTGTTTTGTTTTAAAGTATATCAGTTACATATATATATTTATTAATAAAGGCATTAAACCAAAAGTATAATACTGCATTGTTTCAAATTTGAGATGATCTCAGCTTTATAAGTTTTAAATATATAAAAAGAAAATGCATCTTAAATTCAAAACAATATGATATATTTTATACTTCAGAGCAGAAATGAAGAACTTATACAATTATGACTTCTTGTGCAACATGATAAAACATAAAAATGATATAAAATCAATTTTCAAGCATTTGTTTATCTTTATTTAAATCAGATAAATTAACTAAAAACTAGTGTATGAACAAGCAGTGTTTTTTTGTATTTTTTATTTTATTACTTATTATAACACAATCTATAAGATTGTCTAATAAGTAATAAAAGTATAATATGATAAGAATATAAGTGTATGCTGGATGTATATAGGGGAGGAGTGGGAGGAATGGGAAAAGTGTGTCAAAAACATAAGCAAAGGAAAAACTCTTAAATCTTTCTTTTTTAGCTTGTTAGTTTGAGCTCTGTGTCTTCTGAAGTATTGAAGTTTCAATGCTAACATTTGGTAGAAAAATTATAAGTTTTGTATGCTGTGACAAGTGTCCCACTCCTCCCTTTTATTAGGGAGGAGTGGGACAGTTCATAAAAGGATAACAAATTCACCTAAAGTTTGTATTAAAATACGGTTAATGTTACCTATGGTAGCGAACTCGGCAACAGGGAAATTTTTCTACCCTACAATCTAGATGGCGACCGGGATTTTTTTCCCCGCCCCTACATTACACGCGGAGACGGGGAATTTTTCTTTCTACCTTACATTTAGACGGCAAAGGGGAGATTATTTCTACCCTACATTCTACGATTACAATTCTAAAAAAATACAAATTAAAAAAAATAGGATAACTTACTTTGTTTCTGAGCTTTTTCCTTTTTCCACGTTTCCCGTCGACTGGACTAGACTCTCCGGTACGTGACGATGCTCTTTTTCCCCCTTTTGTTTTAACACTTCTCTCTTTTTTTCCACCTTTGTCTTGTGTTTTCTTTTGCTTTTTTGTCTTTCTTGCTGACATTAGGTGCGGGAGCAGCCGGAATAGTCTCTGGTTCTTTCCAACTAGGTATTTTTCCGTGACCGGGATGTATTCGATCAGTGTATGCATGCCTTTTTAGAAACACCCGAGGAAACTGCCGAAATACTCGTCGTGCACTCTAAACCAAGATAGTGCCGTATGAATGTTAAAAGATTCGCCTATGACATATTGCCACATTTCCCTTTGAACGTTCCTTCGAGAGCCGAACTATTCCGCCAGTATTTTCGGCAACGCATCACGCATGATTTCCGGTCACTGCGATAACTCGATTTGCATGTTTGGCCACATTTCGTGGCAAGCTTCCTTGGTGTGTTGGAGGCCCAGTTTTACGGCAAATTTCGGTCTGCCATCAATTCTTTCGTCTAATCCTAATTCGGAACACTCTGCTTCTATTAACTGATAAAAACGTCGCTCAGTACACTCTTTCCAAAATTCGTTTGACTCCAAATCGCAACTCGACATGACAAACTTGTGAAATATCTATTCCAAAAATTGCAGAATACGCTTAGCAAATTTGTCAATAAATTTATTCCAAGCGCTTAAATTCACAATGTAAATTAAAATTATTATTAATTACCTTATAATAGAAAAATTCCAAAAGTAACAAAAAGTCAAGAAAATCTTTTCGCACGACAACACGCCTACTCCACTCTCGGGGGAAAAAATTTGCATACTTCCGATCAATCGCGATTCTACGGATCAAAGCGCCCTCTACGGATTTCATTAATTGATAACGAAATCCCGACAAATTTCCCGTCGCCATCTTGAATGTAGGGGGAAAAAATTTCCCCATCGCAGTCTAGAATTTCCCTGTCTCCCTCTAAAATTTCCCTGTTGCCGAGTTCGCTACCATAGGTAACATTAACCTAAAATACTTATTTAGCAAATATAAATATAGTTATTACTGATGTGTGTGTCTGTACAATGTTAGTTTTACTGAGATCGTCCTACTATCAGCACAAGATTTTGCTGTAAAGTATTTAATAGTATTTCACAGCAGTATTTTCTCTGAAATGCTTGATTTGAGGTATTAAAAGAAATTATACTACAAGATTATAAATAAACAATTTATTCAGAATACTATGAATCAACATTTAACTGAGAACATAAGCTAATGAACCAACAATCACTGCAAATATTTATTGGACATTGTATGTAGATAAATTAATATATTGTTTATAAATATATTTCTGTTTGTAGTTCTTCCTAAGCTAATGGCTTTTGGTGATTGCAATGAAAGCTGTGAATGACGTCTCATAAATCCCTTGAATCAGTCATATCCTGCAGTTTTATTGAGATTCCATGTACTGGGATATATTTTATTCATGGCAGTGGCAAACTCATATGCCAAATTTCTTACCTGCACTGTTGTCAGGCCATAGTGCATTTTACTTGCACTAAGCGAGTAATTTCTTAATTTTGCTTCTTCCTCCACAGAGAAAACCATTCTACAAATGAAGTTAGACTAGAATACTATAGATTCCTTGTCTGAAATGCTATTAAATTTTTCACATGTTTTGCTAGTGCTGATTTTGATAAATTCATGGCGTTTGCAACTTTACTTTTTCCCTCATCATACACGATGTTCACTGCTTGAAGAATCACACTGTTGGCTGGTGTTGATTTTGTTGGATCTTTCTTTTCCATTTATGTGGCATTTTTCCTGAAAATAAAAACAAAGACTATAAAATTTAACACATTAGGAAAATTATTATTCAGGGAGGAAAATTATTATATCCCAGGGGAGGGTTATTGGGACACTGCATAATAGGGAAGAATGGGACAGTGTCCCATTCTTCCCTATTATGCAGTGTCCCAATCCTCCCTACTGGGAGGTTTTGTATTATATTTGCTATAACTAGACATATGGTGGAAATAGCAAGAAAATAATATAGCAAAATTGTACTATTAAAATATTGCTTTCAATTCAATTCTTGTATTAAGCATTAAAAGTTATCTTAAACAAAATTTTAGATTACATCAGATATTGATATTAATATTTACCTGGAGCACTGTAATGTAATTTTCTCTTCTAAAGCCTCTTCTGTTGAAACAATTCATCAGCCATTTTATAAGAAAATACAAGTACTGTCAGTCTCACTTGGGAACAAATGAAGAATTACAATAAATAAATAGGAAATCAGAAAATTCAAGTGTCCCATTCCTCCCTTGTCTCCCCTATATAGCATTGCTTGATTAAAAAGTCTCTCCCATTTCTAGTAGAGAAAGAAAATTTTATTATAATTTAATAATATAGCTCTAGTGCCAGAGGAGAAAAAGTCAAAAATGGAGAAAAAAAAAATTTGATACCAATGAAAGATTTTCTTTTCTTGTCTGTTAAATTTTACTATGTATATATTTTTTTTTAAATTTAATTTCATTCAAAATTATAAGTTTATGTGTAAATATTTTTCATTTAATAGAAAATAATTTATTTTTTAATTTATCTATTTCAGACCAAATGTAATGAATTAGAGCAAAAAAGTAAAAACTTAGAGCAAAGTTTAATCGATAAAGATAAAATATTGACAGAAGAAATGGATAAGTTTCTAGACCTAAATAATCAATATAATCTTTTGCAAAATAGATTTACAACTGTAGAGAGTGACTTAAAAAGTAAAGAAATTTATATACAAGACATTGAGAAAAACTATGAAAATGTAAAAATTGAAGTCAAAGATAAAACAACTAACTTCTTGTTGATCTCTGAAGAATTAGTCAAATTAAAGGAATGTTACGAACAACAATCCAAAAAGTATAATAAATGTAATGAAGAACTTAATGAAATGAAAATAGAAATGGATGTGAAAGCAAAAAAAATCTTGTGGTTAGAAAACTCTTTGCAAGAAAAATCTGTAAGTGTTGATCAGTTAGAAAATCAAATTAAAGAAAGAGAAGTATTACTAGATCAGGAGAAAAAGTTAGTGAATGATTTGCAACACAAATTAGAGGAAAAATCTGAAAATTTGAAAAATGCAGAAGCAGTAATTATTCAGATTAAAAATGAAAAAAATAATGAAATATTAAATCTTAAAGAAGAGTTCGAAAAGTTAGTTGCAGATTTTGCTGTAAGTACAGAAAAATCGAAGTTATTAGAAGAAGAATTAGAGAACAAGGTTATAAGTTTAACTGCAAGTGAAACAAATATCAAAGCATTAGAAGAAAATTTAAATGAAGAACGAGCAGTCAAAAAAGAACTGGAAGAAAGAATCAGAGAGAGAGATGAAATATTAAACAAATATGAAATTAATATAAAAAATGCACTTCAGGATATTTCAGTAAAAGAAGAGGAAATTAATAAAATTCAAGAAGCATTATCAAAGAAGGACGATCACATTAATGAATTAAAAGCTTCAGTTGAATGTGTTACAGCTAATCTTGTAGAGAAAGAAAATAAAGTGAAAGAATTAAGTTCTAATCTAAAAGATCTTTCTGAACAAACACCAGTTTTGGAAGAAAAATTAAATTTATTAGAAGAAGAGAATGCATTAAAGGAAGATCATATCAAAATACTCGAAGAAAGCTTGAAAGAAAAAGAAGAGTTGCTATCAGAATATAAGAATAATAGCAGTAGAGAATTGATATCAATAAAAGAAGAACTAAATACATCAGTTGAAAAATTAAATTTGACTGAAAGTGAATTAAAAATGTATCAAAATAATCTCTCTGTACTTGAAACAGATTTAAAAGAATTAAATATGACAATTGAAACTAAAGAGTGTGAAATAGAATCTTTACAAACTCTAATTGGTAAAAAGGAAGAAATTATTATTGAAATGGAAATTAAATTAGAGAAACAAAAGTCAAGTAATGAAGCTATTAAACAACTAGAATCAGTTATAAGTGAGAAAGAATCACAGCTTGAGATGTATAAACTGAGAGAGAATGAAATCATTGAACAGGATCAACTAAGTAAGAAACTTTATGAACTAGAAATGGCTTCAAAATTTAAAGATGATCAGATTTTAGAGTCTGAAAGAAAGTATCAACAATGTCTTGCAGAACTGGAATCTTATAAAGAAAACTATGATAAACTTTCTCAAGAAAATTTCATGTTACAAGAAAATATTGTCAAAAATCAATCTAAATTAGAACAACTGTATACACAACTCAATGAGAAAGATTGTGTAATAGCTACATACAATGAAAAGATATGTGAAGTAAACCAAAAACTGGATAGTATCAAGCAAGAATTACTAAAAAATCTGGAAGAGAGAAAAGTGTTAGAAGAAACAATTTCATCAAAGGAACAAGAAATTGCTCTCTTGAAGTTGAATGAAGTTAACATTAAACAGCAACTAGAATTGAAAAGTAATGATTTTGCAAAACAGAGTAAAGAAATAGAGAATTTTAACCAAGAAATATCTCGTGCCAGTAAAATAAAGCCAATATTAATAAAAGTAATAAAAACTTTAGCTGAAAAGATTGAAGATTCAACATTAATTTACCATCGAGTCGAGTCAAACAACAGAAGGAGTTTTAAATTTGATTCAAATTCAGTAAATAAAGAAATTTCAGATTTATGTAAAGAATCAAAAGGAAATAAAATGAATGAAGATATATGCAAGGAAATTTTTACTCTTATTGATAAAATTCAGTTAAAAGAAGAAAAAATTGAGCAACTAGAAGAAGCACTCTCAGGAGCAACATGGTTGCTTACTATAAATGAATGTCAGTTATCTGAAAAAATAGATGATATAAATAAATTGAAAACATCTATTCTTCAATCTAATGAAAAATATAGAGTTATAAATGATTTATTAAAAAAAGAAAAGGAAATGGTACAAAATCTAAAGTGTAAGGTAGAAAATCAAGAACCTACTCAAATTATACACAATGATGAGAAAAGTTTAAACACACATGTGGAAGAGAATTTAAACATGTTTCATGATGACATTTTAAAGAAAGAATCAAGAATTAAAGATCTAGAAGAACAAATACTTTCCTTGAAACATTCCGTTGAAATTAAAGATGAAAAATTAAAATCGTTCAAAGATGATGTACTAAGGTTAGAAAATGAGTTAGAAAATCAAAAAAATAACAATTGTATGGTTGATAAACTGAATTCTTGTACAAATGACATGAATGAAAAATGCTCAAACAATTCAAGCATGCAATTAAATCTTACAAAAGAGAAATTACAGGAACAAAATATTAAACTGATTAACATAGAAAGGGAACTTTCAAATGTTAATTGGTTACTTACAATTAAAGAATGTCACTTGGTGGAATATAAAGATAAAATAGTGACATTAGAAAATAATTTTGATAAACTTAGTATTGATTATGAAAAATTACTTAAACAGATTCATGAATCTAAACATATTACAAAGGACAATCTTGTTAATCAGGAATATCTCCAGAAATCTGTACAAACAAATCAAAATACTGAAATTTGTAATTTTGAAAGTTTGAAGGATAATCTAGAGATAGAAAAGACAAATTTAGAAAACATTAAGAAAGTAATTGAGGAAAAAACTGGTGTTTTAAATGTTCTCGAAGAAAACATTTGTATGAAAAATACTCATCTCTGTGAAATTCAGCAATGTTTGAATGATAAGTCTGCCGAACTTGAAAAATTAACAAATGAGAAGCAGAATATTGTAAGAATTCTTGAAGAAGAAAAATTGTTGATGCATTCTAACCATCAAGAAATTCAATCTCTAGAAGAAAAATCTTTGCATCTAGAAAAAGTTATTGAAGAAAAAAATAACAACATAAATAATCTTGAAGATGAAATTTCAAAGAAAAATTTAAATCTTCAAAGAGTTCATCAATCCATTGAAGAGAAGTCTTTAGAGTTAGAGAAATTAATTGAGAGGAAAAATGCAATTGAAACTGTTCTTGAAGAAGTTACATTGAAAAATATAGAAGTTCAAAAAATTCATCAATCTATGGAAAAAAAATCCATAGAATTACAAGAATTAATTCAAGAAAAAGAAAATTCAGTAATTATTCTTGAAGAAAAGCTTTCATCAAATAATTTTAATATTCAAGAGCTTCAGTCTTTTGAGAAGAAATTTGTTGAATTAGAAAAGCTTATTGAAGAAAAAAATAAAATTGCAAGTTCGCTCGAGGAAAATATTTCATTCAAATGTATGAATCTTCGAGAGATTCAGCATTCATTACAAATGAAGTCTGCAGAATTAGAGGAAATAAATAAAGAAAGAAATAATGCCGTAGCCATTCTTGATGAAAAAATTTCACTACAAAATTTAAATCTTCAGAAAATTAAGTGTTTAGAGAAAAATTCTGAAGAACTAGAGAAATTAATTGAAGAGAAAAATAGTATTTTAACTACTCTCGAAGGAGATATTTCATGTAAAACATTCAACCTTCAAGAGATTCAACAACTGATGAAAGAAAGGACTAATGAATTACAAAAATTGTGTAATGAAATAGGAAGTATGATAGAGTTGCAAGAAAAAATAGGTGAAAAGAATAATGAAATTGAGAATCTGTCGCAAGTTATTGCTCAGAACAGTGAGGAAATTAAGGAATTAAATGTGACAATTGATGAAATGAAACAATTTCAAAATCAAGAGAAACATAAGTTATCAAATCAAATTAATGAACTCATTTTAAATAAAAATGCTTTACAAGAAGAGAATTTTAGATTAATTCAAGAATGTGAGAAACTGAATGAAACAATTGCATGTAACAACAATAATATATCTAATCTTGCACTTAAAATCAATGAACTATTAGAAAAAGATCAGTTACATAAACTTAAATATTTAGAAAAATGTCAAAGTTTAGAAAATCTGAAGAGAAAATGTGACTTATTTTCTCAATTATTTGAAGAAATTATTCATATACAAAGAGAAATACTTCGATGTGATGAGGCAGAATTATCAGCCACATCTTCCAGTAGTTCATACTTTGAGTGGGAAGATACTGATTCAGAATTTAGAAATATGGAAATGATGATTAATGATTTGAAAGATAGAATTAATAATATAAAGACATCATTCTTTGATCTTTCAGAAAAATTTGAGACAAAAGCCAAGTGTGATAATGAACTTATAAAGCTTCAACAGGAAACTATATTAACTCTCGAGAATAAATTTAAAGTTTTATCTCATGAACGAGATGAAATTAAGAACAAATTGGATGGTTTTGAAGAAAAAGAAAGAAAACTTTTAATAGCGATTTGTGAGAAAGACAAAGCCAAAAATGAAGTTGATAAATTGAAAGCTGTTGAAAGTAGATTTAATATGCTTTCTGATAAACATGACAGAATTATTAATTTACTTGCCGACTTAAAAGAAGAGACTAAAAAATTCCTTAAAAATCTGCATGAAAGTACTAAAGAAAGCATATATTTAGAAAGTATTGATAAAGTGAACAATTCAGATGATCTGTGTGAGTTTATTAATGAAATTAAAGTTACAGTACATAGAATTATACAATCTATACTATCATTAACTGGTGATAAAAGTACTCTGGAGTCAAAAGTGGATAAACAAAGCTTGGCGATAAAACAATTGAATGAAACTATAGAAGAAATTGAAGAAAATCTTCAAAAACTTTTTGAAGAAAAAAGTTTACTGTTAGAGAAATTTAGCAGTCTTGACAAACAACATAATGATCTATCAGCACACTATAATGAATTAAAAGAAAAATTAGAAATACAGAATAGTCAAGTTGTGCTATTGAAAAGTGTTCAGAATGAATACAATAATCTTAAAATCAAGTTTAATGATTATGAAGAACAACTTCACACATTGAAAAAAGAGCAAGACAATTATTTAAATTCAGAAGAAAGAGCCATAGATTTGGAGACAAAACTGGTAGAAATGGAAGAAAAGTATGAAGAAATGGAGAAAAATTTGAAGTTAATTACAGAGAAGTACAGAAGTGAGTGTAACAAGAAAGAAGAGTCAGAAATTGCAATTAATCAATTTTTACTAGATAAAGAGAGCTTAAATAAAGAAATTGTCAATTTGAAAAAAGAAATTTCTATTTTAAAGACTGAAAATAGCAATCTTCGTTTGGAAATAGTTGATAAAGCAAGAGATTTAGAAGATAAAAATGTTAAAATTCAAGAGCAAGAAAGTACATTAAGCAAATTAAAGCTGGAAATTGAAGAGAAAGAACATGATCTTCTACAGCAATTATCAGATTGTAATTTAAAGATAGAAAATCAGAATAATGAATTGAAACGATTAGAATCCAAATTACAAAACAGTGAACACGAGCAGAAATTACTCTTAAAGGAACGTCAAGAGAATGAATCTGAAGTAGAGAAACTGTGGAAGAAATTAAAATGTATCGAGGATACATTAACAACTAAAAATAACGAGTTAAAAAGCTGCCAGAAGTCTTTAGAAGCATTAAAAATTGAATATGAATTCAATAAACAAACATGGAAAGATAATAATCTTCATTTGGAAAATCAGTTAACTTCATCAAAAGTTTCATCATCAAAATTAAGTAATGAATTACAGTCTGTTAAAAAGCAACTTTCCAAAACTCAGTCTCAGTTAGAAGAGAAAAATGAAGAATTGAAGTCTAATCAATCAAAATTACATCATTATAACATTCACTTAGAAAATACAGAAAAATTATTATCTGAAGCTAACAAAACAATTAAAGAATATAAAGAAAAATTAGATTTCGGTAATTTAAAACTCGAACAATCCGAGACAATCAAAAGTGCAGAAAACTTAATCGAACAACTCCGTAAGCAGTTAAAGAATAAATCAGAAGAATACGAACGTGAAAGGGTTAAGATTCAAGAATATGTTCGTAAAAATAATGAATTAAAGAAAAAATTAGAAAGTTTAGATCAAGAACAGGGTAAAATAATTCAGGAAAATGCAAGACTGCAGAAATTGTTTAATGAAAAGGAATTATTAAATGAAAACCTTAGCTCAAGTATTAAAGAATTGAATAAAAAACTGTTAGAATGTGAACAAAAATACAGCAAAGAGAAGAAAGAATGGAATGATGATAATAAAAGAATGGTAAGTTTAATAGTAATTTAATTTATTTTGTAGAAATTTGTAATTTAATGGTAGTGTCTTCGATATTATAGACAATATTTATAAGCATTTTGATTTCAAAATTTAAATATTTCTTTGTAACTTTTCAATCAGATATTTCTTTTATGCTGTAATAAAAGCAGAAAAGGAATATTTGATTGAAAAGTGTAATATTTTATAGTTAAAGATGGTGCACTAATACGAGGTACATTATTGCATTTTTGCATGATAATCACTAATTCTTGATTTAACAGTAGTGTTCATAGGTATATGTTCAGGAGGTTTCACATATAAAATCAAGCAGTATGCATGATGTGCTAGTACCATTGATCTCTATACAATTTGAACATGTGCCTTGTTCATAGGTGTCATATGGAACATCTTTCCCAATGCACTATATTGTTTACAGTGTATTGGAAAAGATGTATACATTCAAGTCTTTTAGAAAAGATCATATATATCAATTTTGCAATTAACAAAATATTATTATAAAGGATTTTGTCTGTAACCTTGACATTAACTGATCAATTACTATATTGACTTTATAAAATTCTAACACATCAATTTAATCAGTCCACTAAAAAGAACATTATTTTTCAAAACATTTGCTGTTTAACTGCTGCTTTCTTATCCAGTCTTTTAATCAAAATAGAATACTTAAATAAGTTTTTCAGATTATATAGGTATATATAATAGTATATTTCAGTCAAATATGGTTTTTCTGTCAAATATTAATGATTCAACAAAAGATGTTTTGTTTTAATTCAAAGTAGGAAAATTTTTATGGATGCAATGAAATTTCAATTTACCAAACATCTAATAATAATAGACCAAATTATCTGGAATAAAAATGATAATTGCTATTTAACAGACTTGATTTGTATAAAAAATTTGCTTAATTTAAAAGATTATCAGATAAGATTTTAGTCTACAATCGATTAAAAATTGACCATAAACTTTCAATAGGATTTATCTCTGGACTATTTCCAGGCTGAGGTAATGTTTTGATATTATTTATAATCAAAAATTTGAAGACTTCTTGCCTTATTGCAAACAGCATCATCATCATTTCATGAAAATACACTTTTGATTAGGAAATCAATTGTGAATTTGTGAAAGTAATGATTAGGACTTTTACTTATTGTTTTTGATGCATAGTCTTACAGATTTTACCATAATGTGAACTGATATTGATTCATTTAAATAAGAGAAGTTCAAAAATCATTAAGATGTATAAAACAAATAATGGTATTAAAAAATAAAAAATATTGTAAAATCGTTTTACTTAACCTAACTTACAAAATTTACTCCACTCCTCAGCCTTTATTCTGCCTAGCCCAAGCAAGCCTTGTTTTATTCATAAAATATTAAATTTTTGTCTTCTTTGGTATTCAGGTTTTCAGTCTAGCATTAAACAAAATTCTCCCAGTTCTGGTCAATAAAATCTAATCCAGCTCATTTGTTGAAATCAATTTTTCTGGTTTGCAGATGTATTAAGCAATTTTCTATGAGTTTGTGGAGTTAGTTTCTTTTCCAATCACATTTACCCACACAGTTTTTTTGCCTCAGAGAAATATTAACATAATTTACAGATTTTTTGATAAATTCTATTTTATCAAATTTCCTCTATTTTTATTTTTATTCAAGAAGTTTCTAAAAAACTGAAATTTTATGAAGTTGAAGATAATTATTTTTTACCCATTATTGAATTAAGGGAAAAAAATCATACTTACAAAATTAAAAACTACAAATAAAAAATCAGAATATACAAATGATGAAATGAATTCTATAATCTAAACGCCCTCTTGAACACGTGGTTATACAAAGAGCTTATCAGTACTACTATTTAATGTTGTTATAATCAATATTGCAATGCTGCCATCGTCAAATGTACTGAAAGAGATAGCTACTTTAAGCATAACTTCACTATATACCATGGGTGGCCAACTTTTGTGTACTTAAGATCTACTTTTTATTTTAAAAATGTGTCGCGATCGACTTGTTGTCATAGGCATAGTCTAAGTGGGGCGGTGAGGTGTGAAATACATACTATGTTTACATACTGTGTTTCAGTACGGGGTGCACTTCCGCGGGCTATGGGTAGATAAGAAAAATATATGTTCAAAATTATCTTTTATTTTTTAAATCACTTATTAAGTTTTCGAAATATTGGCTCATAATAAAAATAAATTTCCAAACCCAACTTTTCATATTTGCAGCTATGAGTTCATTCTGTACAGATGGTACCAAAAAAAAAGTGATTTTTGGACACTTTTTCAAGATAGATTTTTAATAACTCAAAATATAATTTAATTTTTTTGTCAATTGCAATGTATCAGTTTTGGTACTACATAGAACCTCGATTATCCTGGCTAATTGGGGATGAAGTTAGTCCGGATGAGGAAAAATCCGGATAATCGAAAAATAATACTGTACTGTATTTAAATCATGATCAATTTTTCAAAAAACAAACATTCGTTTTGAATTTAAACTACTACTGACCAGCACTAACATTGCCTATTGTTTAAAGGCCCTCTGGTGGCACAAGAAGACGGATTTTATAAAATAAAAAGCAGTTGAAACTGTCAATTTTTATTCATAAAAATGCAAACTATTTATCGTTTTATGACGAGTAAAATTTTTTCGTCGCGTTCATGGCTTTTAAGTAATGCATAAACCTTCGAGGCGCGAGGCCCCTAGGACCGCGAGGCCGTAGGCGGTGGCCCACGTCGCCCATGCCTTACACCACCCTTGGCCATAGAAATGATGTAATTTGAATATAAATTATTTATAAATATGTATGTCAAGTTATGTTTTTTTACAACGCAAAATGT
Organism: Centruroides vittatus; assembly: GCF_030686945.1. Classification (NCBI taxonomy): domain Eukaryota; kingdom Metazoa; phylum Arthropoda; class Arachnida; order Scorpiones; family Buthidae; genus Centruroides; species Centruroides vittatus. The sequence continues at coordinate 946,191 of NW_027121088.1, forward strand.
ATTAAGAAGTTTAGGACCACTGTGCCGGGTGAGATGTTGTTGGGACAAAAAAAGTTATGCATTCCATCACGTAGCCCACATAAACAGTGTTGCAATTGCCAAGTGCAAGTCGGCAAATTTGTAAAATTTTTGTTTATTTTGAACAATCCGGATAATTGAGGTTCTATTGTATTTGTTCGTAAATATAAAAAAGTTGTTATAAAAATGCACAGTTGGCTGATAATTTGATTACAAAGATTTCACTTTTGCGATTTTTTTTGGGCTAGGAAAATTTATAATGGAAGAATGATATAATATTTTTAGACTTATTTTTTGCTAATCTATCAATAGCTCGTGGGAGTGCACCTCGTACTGGAACACCCTGTATACCTATGTAAAACTGGAACCTATGTAAAAAGCAGCATAATTGTTTAACGGGCCAAAAAACTCACGTCCGGGGGAATTAAAACAACATGAGTAATTATTAACAATATTTATTAATTCAAATTAGCTACAGATAAAGACAGATTTAGAATTTATTTTATTACCTTAACATTAATCGGAGGACTGAGTTCACATGTCTCTAACCAAAAAATCATAATTAAATGTATATCCTGACAAAGATAATAATGATGAGTCTTCAGTATGGGAATCGGTCAGGACAGAATGTTGTTTAGTCTTCGTTAACTTTACGTATGAAAATGCTGATTCACACAGGTATGAAGATCCGAAACAAGAATAAATATATTTGCTACATTTGGTGATACTGGAATATTTTTCTCGGTTGACGTATTTCCAAAAATATAGAGGTCTGTTGCCGAAATCTACCCTACTAAGGAAGAAAAGGGATTCTATATATTTATATATAATAAATATGTAACATAATATTTTGTTCTTTCAGTGGAAGTAGAGATAAACCAAATAATCAAAAAATTACTTAAATATAGTCTTAGAAAGTATTCGGGTTAGTCTTGACCCCATGGTATTCAGTGTAACAATAAAAAGTTGGTAGTACAAGGGTTAAAGAAAAGTAGACAAAAGGCAGGAAACAACATTGAAAATTTCAATATTCTAAACTCCATGAGCAAATAAGAGAAAACACTCCTGCTTGCTTGAATAATAAAATTATTGATAGTGTTTGCACAAAAAAATTGTGGTGTTTTATAAAGAAATATCACCAATTCTCAAACTGTTGTAGGAATGCCATGTTGTATGAGGAATACCTGTATTATATAAACCAGGGGTGGCAAATCTATGGCGCGTGTGCCCAAAGTGGCATGAAAGGAGAAATCATTTAGCATGTAATGAATCATACAATTTTGATTTATCATCTGTCTTTTCAATCACCTTTCAGTTTATCACTGATCATCCTTTTTTCAATCAGCTTTTTCACAATTATTCTAATTAAAGCATATTCATATAATTTTTTTTAAATATCATTATTTGATTTGAAGTCTATAACTTTGGCACTCATAAACATCTGTATGCTTACTACATGGCACATGGGCTCAAAGGTTTGCCATCCCTGGTATATAGTATACTAATTTTTTATTTTTGGGCTGAAATTTGAAAAAATTGTAGACCTATAGATCACACTATCATCTGTCTGTCTGTCTTTCCTTAATCTCAAGAATGGAGTTAGCTGAAATCTGGGACCAGATACGTAAACCTTGCGCAGGCAGTCCTGATTAACTATATACAAACTTCTTATGCAAACTGGAAGTCATATTATTTCAATTCAAAAACTTTTCTCCCAAAAGCAGTAATAAATGACTGGAACAACTCTATTGTTAAAGGAAAATTATGAATGATGTACAGGGGCAAGACACTACTAATTTGAGGTAGAAAGCATTATTAAAAATTGCATAATTCAATAAATAATTGCTCATTTAATTTCGTTTGAGATTATTTATTGACCTCCTTGAGATATTAAAAAATTAATTTAACACAACTAAACAAAATTTAATGAATATGTTTGATAATCAATTTAACTTGTTTGGCTGTAACAGCTGATTTTTTAAAAGTTGTCATATTTCTTGCATGTGATTTTATTTTAACAATGACTTAACATCAAAAATACTTATTATTAAATATTATTTTTATAATTTTATTGTTTGAGGATATTCAAAACACAGTTCTGTTTGTAATTGATAAATTATTCATTTATATTTGATTTATAAATCTGAAATTTCTTTTGTATCTATAATTATATGTTGCTAGCTGGCTGAGATGACAAATGTATCTGATATCCATCACAAGTCAAAATTTCTGAATTTTTTTTGTGGCATTTGTCTGACTCAGATGTGTTGAACTCCTCTTCGTCATTGTCTAGCCATCTTATTGAGGGCCAAGCCTGTCTATAATATATAAAATTAAGATAGTCTGTGTGGTCTGTAATGTACTAGCACCCTGCATTGATTCAAATTAATTAATTCATTATAATGAAAAATAACAACAAAATTAAATTAAAATGACATTAAAAAAACCTGAAATCTGTGTGATATGCATTTTTTTAAATACTAAGAAATACTTTGATAATAGAGAAGATAGGCGTTTAGAATTTTCTATTATTTTGACTTTTATTTATTATTATTTTCAGCTTGAATTAGAAGAAAAAAATAAAAATCTTGAGACTGAACTTCGGTCTCTTCAGTCTTCTTTCCAGCAAATAGAAAAAGAGTTGCTTGAATTTAAGAAAACTGATGATTCTAATCTAAATGAAATGATTCAAGTAAGGATATTTTTTCTTCCTTGGTTTTTTGAAATAAAAGAAAATAATCTATAAATTTTTAATGTGAAATATGTTTATATAGAACATGACAGCTCAGTTAAAAGACATTTCTAAAGAATTGCAAGATAAAGAAACTGAATTAGCTCAGGTTAGATTGAATTATTGTAAATCATTACAAGAAGTGGACATGTTATATGAAAAGTGTGACTGGTTAAAAATAAAATTAAATATGTGTGAAGAAGATTTAAAAGAAGAAAAGAAAAAAAATGCTCAAAATATTGATCAAGGTGATAATGTGTTAGAACGGGATAATTATCTTAATGAAGAAGAGGAAAGTAATCAAGAAGAGGAATTGCAACTTTCTTCTAAAACTTGTAAATCTAAGAGTAGAACTCCAGAATCAAAGAGTGATTTAAAAAGAAAAATCACACCCAAGAAGAATGTTAGTTCAAAATCACCCCAGCAAAAAGTCAGTAGTGAAAATGTGTTCCCTTCAACGAATTTGAAGACAGAGAAGTTGAAATGTTCGTATTTTCCTCCAGTGAAACATTCTCAGCCTATAGCTGAAGAAAAGGAAATGAATACCTCTAGTAAGTATAATAAAGTATAAAAATAATAATATATTTTAAATAATTATATGATGAAAAACAAAGTAATGCTTTAATTGTAAAAGCCTTACTGTCCTTAAATTCTAATATTATTGTTAATTGTCTACTTGGACTTTACTTGTTAATAGGACTTTATACTGGTGTTTAAAGATTGGCACAGTAATGAGAGTTAGTTCAGGAAAGAACAAAATTTCTTTATTATATCACCTGTAGTAATAATTTCAGAAATTATTATTACTACAAGTGATATAATAAAGAAATTTTGTTCTTTCCTGAACTAACTCTCATTACTGTGCCAATCTTGAAACACCAGTATAAAGTCCTATTAACAAGTAAAGTCCAAGTAGACAATTGACAATAAAGTAATGCTTTCTTTATCCAGTTTAGTTTTAATTTAGTCAAGAATGTGTGTAAAATTAAGTGACAGAAACAAACAAAAAATCTACTTTCAGTTCTTACTTTCACTCAAAAAAACCAAATGTGTGTGTGTACTTACACATGTTGCACATAAATATTATTTTTTCCTCGTATATACACTACGTAAACAGATTGTGTTTATACATATTATTTTTATTATCATGTAAATAGGGATTATATTGAACATATTTAATAAATTATTTGATTTCTGCATTTCCCTTCTACACTAGTTACATCATTTGCTGCATTATGCAAATGGAAATACATCATTTAACTAATGACATCGATATTACTACAAAAGACTTCTATTGGCTGGATGCTGACAGAAATGTTTTTAGTACATAAAAAGTAGAAAATTCTGTCAATTTTAAGTTTTAGAAAATATTTTTATGCTCATTCTTAGTTATACTATTTTATGCATGTTTGTTCCTGGCATTAAAAGTGTGTATATTTCTCCAGTTCATTCCTGTGATTCTATTGTTACATCTCCTAAACTCATAGCACATTCAATTATATCTTAAATAATTTTAAGCTCAACAAAAAATAGTTTAAAAATTTAGTATCATTTGAAAACTATTGATTTACAATATAAAAGAAATAACTTAATTATAACATTTACATTATAATTTATTATATTATAAACTAGTATGCATTTCAATGTTGTCATTAATCATTGTTTGCTTGGTAATGTTAACTATGATACTCATATGATAGTGAACATGATTTGTTTATAACACTTAAAATATATTAATATTATAAATGAAATAAAGATGATGCCTTGTGTCCATTAATACACCTAGTCATGAGGAAAAAACAAATTATAAATGAAAGTTTTCATGATATGTTACTCATTATCACACCATCATCATTCATTCCATCAATGTTTATGTTTGAACATCAACTACACATCTTTAAATTAATACAACTGATAGAAATATGAAAATGTAGCACAGTATAGTAAATTTAGACAAATACTGTGTAGATCCTTTGAAAATATTAAATGTGCATTGTTTTAGGTTTATAATACTTCATATAGGAGATGAGAAAGATTAAGATTGCTATTAATGAAATCGAAGGTGGAAAAGTTCTCCGTGAAATAACTTTGCAAGCAGATATTAAATTACCTATTAATTATCAGTTAGAATAATTTGCTATATTTCTGGGTTTAATGTTAAATAGTTGTACATGTTAATTGAACTGTGTTTTTTTTACAAGCCATGAAGATTTTTTAGATAATAATAGAATTAGACAAATTAGTCACTTATTCTTAACAAGCAAAATCTTAGCTCATCATTCAGCTATAAAAATGTATAAGGGAAATAAACTTTTTGTTATAATTTTATTACTTGCTTGACCCTTCATTTTTGATGATTATGTTAAATAATTAAGAGTTTAAAAAGTAATGTAAAAAAACTTTAATTTTATAAAATAGAGTATACTGATGAAAAATGTACTATCACAATGGATCTTTCCTAATAGGCAACAGAGAGATTTAGAGATTTTGTCCTTTCTCTCAATGAACTTCCATAACAATCGTATATTAGTAAAACACAGCTTTTTTTTCTCTTTTCAACATCTCAATTAAGAGTTCAAGAGTAGGAATGTTTCATGAAATAAAAATTGTTTTAAAGAGCATTAGTTTTTTTAATTAAGATGTAATGAGCTAATTGTATATTTTACTAATGTTTTGCTATGCTTTTTCATTTTATATCACAATGACAAATTGAATTTCCAATTCACATTTCAGCAAAATTTTTATGTAGATTTTATTTAAATACTTTTAAATCTAAACACAAGTTAAATATAGACTTACAATGTGATTATTACAAAAATTGCTAAATTATTATATTTTTAAATTGATATATTATTTTTATGATGTTTCAGAGATAAATACTAGAGCATCAAAGAGAACTCAAATACAACCTCCTGTGGAGAAACGTACATATAACAAAACAACAGATAGCAGTTCAGATGATATAGAAACTAAAGAAAATAAACGTAAATTATTATTATTATTATTATTATTATTATTATATAAAGTGTGAAAACAATTTTGAATTTATAGTTTATATTATAATAGATTGTTCCTATACTAAATTTTTTGCTATTGCTGTCTTCGCAATTTCTAGAAAAATTTTGTAGAAATTGCAAGAACAAATACTTATACATAATCATGTTTAAAGTTGGTATTCATATACTATACCTTGAATTCATTAACTCCTGATCAAACTTATGAAAATACCTAGGAAAGACATTGTTTATCATAAGTTCAGTTTTGCCATTTTACAACTTTTTGATTTTCCAGTTTTGATATTTGATACCTTTAAATGTAATAAAGGAATAAAGTTAAGAATATCAATACATGAAAAGAAAAAAACAAAATATATAAAATTTGCAAAATCTTCAATAAATGTAGAAAGATTGAGACTTAACAGATTGATGGTCAGATGACTGAAGCAATAAAGACATGAATAAGAAGTTAAAAATTATACAATTTAGCAATAAAACTTACAAAAATTCAAAATATGGCAGATACTTTTTGTTTTGAGTAATTTAGGATGCAGTTTAAATAATAATGCCAGCATTTCAACCATATCTACAGATAATCAAAATAAGATGCATTTATTGTACATACTTTTTGTTAATTTGTTGTGAAATTGTGTTAGTAACAATCACATGGCTTTTTCCACCTTTATTGTACATAATTTTATTTCTTATAAGTTCTATTGCTGAATTGTGTGATTTTTAAGCATTAGACTAGTTGAAGCTATGCTTATTTCTAAATTTTGACTAAAAACAATACAGATATCCCCATATGCAACAGTAGTTAGGTTTCAAAATTATTAATATGGTTTGCTACTCAAATCCATTCTATATGAAACAAAAGACTAATACAAAATATAGGGTTAGGTCCCAAAATTAGCAAAAGTATACTATTCTTTTTTGTAATTAAGAGAAGTATGTTTATTAAAGCAATCAATAAATAACTAACAATCACAATCGAATGTATTGCATGTTAATATTAATTTTTCTTCGCTGCTAAACACTGTTAAATGAGGACATTTTCTTTTTGGCAAAATATCATCATTTGAGCTTTCCTGTTGACCTTAGTCTGAAGTATTGACTACATCTTGATTTTTTTTCCTAAATTTTTTTTTAAAAATCTGATATTTGTATTTACATAATAGATCTTTAAAAATTGAATCTTTTTATTTAGTAACTTTAAATTTTATCTATAAAAGCAAAACAAAACACAGCAACAGTCTTTTGAGTTCATTTAGAGCACTATCACCAATGACAGCAATACCTGGTTTATAGGAAGCTAGGACAAGGAAGAAGAAAAATTGTACAATCAGTTCTCATTAAAGAAAACGGCACTAAAAGCATGAAACAACATTGAAAATTTCAATATTCTAAAATCCATGGACATATATGATACAATATGCATGCTTGCTTGAATAAAAAAATATCAAATAACTGTGTTTGCACTTAAAAATTATGTTTTGTATAGAGATTTTCCTCAATTCTTGAACTTTGTGAAAGCAAAATCTTATAGAAATGCTGTGTTGTGCGAGGGATACTTGTACGAGGGCTATTTTTTAAATAAGGTCTGTTTGTGAATAAAAGTGAGAATAATGCGCAATCACGGCAGTATGCATATGCTTCTGCTCCGAGCAAGCTTGGCGCGCGTTTTGATGCCATTTGCAGCCATATCGTCTGTCTGTATGCTGAGCTGTAGAAGTTTAAAATGTTTAAGAAAATTGAGTCTCCCGCCGACTGTGAGATACGATCTGTTATTCGATTCTTGAATGCAAGAAACTTGGCAGCAGCGGAAATTCACTGTCAGATTTGTGAAGTTTACGGTGATAATGCTATGAGTGACAGTAAAGTTCGAAAATGGGTAAGAATGTTCAAGAATGGGCAAGTTAATTTGCATGATGAGCCACGCCCTGGTCGACCTTCTCTGATTTCTAAAGATTTGGTTCGTGATGTGGATAAGAAAATTCGAGAGGACCGACGATTCATGATTTCAACGTTATCAATTGAATTTCCACAGATTTCAAGATCAGTTTTGTATACCATTGTTTCGGAGAAACTGAATTATCGAAAATTGTTTTGTCGGTGGGTTCCAAGACTGCTTTCTGACGATCACAAAACAAAAAGATTAAACAGTGCTTTATCGTTTTGACTCGATACGATCATCCACACAGTCCAGACCTTGCACCCAGTGATTTTCACTTGTTTCGATACTTAAAGGAGTTCCTTGGTGGTCAACATTTCAACGACGAAGGAGAAGTGAAAACTGCAGTCGTGGATTGGGCTTCTTGACAGGCGGCAGATTTCTTTGAAGTCGGAATTCAAAAAATTGTTGAGCGGTATGACAAATGTTTAAACAAAATGGAAATTATGTAGAAAAGTAGATAAAAGTATGTAGAATATAGAAAAAAATATATTTTAACGATATTTACAGTATTTTTCTTCTTATTAAAAAACGGACCTTATTTAAAAAATAGCCCTCGTATTTTTAAAATTTGGATACATAAATTTTTCAACTAAACAAACTAGATGATCAAATGAAAGGAAGACTTGCAAAATATATCATGAGGAGTTTGATAACATTGTGTGTCAGTCACTTCACTGACTCATTTGTCAATGCATAGTGTTAACCCATATTATTTAACATTTATTTAAATAAATTAAATGCTGCAATAATTGGATATGCCTTATACACTAGAAAAGGAATTTTTTATTGTGGAAAGTTATACAAAGAAGTGTTATTAAAGTGACAGTGTGTGTGAAAATATTCCAAATCATCTGTGCTGACAAAAGTTTGTTTACAAGCTTTTTAATAAATGGTGGTCAGAAGAACTTGTATAAGAAAGACTTGTAAAAAAAAAAGTTTTTCAAAGAAAGACTAAAACATTTGAACATGTTAAGAAACAAGTCCCACAAAAATCTTTAGTATTTATCTCAACAGACAGTTTTATGAACAGAACCTTAAGATAAATCTATGAAAATGATCAAATTTTGGCCTAATAAAATAAGGGTTGTCTTTGAACTTTTTATTTTTAAATGTTTTAAATGTTGGTCTAGAGTTTTAAATGTTACCTCTCAAGTCAAAAGTGAATAAATAAATATTCAAAATTTAAGTGTTTCCTGTGGTGCTTAGCAGAGCAGTAATAAGCACCAAGCCTGTCTGACTCACGACTCATGATGTGTCTTGCAAATCTTCATTTCATTTGATCACCTGGTAGTTGAATGTACAGAATGTAAATTAATTCAATTATTATTTTATGTACAGTATATGTAATATTATGTATAATAATGTTTATAACTATTATATACTAATTTTTATATGTAATAATAATTAGGTCCACAGAATGAATATAGTAAAAGAAGTGAAGCAGTCAGTAAGCAAAATACTCAAAAGGTTTGTTTATTTTGTCTTTGTTTTTTTTTTTTTTTTTTTATTGACTCAAATGTACTTATATTTACAATATAAGCATAGACAGAATATAATTTATATGCATGAAGAAAGAAAACAGGATTATAATCTACGAATTTTTTCAATGACAAATAATTTTTTCTAAGAGAATCATGTAGGACAACTTTTTTTTAGTAATGAAATGTTTCAATAAATCAGTAATGAATAATAGCATGCACCCAATAAAACAGAATCATCATGAAATTTTAGCACAGGATTTAAAGTAAAACTAGTATATAACCTGTATATCTAAATCCAACATTAGAAAAGGTTTTCTCCTATTACCAATTTATACTCCAGTTATATCTACTCTATGTATATAAAAGCTCAACCTAAAATTATCACACCTTTTTTGTCGTGGAAAAACAAAATACAAACAGCAGCACTGGGAATTGATGAATTGTTATGAAATTTTTTAACAAATGAGCAAAGTGAGTGGGGATGGGAGGTAGGGCTAAGAGAATAAAGTGAGGGTGTTGAATCATTGTGAAATTTTTATTGTGAATAGTTATATTGGGAATAAGTTGGCTAACTTGTATGGTAAGTGAGAAAAGTGAACTATGGTATTGGAATATTTTTATGCTGGAACATTCAAAAAATCCTGATGTTTGACCACTTTGAAAAAAAAAAAAAAAAAAGAATTTTTGTTCTGGAATTTGAAGGTTCTATTAACAATGTAAAAACAGGTAAACAGATACTAAAAATATCTTCTTTACTCACCATGTCTAATCACCAGGAACAAACTGTTCTCCACAACAGAGATGACCTTTTTTTAGAGGCTACGCCTCTGCCAAATTATGTAAAACAGTCTAAAATGTCCACAGGTGACAATCCCATCACAATTAAAAATATATTTCTTTGTATAATAGGGTTGGCAGAAATACAGTATTAACAATGTAAAAACACATAAACAGATTGTTTTACATAATTTGGCAGATGCGTAGCCTTTAAAGAAAGGTCGTCTCTGCTGTGGAGACTAGTTTGTTCCTGGTGATTGGACATGGCGAGTAAAGAAGATATTTTTAGTATCTGTTTGTGTTTTTACATTGTTAATACTGTATTTTCACCAGCCCTATTTTACATTGAAGATTCTATGTTTGATCTTGATGAGGAAAATCTGGAAAGTTTGTTTATTTTATATGATTGAATAAAAACTAAGTTTTTTCAATTAATTTTGAGTATGGAGGTGCATTTTAAAATGGATCCAAGTTGGGTTTATGTTACAGAATCCTCATTTGGAATCAGACAGATGAAAACATACATATTAAAATTTTTGTTATGAATCTATATATATAATCGAGACGAGTTGATAATAATAATAATAATAATTAGCGCAGAGCCCAAACAGTTAGGAGTTGAAAGTTGAAATTTGGTACACAGTTAGGGTATATCACAAGAACGCACACTAAGAAGGGATTTTTCGAAATTCCTCTTCACGGGAGGCAGGATTAAAGCTTCTATATACATTATCGAGACGTGTCCAAATGGTTAGGAGTTGAAAGTTGAAATTTGGTACACAGGGTACCAAATTTAAGCAATTGTATTACACCAAAGTGTTAAGTAACAGTGATAGTATTAAGTAACAATGGAGAACAAGAGAAAGCGACGTGCAAGATTTACGGGCGCTGGAGAAAAATAAAAAGAAAGAAAGAAAAAAGAGTAATATGTTAGAACATATTTGATTTTCAAATTTAAACAGATTAGTTTGGTTTTTCTCGACCCTTTTTCTTTAGAACATTTGATGAAAATCGAAGGATATAATCAGAACACGTCGTGAAAATCGAACAATATTAGAACATTTGATTTTCAAATTCGACCTTTCTTTAGAAATACTTAGTTTGTTGATGAAATTACTCTTTTTATTTTGTGACTATAGTGTAATAATCTTAATCTTCACTATCGTTACTTTTGCCCGAGCAACGCTGGACCTACCTGCTAGTAGTCTATATTTAGAACAAGTGGGCAAAGTGAGCAGAGAGTTGGGCTGCCATAGGCAGCCATGGTGGCAGAGCCCCTATTATTTTAAGATTAAGAACTTGCTTTTCACTTAAAAGCAATATTAATCAATTGCAGATTTTGTTGTCACTTGAAACTTGAAAATTTTTTATGCATCTCACTTTGGTGGTCACAGATCCAGCATAAAGTCTACTATGAATAAAAGTCTACAAACAAGGTTCTCTGAATGAAAGTGTACTTACTACCAATTTACCACCCAAGAAGTAAGATTAAATATGTACTAGATATTCACATTACCTCATTTTTAGTTTATCCTCACATCTTTTAAATATTTTTGCAATTGTGATGGTTGAACCATAAAAATGAAATTAGTGTTATTGAAGCTTGCTATTACATCTACAGAATTGTAAAAGTTTGGATATATGATTTCATCAAGAACAAGCAAACAGAAATGAGACATTAAAATTAATTGAGAGGTATCAAAATATTTATAAAAATTCATAAAACATGGATGGGTTTAATAAGTCATGTCATACTAATGCTATATGATTTGGCCTTAGTTTTCTCTCTCCTGGATGGACTGATTTTCAATAGAGAGAAATAAAGAATGAAATCCATAATTCAAATTATCTGTGAGGTTTCATTTTATATTTTGAAATTTTTACAATAGCAAGAGTTAGCTATTGTAAAAAATCAAAATTTTTTACTTCATCTTGGATGTCTGGATGATTTTCTGGAAAGAGAAATTATATTTTAAAAAATTTTAATTTAGAATTCTGTAAATAAAAAGTCTAAAACTTCAAAGTTCATTGAAAAACAAAATTGTTTTTCAACTTTGAAGTTTTATATATAGTGAATTCTGTTTGCATCAGTAATTAAGTTTTCTCCATGTATATAAATTTTATTCTTATCATAGCTTTGATATGAATAATAAACTTGATAAGAAAGTTCCTTAAATATGAATCCAATTCAGAATTTTTTGTTGGTTAAAAGTTTTTAGAAATCAAAGCACTTTTTTGTCTATACAACTATCATTAGGAGTCAACAAGAGATGTCAAACTAATGGCATCTTGTAATCTTTATTTCTCTTGTTAAGTCCTGATAAAAATGTAAAATTGATTTTGATATGCTTATTAATTTGTAATTATGGAGACTAAGGAAATTTGAACTCGTAAATCAGTAAACTTTATTAAAATGTTTAAAAGAAAAAATATTTATCAATTAATAGAACTATTGGGTGGATTTTGTAAAGTAATGCTTTCAGTTAGTCAACCCAAAGAGATTTGATTGAGAATATTTGAATTTTTATTTTGTTTTGAGACATTAATTTTTCTGTGTTTTTTGTTCACTGGATTTTAATTTCTTATAATGGTTATTGTTTGTTTTTTGATTAGTTTAATGCATTTTTATTTTTACTTTTGTTTGAAAAAATCATCTGCTGTTATTTGCACTGCATAATTACATATAATTGTTTATATTTGTAAAGTATATTTTAATCAATATTTTCCAATCTCTATTACTGACTTACTGCTTGCTGACTTATTTCTAACAGACAGAACTCATTACATTGTCAAGGATATTTTCATTTAATTTGTAATTACTTAATCTTAATTTTAATTAATTCACTTTCAACGTGTGTTGTGTATCTTAGCTGAAGATAGAAAATTAAATAAGCCATTCACTTGATTTCAAACATACTTTAATACGTAACTGATCAGTTTTGAAAATTCATTTATTTACATATATATTTGCTTTTTAACATTCATTTTGTAGGTTCAAATGAAACCACCAACCTGCTTTATTTCTTTAGCTTTTGTTGTCCTATCCTAAAACCCTCCAGTTATAGGGAAAATCAGATCGGTTTTAGGCTAAAACTTTTTCCAGCAAAACTTGTGATGCAGTGGGTAATAGGCATAAGGTCACAGGGCAGTTTTACCCTAGATTTACCCCAAATATAAGACTACCCTAAAGATTACCCTGAGAGGTTGAAATTATCCTAGAAACAGCAGCACTGCTTATAATAATTACACAATAACTTTTTTAAAGTTATAATTATTAGCTCTGAAATTACTTTAAAAACTATTTATTTCTTCTTTTAATTTAGGATTCACCTGTAAATAAAAAATCTAAAACTTCAAATAAGCTTCCTATAACAAGAGGATTGAGTAAAGGACCACCACCAGAGCTTTCTAAGAAACCCCTCTTTCCTCCTCTTAACAAACAAAGTGATAAAGCTACCTGTTCCACCAAGTCTTCAAACTTGAAGAAATTGGATGAGAAACAATCTGAACTTTCTTCAGAATCAACAGACGACGGCAACCAAGAGGAATGCAAAATACAATGAATTGATTGATGAATTATTGATTGTTTTTGTTTTATTTTGAATGTGAACATTATTCATTTGTACAGTTCTTTTAGTATATTCTTTTGTCATATTTATTTTCATTTAAATAGTTCATTTTATCATAATATTAGAAAACAAGAATAAATGTAATATTCATTCCTACTTATACCAATGACAAAAGAAATCATTTCATTCCTTATTTATTCCAAAGTAATAATATAGCAATTAAACAGTATTAGTTAATTAATTACAGATTTTACAGTATTCATTTTCTTTCTTGATTCTTCATACTGTATTGAGTTTGACCAGTTTAATAGACTATGCATTAGTATATAAGTATTTATAATACTATGTTATAAAATGTAATCTAAATATTGTTCTTGGGATTGAAAGTTGGAAACTCTTTTGACAGTACTTGAGAAGATTTGGTTCTCTCTAATCATTCTTCTGAAAGTAGTTAATGTGGTAATGTGTCAGGATAGTATCATAATTTTGTCATATTACTGTGTTCCGTCATCTCTGCATAATAGTGTGTATATTTAATTTTCTGTATACATTATAACATTGTATAATTATCAATATTATATGTACTTCTGAAAACATGGTATTTAATATTCTATTGATAATTATTAATTTATAGTCTGCGGAGTTTTCAGGAAAGAAAACATGGTACTGTATTAAACAATCCCCCCCTTAGAAACTGTGCATGTCAGCAGACGATGGCTCACAGGTTGCCACTAATAGTACACTGGTTATAACTTTTAAAATTTGATTTATAATATTAGGTTGATATAGAAATGTTTTAAATCTCATCACTGACTGAAATGCAGTTTAAGATATTTGATATCTTGTAATGGATATGTTATGGTATTTGAATGCATGTATGCCACTAATTTGATTAAAATGTTAAAACGAATATATCACAATTGATTTAGGATTTTTATAATAATAATAATAATATAATTTTACAGATATACTGTATCATGATATTGATATGAAAGTATTATTGATTTTTGTACCAAATTAAAAGGTCTAGTTTTTCTAAATTTTCATTTATCTGAAATATAATCCTAATCAGTTTCAGATGATAAAGTTTTACTAAAAGAAAAGTTTAAATTATATTTTTTGTGAAGATTAATTAAACAGACTCCTGATCCTAAGATTCAGCAATTAAGTTTGTTGATCAGTGAATCAGCGGAATCTCTTCTAAAAATCAATGTCAAAACTTGCGAAAATCTTATTTGGTAATTATTGAATTATGGAATGTATGATACATTTAGTTTTGGTTCTGGATCCAGATTTTCGAAGTTTTAGGAAGTTTCACTTTCTAAAATTTCCCTAATAGACTGATATAAGTAGAAAAATATAATTTGAGTTTTTTAATATGATGCAAATAATTAGAATTAATTTATAAATTCATATGCCATTAAATGAGAGATCAGTTTGCAATCTTCCACAATAATATTGGAGACGATCTTCATTAGTCTACATATGTAAAAAAATAGTTTTTATATAATTACGAAGAAGGGAAAAATCTCAAGACGTGAATTTTCTCAGTTATTTTTCAAAAATTCGAACATTACTTTTTATTGTTAGTTACTAGGGCGGAGCGATACACATTTAAGATTAGCATATCTGTTCCATTCTTGTATTAGGAAACACTATAGCATATAAAAATATTGAAAATAAAATGTCTGGTGAACATTAATGCAGTTTCGTCTTTGGTAATAATTAGGTAAATAAATTAATGCTAAGCATTTATTCATTCAAATATTTATATACAAAATATTTAAAGTTTTGGCAGGCTGGTTGAGACAACCCGATGGCAGAAGTGTTAGCTTATTATTCTGGTAAACGCCAGGACCAAATCAGGATGGGCGAAGAAATGCAGGAATTTCCTGGGTGTTCTGTACCGGTATTGGATTGGATTGATGAGATAAGGGTATCAAATGTCGGATTGGATTTTTGATAAAATAATAGGAAAAAATTTATTTTGAAAAGTTGCTATTTACGCTAGTGGTCACCAAAGAGGTGCCTAAAGCGCTAGAATATCTGGGATCTGTCGATATTAAGTGTAAAATGCAATGCTGGATTGCTCAAGTCAGACTCATGCCTAGAGGCCCCGAAATTGAAGAAAAAAAAAATTTACTAATGCAATTGTATAGTCCAGGGATGGCGAGCCTTTTTGAGTCCGCGTGCCATATTGTAAGCATACTTAGCTTTAAAGATGTTAATGCGTGCCAATGTCTTAGACTTCGAATAATAATATTTAAAGAAATTAAACGAATACGCTTTAATTCGAATAAACGTAAAAAATCTGATTGAAAAAAAAGATGATCAGGTGATAAACAGAAAGGATGATTGAAAAAGACAGAAATCATATGATACATCACGTGCCAGATGATTTCTCTTACGTACCACAGGTTCGCCATCCCTGGTATAGTCCATTTAGAAGCCGAGCGGTCAAGGTGGCTGGGGACACGGGATCGAATCCGGACGGGTCGAAAAGTCCCCAGGAATTTTTCGGGGGGTAGTCCGTCCGGATATGTCGGCCCCGCTCATCATCCAGCCGCCCCATTGTGGGCCTCGCCGAACCCATAATGGGCTTACTAAAAGAGGCCCTCTTAGTGTCCACAGGGCAGAAAGAGTTTTTTTTTTTAAATGCAATTGTATATCATAATTTATTATTAATTCTAAAGTTACAGCTAGACGTAGTTAGTTCATGATATACAGATTGAAGACTACATAATTTTTATATTAGGCCTTAAACTACCACTGGTAAAGTGAGTTCATAATCTTAAAATACAATAAATAGAATAATCGAATAAACTTGTATAGGCTAATATTTACTACATGCGTGCTATTTACTTAACTGATTTACCATCATCCAGTTGATAATTAGTGATTATGTTTAATGGTTAAAATCATGTTTGATAATACTGATTACCACGAGGAAGAAAAACGTGTTAATATAAGCAGTAGGCCCAATAATTACCATAACCACTATTTGCCATAATGAAGACTGCACGTTTCATGATGTAATTTGAAAAATAGGTTAAATACAATTACAACACTGCTTGCGATAATTTTGCGACATTGAACGTGAGAAAATTTATAGAAATAATTGCCATATAGTTTAATCTATGGAACGAATGTTTTAGGCTTATTCAACTATACTATATACTAATATATTTAGGTAGCGCACAGTATTTGACCAAGTTATAGCAGGACATTTCACTTGTTATGATTCGAAACGCTAATGACATTCATCTCATCATAACTTATATTTGCAAGAATATCTTTTTTGTCCGAGTCTAAGATTTGCAGCCCAAAAGTGTAGAAATTATGACTGTTTTCTAGCTTGTACTCATGGTGGCTAACCGCATTGTGATTCAAACTCAATTATGATTAATGATTTAATGTGTTCGTGTCTCGCGTGAAAGGGACGAAAAGATTAATCTTACAGCTTGAAAATGCATTCGTTCATTATTACTAAAAAAAAATATAATTTCCAAGTACAATTTTTTTAATTATTATTATCCGCCCTGTGTGGCACTAAGATGGCCGTTTTACATACCCATCGGGGGTTCGGCCAGATCCACAATGGGGGACGGATGATTAAGGACTGGGCCTAACATATCCATACGAAAAAACCCCAAAAATTTCTGGTGTTTTTCGACTATCCGGATTTGATCCCGTGTTCCCCATAACTGTTACTATCATCCAGAAACTTGTTCCTGAGATCGTCAAGATGATGTTTTACTCTTGGACAGTCTTCGAAAGTTCAAATTCAAGCTGTAAAAAAGTTTTATTATTTCTTTGTGACTTTTTCTAATATTGCCCTCAACACTACAAGAGAGATAATATATAGCCTCATCTTGTTATAGAGAGATAATACAGGAGATAGCCTGTTTCGTCTCACCATAGATTTCATTGTGAAAGAGCGTGACAACAAGCCGAACGAAAAAAAATTCAGGAAACATTCGTTCATTTCCAAGTTTTATTCTCTCGGAAACTGCAAGAATCGAACATGGCAATATTAGTGTGTGTTTCTTTTAACGGTAGAGAAATTTGGAAACTTATCACTGGACATTTTAACTCCTTGGGACTCCGGCGAATTAAATACTTTTTAATTTTAATGTAGTTAAACATAAAAACGAAAAAAAATTATAGAAATGTGTTAATTTTGAAGAAAAAGCTTCAAAGTATAATTTCCTTTGTCTCGCCTTAGCGCGAAACTTGACACCGATGTGTCATTGTTTACACAGCTGGATGACCTTGAGAACAGCTGGTGTCGTCTTTCGCGGGACATTCTCATGAAACTCTCGGGAGGAGAAGGGTAAAAAGTAGGGTGAATACTAGATGGCGGTATATTTCTAAATATTTTTTTAAAATTACGATTTTAATTGAAATTTCCGACCCCCCGACTTAATTAAACGTATATATAATAAAATCTATTAATTAAAAAAATTAAAAAACTATTGGATGCTGTTTTTGACATCAGAAAATAGCTTTAAATAACTTTACCGAAGTAAAATCGACGCACTAGAACTTTAGAAAGATGAATAAAGTTTTATAAAAAAATCCCATAAAAAAACCATTAAGCGTTAATTGCGTGTCATTAAAGGTTAATTAAACTCGCAATAAAATTTTTTCGCGCGGGTAAAAATTTTTCAAAAAATTTGGAGACTTAGAAAACATCCGAAAAATCAAAAAAAAAAAAAAATTTTTTTAGGGGTCCTAAAGGACCCCATTTTTTGTAACGCTATACAACTTGCCCGAGATATCTCGGGCTAAGGGCTGAACGCGTTAATATTCCATCTGTCTCATAGCATTCTTATTAAATATTAAATTTTATCCATTTTGCAAAATCCTAATGTCTTAAACATTAGCAGAGGAAAGAACACATAATCGCATCTGACCATCAAGCGGCTAAGCAAGCATGCCAATGACAGTCTGTTTTATACGAAACGCAATCATTAGTTTTCTTGCTTGACGTTTGCTGCCACCATCAGACTGCAAATCTATTTTTATTACATGAAAATACATGCACGTTTTTATAGTAACAATGTCATCTGCCATTTCCAAAACTTATACGTCAGCGAAGTAGACTTGAACTCTTGTCTGCAGCGCACAAATTAAACTCGATTTCTTACATAGGCTATTATACACTTGATTCGAAACGTTCGTACAAAACAGATCACTTGTAATGCTCTGTGCATATAACTGTCATGTGTTCATGAGAAAAGCATTCATATTTGCAAATTACCTTCACTTATAACTTATAGGATGATTTTATCTACAGTATGTGTTTTGAATCGTCCTCTAGTGATAAAATATGAAGAGGTATAAACCCTAAATAGACATTTATAAACCGAATTTAGTTCTCATTCTCGCTAAAAGGGTAACGTTACAATGGCCTTCGGAGAACCTAACAAAGAAGATAATTAATTACTACCATTTTACCTTTCTGTATTCAATCAATGTCAGAGGGAAATAAAGGCATCAATCTACAGACTGACCTTTATAAATAAATAAAAATTAGATGTCAGTAGAGTTAATAACCTTTATAACAATTGTCAGCTGCGATCAATCAATTTTGCTCAGAAACTAATTTAAAGCCAAACAATTTTTATTTTTTGCCAGTTTAAATTAATTATATCTTTTCTAATTTCTTTAAAGCTAATTATTATTTTATAAAAATTAATATTGTTAATTTGAAAAAATTGTAGACCTATAAATTTCCATTTTCATTTGTCTATCTGTCCTTTTTTCGTCTCGTGAATGGTGTTAAATAGATAAAAGCCAAAACCAGATACGGAAAGCTTGGAGGCAGGAGGCCCCGATTAACTATATACGAACTACCGGTTTACACTAAAATCATGCTATTTTAATTCAAAATTTTCCCCTGAACGGAATTAGATACATGACCGGCATGACTTCATTCATTGTTAACAGGAAAAGTATCGTGTACAGGGGCAAGGCACTACTAAACTGCATTGTGACGATTGACAATAAATAATTGCTTGCATTAGAAATGAAGTGTTATTGATTTTTTTGTACATACGGATTCACAAATAGGCTAATTAAAAAACAATGTGCAAATATTTTTAAACACTATCATTGAAGATTCAAACTCGTCACCTTCAAAAACTCTAGAAACGTACTGTACTTTGTGCTTATTCATAATATGATATTAAGTAATTTTCCTTTTTGGATGCTGTAATCTCGCTAGCCAGATGAAAAGAGGGCCTGTTGCGGGGAATAACTTTTATTCAGCTAAAAAGTAGTCGTTAGCCTCCTCCTTGATGAAATAATGATCTATGAAAAGTTTCATTGCATTTGCTCAAACCATGTACTGTACAAATGAATAAGGAACAGAACAATTTAATATATAAAGTTTATTAATTAAAGTTCTATATTAATTTCTAAAAATTCCATTAACATTTTCTATCAGTTCATTTTGAATCTTTATAAATTTATACAAGATCCCTTTCAATATACATAAGTGGAATAAGAAATTATAAAGCCATTTTCTTTTCTGGATTTAATGAATATCTTAAACGTTTACTTAAAATTAAACGCATATACCTAAATACTATAGATTTTTATACACAATTTTTCCTCTTTTAATCACGTACATAATCAAATTATTGTGTTCACCAATTTGGTATATTAAATGCTCCCACCTAAAATGAATAAAAATATTCATTTATATTGTATGATATATATAGCCTATATAATTTTAACACTTCATAAAATAATACCGGAATGAAAATTGATACCTGTGATGCCTTAAAATTAAGATATCTGCCAATTTTCCTATCTCTATAGAGCCATTTGTATGGGATCTTCCCAGAGCGTAGGCAGAATTGATGGTTGCAGCTACTAATGCTTCTTTAAGTGTCATATTCAAGTTAATACATGCAAGATTCATGATCAGTGGCTGGGTAGATGAATCGTATAAAAGTTAAATTTAAATCTAAATTATTATTTATGTTAATAATAAATGTATTTACCATGGATAAACAGTATGCATTTGGGTTAAAGTCTGTACCAAGCGCTACGGCGACTCCTCCTCCTATCATTTTCCTTACTGGGGGAGGTTTCAGCTTTAAAATATAAGCAGTAGTTGGTAAAATAATAGCAGTTGTGTCGGATAAAGCCATTGCTTTGACTCCTTCATCACTAATTTCTTCCAAATGGGATATTGCGTGTGCTCCAATGCTTGCACCCATCTGTAGATAGAAAAGATCAATGGGTTTGCAATTCAAATAAAATAAATAAAATTTAATGTTAAAACATTGTTTTATGTTTTTTTAACACATACAACAGCTATTTTTTACACAATCGAGTAGAATTAATTATAAATTAATGCGAATTCCTACACGTTTTCCGGATAATGTTTACAGTTGGGTGCCGAGAACAGTGAACTGCGAGGTCGTGACGCAATCAGCGCATATTTTCACGTTTTCTCGTGACACCTAATGATCCACCCAAAATATAAATATCCCAAATGATTTTTTGAAGGGGACAAAGGGGAAGAAAAAACATCATATCTGATTTAGCTGACAGCTATGGCCTCTTATATCGTTCTGTTAAACAGGGAGTTGGCTAAATTGATAGTTGACTCGCACCAGGTAATAGAATACCTGGGAGTTAAAAGTGATGAAGGTTAAAAGTTGCAATCGATTGTAGATAAGTTGCCTCGAGTGATTACAGTCGAATGTTACACGAAATTATCATTTGGGCAAATGATGTCTTCCTCGTATACCAGAAAGTTTCAGGATAAAATTGCTCAGGAAAGTTCTGTTTTGCTTCCGAATAACTACTTTAAAATACTCAGTCGAGTGTACTTAAACCGCCGGGATCGCTGGTTCATGCTCCTTAACCGAAGTAACAAGATCATCGAAGGGGTTGTCAATAGAATTAGACTTTTTTTTCATGTCTTGAGAGCTCTATGTAACCTATAACATGCTTGGAAACATTAAAATTCATATTCACATACTATATTTTGGCTTACGTACAGCTTTGGCACTGCGTTGCTGTGTCAATGTAAATATAATGATACAGTAACTAACTATTCAGTGACATCTCTGTAGTAGTAATCACTATTAAAAATAAAAAGCCAAATCAAGAAATTTCTTCCGATACTATAAAAGTTTTTTAAAAAATGTGTTTTTAGGTACTTTGCGGAATACAGTGCCAATTTTGCCCCATCTATAATAAAAGTATGCCCCTGATATACAATGTGTCCAATAAAATCTGTCTTTTACGACTCTGTACGAAATCTTTTGACTGTCTGTGAATTAGAAAATTGGCCTTGGGAAAGTTTCACCAAATCTCCACATAACGCGTATAATAACGTAGATAATCCTATCGCCATGTGCCCTGGGCGGTGATGTACCGTAAGATTAAAGATAGACGTATATAAATCTTCCTTAGAATAGTGCACCCTTATGTGGACTGCTGCTGCTCTAAAAATGTGCATTTAAATGGGCTTCTCTATTATCAGATGGGGAGTCCCATTAATGTAAAACGTAGGGAAGAGAATAGGGAACATGAAAAGTGCTCTCTTAAGCGTGGTCCCTTATCCAGTGCTCAATTAATTAACTGGACTCAACTGTATATTGCTTAGGCTATAATGTTTAGGCAGTAGAAATTTAGTACTTACTTCAGCGGCTCCCATAGAATTCAATTCGTCGCCATGAAAATTTAGTCGAAGACCTATGGAGCGCCCTTTTTGAAGAATCTTGCGAGATTGCTGCAAGTCAAAAACACCTTTTTCACAGAAGACATCGATGCTGTCTACGTGTAACTCTCCCTCATCCATTAATTGCTTCAATTTAGGAATTTGATTATCAATAACGGATCGAGTTGCTTCTTCTGCCGTCTTACTTCTGCAATGGCATACCCTACATTAATCTATAACTTATATAAAAAAGTAAAATTATGATACAAATATAACCATTACACATCATTAGAAATAATGCGGTTGTTTTTAATGCTTTAGCAAGTCATTAAATCGAAAACACGATTTTCAAGGATTGATAAAAACTTACACGCAAACATCATTCAAGAATGGAAGATATATAACGCATACCCCATATATTTAGTTAATTATTTGGTTGAAAAACAATGGATTTTAGTCCAAATTGGTA
The DNA here is from genome assembly GCF_030686945.1 of Centruroides vittatus. Classification (NCBI taxonomy): domain Eukaryota; kingdom Metazoa; phylum Arthropoda; class Arachnida; order Scorpiones; family Buthidae; genus Centruroides; species Centruroides vittatus. Next base: position 968,872 of record NW_027121088.1, read on the forward strand.
ATTTGCACTAAGGTGCTTTATAGTGATAGCAAACTAGTTATTTGTAAACGACAATAACGAGTTACTTATCGATATAATATTGACGACTTTTAAACCATCGATAGTCGATGAGACCACATCCTATGTAACGCGCTCTGTAATGTTGGCCTAGACATCCTTCCACTCCCTTAGTGTTATATAATTTATGGAAGGCTCCCTATGGTCAGACGTAACCATTAATTGATAAATCGATGCCAACAATCGAAAGTTTGGCCGTAGGGAGCCTTCCATAAATTACGTAACACCAAGGGGTGGATCTATAACAGTATTACGGAGAGTTACGTAGGATGGGGTGTTCTTTATACAGCGTTATGTAACAATATCTGTGGTTACGACTTTTTTGTATGAAAGTACTCCGTTTCCTAAATAGTTACGAAAATCTAATTCTTGCCTATTTGTAAGCAGTGGCATCAAGATACGGTAATTGGTTCGAATTTCCTCCTATCTGCGCAGTGTAAATTATCTAGCCGACTAAAATCGGTGATCACGCTCATGTTTTAAGCACTAAAAATGATAAGTTATTATTAATATTTACTTATAAAAAATCATATAACAGATTTTTCTTAATGTCCTAGCCTGAAGGCTACTAAGGCATGTATGATCGAGTCTTCGGTTCGGAAACTCTGGCAACAGAAGGGTGTTATTCTCGTAGCATTGTGTAATTCTTTTCCTAGGGATCTAGGTAGTAGGGTCCAATGAGTAGAATTGCGGTATCACCACCACTAAGATAACTCGAGCACGTGTGCAAGTTCTATTTTTGCGTCTCTTACGAATTTAATGCAAATATGTCAAGAATTCCTATTTTTGATTATCATCAAAACTCCTTTGAATTGAGTTTGGATGGTATGAACGTCTGGCAACGTTGCGTAAGATTATTCCTCGCCGGACGAGAAACTCGCTACTGTACCAGGGCCACTTGTTAGATCATGCAATATTATAGACTAAATCTGTATAAATATTCAATATATAATGCAAGCGTTAATACTTGGACCGTTGGAGCTCGTAACTTTACTTTTACAGTGTAATGTTTTTGTTCCATTTTTTGTCATAATTCAAATCGGGTACTTAAGGAATGTGTTCTGGCACCCGCGGGTGATACACGCCCTGTATGCCCGCTTGCGACGGTACGTTGCGATAGGGTGGGAGGGTAATAAAAATGTTTAAAAAATAGAGTTATGTAATTTATGGGATCTTCCTTATCTACTTTTTGTACTCTTTCCGATCTGTGAGCATTAATAAAGCTTTTTTTAAATCAAATCATGCTCATAATGGTGACGTAGGTTCAATATATTCAGGACAGACCTATTAAAACTATTCTGTTTGCGAACCGGAACGAACTTAATGGAGTTTCTCTCCTTTAGTATACGTTTTATAGATTACATTCATATTACATTATTTTAAAAATTTTTCTAGTTTAACAATTTTAATAAATTATGAAAGAATATACTTGTTAGGAATGTTATAAAAATCATTTCTAAAAAAACTCCAACTCTGAATACAATTTTTTTATATTCTAGTATAATTATCACGCATCACGTAAGTTCAAGTAAGAGATAAATTACGTTGATAAAAATCAGGATCCGACTGTCGTTATAAATCCTTCAGGACAGTTATTTAATGTCCAAATTCTAAAAGATCTCCATTCGTTATATATTAAAAAAAAACAATTAAAAATCGAGATTTTTAATTGTTTTTTTTTAAATTTTTAATGTTAATTTTTAATGTTATTAAATTTCTCAAATAAGATATAAACGATACAATATAGGTTCTCTGTATAATATGTACGGTGACTTTGTTGCTAACCCTATACAATTTAATGAGATTTCTACCTAGAAAAGAACAATTTCTCGATATTTTCATGAAACAATACGATAAATATGTTCATCTTCACTTGTATAAAACGTGTGAACTTACTTAGGTACAGAGTGTGCACCACAGAACGTAGAAGATAATTCTATGGGAATAGCATCACGCGCTTTCTCTATTATCCTGAGCAACCTCATTTCAGATTCGCAATCCAATCCATAACCAGATTTAACTTCGACGAGGGTCGTGCCATTTTGCATCATCCTAAAAATCCTCTGTTTAAACAGATCCAGTAGTATTTCGTCTGATGCTTTGCGTGTTTCATCGACTGTGAACTGAATTCCACCTCCCGCTTTATGAATCTCCATGTAAGTAGCACCTCGAAGCTACAGAATATTAAAATTGATATACATTAACAAAAATATTCAATAATATTTTGAATTTATGAATAATTAAAGAATTACCTTCATTTCGAATTCGTGAACTCGATCTCCTGCCCAAATCGGATGAGTATGGGCATCAATAAGTCCTAAAATGCATATTTATAATAAAAAACATGGGTTTAATGGCTAAAAGTTTAAATATAAATTTATTAAAGTGTGTATAATAAATTAAATTTTACATTAATTACGCTCATTTGCATATTTTTTTTTAATAAATATTTATATACTCTATAGGTAGAAGCAACTAAATGTTGGAAATGTTCTAAGTTAGTTTTTTTTTAAATAAAAGGAATAGACAGGATTAACATTTACGCATAAAGATTAATATAAAACTTAGCCACAAGGTAAGAAATAGCGCTATATTCATAATAATGTTTGATACTAAATGCTACGAACTTTGAGATTTTTAAAATAAAATTTAGTAGTTGTAAAGAATACAGTCAAAGAATTATCTACATTCTGCAACAACATCTACTGTAAAATCATATATTATCGATACGGCGTGTTTTGGAGTTGTTGAGAATACAAATACTGTTATAATGGAAAACTTCCTAGTTTAAAGGTAATGGAAATGTTTAATCTTGATGAGCATGCTATATAAAATGATGAATAATAATCTTCTGATCCTCAAAATATGACAGAAAAATCATCTATGGGCAAGTCTGAGAGTCCACAATTGCCTCATATAAGAGATTAATAATAAATATTTTAGTAAATTAAATTTTAGAGTTTTTACCGAACATTATAAAGATCAAGAAAATTTTCAATCTTATTTTATAAACATTGCTGCAGCTGTGTTTTGAACAGCTGAAGCAATAAAATTAATCGGGATAGATCTATATTACTAGATACAAACGTTCGAACGATACACGGATGACAGTTTAAATCTGAACATTCCTTAAAGATCAAGCGACCAATCCGTATCAGAGTATGAATAAAGCGCCATTTCTTACCTCGTGGTACATTTCGGAATTAGTTTGCTATCTTCTCAGAAGTCTCCTGTATAAAACACACCACATTTGAAAATTTTCTCAGTAAATAATTTACACGTGAAGTAGAAGTTTAGCATGATTATTAAGTAATCATCACCTGATTTTTCAAAATGGAAATTTTTACTTACATAAAAGTTTCTCACGATCGCGTGAATTTTATTTATTCAATGAATTCTAAACACTCATAAATTACCATACATATATATATAACTACATAATCAAAATGTCTAATCACCTGGTATCAAACATTTACCACTGGCATCCAATTTCTCATCAAATTTCGCACCCTTATATTTTGCCGCAATAACTTCATCCTTGCCAATATCTTCTATCTTTCCATCTCTATAATTTAAATTTTATTAAGATCCTAAGAAATTATTAGGACAAAAGTAAATTATTATTATTATTTCTCAAGAAAAAAATTGAAATACAACATCTAAAAGCTACGTAAAGCTACATTGCAACTCGGTAGTTTCAGTTTAAGTATTCACAACGTGTTATTATCTTTAAAAAAACTCGATAATAAAGCTTTGCAGTGCAAGTTTTTTATTAAAAAACGAAATTATTCTTGTAAATAATTATAATAATAAATTATCACATCGAATAACATTCATATTTGAGATAACTTCAAAGAAATCTTTCGGGATTCGGCTTATACTGACCTAATTTGCATATCGCGGCTTACGTCTATCAGTTGTATAAGATTATAATAAATTTTTATGTATTTTTTTGTTGAAATATATATAATATTTTTCATTTATTATTTATTTTTAACACGCTCTCTTTAAATCTTTCTTTTATCTAGTATCAAATGGCTTATTGTACATCTGATATATCTCAAGTGGAGCCGCTGAATTAACGCTTTAATTCACCGAGAAACGTGTTATTTTCTTAATTATTTTTTCATAAATAAAAATAATTCTAATTATTATTTTGAGACATTGAACAGCAGCATAATTTATGTACTATTTTTAAAAAACATGCATTATGAATTGGTCTTTAGAAGGTCTTATAAAAATATAATAATAGTTAATTCATAACCAATAAAAGCTCAATTTTCAGCATTTATATCGACATAAAAGTTATAATAACTGCTATAAACATATGGCATATTTTTAGAGAATATATAAAATGGCAGAAGAATTCGACTTGCATTATTGTTATTCGTAAAAATATGAAAATGAATGCAATTTTTATCTTCGTGCTCATTACTGTCGCCATCATTGGTGATGCGTACGCTTTAAATGGTAAGAAATTTTATAAATTAAAACATTTTATTAAAATTAATAAAAACTTTGCTTAAATTTTATGTAAAAAAGTTCAATTATATAATAATATTTTATTAATTTAGAAAACTTTAATCGGCGCCATTTTAGAGCTTTATTCAAGAGGTAATTGAAGTGTATATTTTCTTTTTTATTATAATTTTTATGTTTCAAAATTCAAATTATTGTATTAAAATGTTTAATTATTAAAGTAATGTTATTTATGAATTAATTAACATTTAAACAAATTATTGAACGTAGAAGTTCAATATGAATTTATAATAGTTCCCATTACAATTGAAACTTTAACTATTAATTATTAATTATCATGTAAGTTTTTAAAATATTTATTAACTAATGTTGATTGATTATTATTTAATAGGCAAATATGTCATGATGTTGGTTCCACTTGTTCATTAGCCTATGATAATTGTTGTGAACCATATTGTTGCAGTTACGGGGAATGTGTAGCTGATTGCTCATAAAACCTTCATGCTGGATTTTCGTCCTGGTTTTCTTTCTTAAATATTTATCTAATAAATCAATTTTTAAATAAATAATCATTATTGATAAATTTGTTAAAAATTAGTTTTAAAGTTTTTTAAAAACTGTACCCCCGTTTATAATTATGAACTTCTATTAAAATTATGTAATAATTTCTTTAAGATTGTAAATAAAAATATGAAATTATAAAATTCTTAAAAGTGTTTTACCTTAATTTACAAATTATTAAGATAATAATTTCCTTTCTTGTAAAGTGTATAAGTTACAAAACTGCTATTTGTGAATAACATTAATTTATGTTTGATAAAAGTTCATGAAAGGTTATCTTTCAAAGCCAAGAGTTTAAAAACATGAAAAAATAACATAAAAACTCGCACCGCAATAGTTTAACTTATTTTTTTAGATTATTATGCCATATCTGCAGTTCTTCTTGTTATTATTTTGGTTCTTTTCTTTTAAATTTGGAGTTATTCTTACAATTACTGTATTTGCAGAATTACACAGGACTTGCCTTGTAGGTTTACAATTGCAATAAGAACTGCAATTTTTTTTTTTTTAAATTGAAATTTCATGTCTGCCGTTATGTTTTCAATTGTAATCCCATACTCGCATGTCTTCAATTAATTATACAGTAAAACTTCGTTTTACAAAGTGATTAGGTTTCCAGCCAACTGTTCATAAAGTGAATTGTAAACTGACTGCAAAATTGTAATATATTTAAATGAGATTAGTTCTTTCGGTATGAAAATTGACTACTAAAAGTTAATATTTAAATTTTAATAAAGATTTATGGTTATTTTATAATTTTACATTAAAAATAAAAACAATTTATTTGAAAACGATGGCATAATGAAAAAGCCTTAATGAGATTGGCTTACAAGTTAGTCGAGGGCCATTTAGATCAAAAAGCTCCGAGATTTTTCTCGTTAGAAACTGCAATAAGGATGTCTGTTGGATCTTTTTCTTTCTCTCCTCCAATATGTTATAACACAGTTGAGAGTATTTATTACAGCTCTGGAAGAGCTGCATTCCCAATCAAGAAATTCACAGGCAATTTATATCCGCGATAAAGCTTTCTTTAAGTATCTTTGTGTTGAGATCCCGAGTGGTACCATTTCCTGAAAAAAACCTTCCTGAAAAAAATTCTTAACCTTCTTCCTGTTCAAGTTGTGCTGCTAGAGTTTCCAACTCTTTCATTGAAAGTGCTCTACACGAGTTTCGAACAACTCGTTGACATCATCAATGTGAAGATTCCCAATGTCAACATTCTTGGCCATTCCACCCACACACATCAACTATATCTGAAACAGGCTCAAACCCAGAAACGTCAGAAACCTCATCAGGCCATCATTTCCACCAGACACAATTCATACATGACAAACATTTCAGCAACCTGGATAAAAAAATGTTACAATGCTCTTAAGAATATTAAAGAGCTTCCAAAAATAGTTACTGGTTTTTTTTACCAAAATTTTGCCAACTCTAACAATTGCAATATTACACTTATGTTTTGTCTTTTATAATATTTTGAATTATTTTGGATATTGTAAGAAAATTTGAATAATTATAATTGAACTTAACATAAATTTAATTAAAATTTTTAATATTTTTTCATCCACAGCAACTAATATCAAGCTTATTCACTAAATTGAACTTTGAAACTAAGATTAATAAGCGTTTATTATGAAAACGATACGTTTACCGGTCACATTTTGCATTTGTAAATATCTTGAACACACTTGTGCTATTAAATTTATTGGCATTTTATTTTAATAAAACGCATTCATTAAATCAATTTTATTAACGATTCATAAACTTTATCGACCATAAATATAAAATTTTATACGTTAATAAAGGAGAAAAGCAGACTACTTTATCATGTTATCAAGCATCTAAAAAATGCCAAAACATTTTAAGAATTCTGTGAATTTATATAATTTTTACAGTAAATACACTTGGTTTATTATTTAATTGTCTCGATTAAATAATTAATAAATATCGGCAAGATTTTTTTGATTTTAAAACTACTTACTCATCAACCACAACACTTATTCCTCCTTCCAATGTTATCAAGTTATTCATCTCATTTCCTTTGACTACTAACTGTCGATTATTCACTACTTGGACCACTTGTTCAGCAGAATGAATCAATAGTTTCTTGCTTAAATTTTTAGCCATGTTTATTTGCTCGAAAGATTATTACAAGTGAAAAATGAATAGTGACTTTATCTGCATGACCTTAGATGTTATCTTATTGAAGATTCCTATCTCTCAGGAAGTATATGAAGAATGGTTGTAATTTATAAAGAATTTATTTTTTTTTAATAAAAAAATACGAAATAACATAATAATTTATATAATCTGAATGATTTTAGCAATCCTGAAAGTTTATAACGTCAATATTCCTCTTGCAATTGCTGATTTACAGCAGCCATGTTGTGCTTTATAACTGCTCACTTCTGAAAAACTTATGCTATAACTTTTAAAATATGGCAATTTTTAGAATATGGCAATTGATTAGAATGTTTTATTTTAACTTATTAAAGCGTATAAAGTCAATAATTCTCTTGTAATTTCTCATTTACGGCTGCTCTTTGCAGCTGTTTGCTTTTTCTCCATGTGATGAGAACTTCTGGAAGAGATTAGTACAAAAGATCAGTTATCAAAAACGCAACTATCAGCAAATTTTTTAAATTTGCATCCTTATTCCGCATCCATTTTAAAAATTAAATATGATTCAGCAATTTGATTAATTATTTAAATATTTAATTGTATTAAATCACAAATAAGAGATGTTTTTTGAATAAATATAAATATTTTTATAATGTTTTAAATTAAAACTAAAAAACAACAAACAAATCTACTTAATAATTTTAATGAATACAATATACAAAAGTTATTAATATTTTATAATGTAAAAAATATAGTAAATACCTTTATTATTAACAACAAAACAATAACACATTTTAATATGAATTAAAGCTCTTAATATTTAATAAAATTGTTATTTTAATTCGTTATAAAATTTTAGTTCGTTATTATTTTACACAAATTTTGAGTCAAATTTGCCTCAAAAATTGGGCAAAATGAGAATTAAGTAAGGTTAAAATTTATATTAATCAGCAATAAGCACATATTTGTTAGGAATTTTCTTATATTATTCTAAAAATTTGAGTTATTTAGAATAATATGTAGCACATTAAACTGGTTTCTTTCTTTTAAGTAAACATTAGATAAGAATAATCAATTAAATTTCCTGTATTTAATCGTTAATTTAAAAGAAATCATCAGTTTACTAACGGCCGTCAATAACTTTCTTTTAAAATTTATTATTAATTTTACTATTATTTGCAATTTTCGAATCGAATATCAAATTTATACATTTACAAACGTCTCAATGGACACTTTAACACACAAAAATCACTCCATTTTTTTTTATACACGAATGTTTAAATTTTGTTTTAATGATGATAAATAAACTGCAAATTCTTAAAATTTTTGAAGTCTTCAAGATTGGTTGTAGAGAAAGGAATTTAAGATCACTTCAACAAAATTCCAATAGAGATAACGTATCAGCCGTAGCAAAATTGTTGAACAAATTTGAAACCCACCGGAAACATTCTAGACAAATTATTTCTGATCGAATTTGATATCTGGGGAAATACTTTTATAATATTTTAATAAATTCGTAATTGATATCTATCCAATTTATTGCAGCTGTTTTTTTCTGTGTTAAACGATATAAATATTTATAAGCTCACACCGTTTGAAACTCATCCCTTGTATTGAAAAATCAATTTTAACTTCTATCGACTCGTGTTTCATGCAAACAGTATCAATCTTAGTCTTTTGTATCTAATGCCTTGAGGTGAAACCTTTATCATCTACTGAAACGTGAGATGATTGCCCTATTTATCATATACCCTATGTTGCCAAACAACACAGTCGTCTCCATCTCTTTCTACTTCAAGCACAGATGCATTTAACACGAGGATCTCAATTTTAATGACCTCATCTCGCGTCGTTTTTCTTCCATTGTAATTTAGAACTTTATAGTCAATTTAATTAACTGGAAGTCACGAATTTAATACAATGTAAAAAAAAAAAAAAAGCTTAGATCTTGTCCTCCGCCTGCTTCTTCTCCATTTTGTTTGATGCTGGATGATAAATGAAGACGTCAGATACTAGAGTCTTAGAATACGCAGAACCACTCCCCGATCTCGAAACTGTAGACGTATTTCTTTCACGAGGGCAGAATAAACGAACGTACGCTTGACGATATTGGCGATTTAGAACGGCGTATATGATGGGGTTAATGCAAGAACTCATCCAAGCCAAGATGGAGGCTAACACGTGAATTACCGGAATCCTGTATTAAAAAATTAACGACTTTTGAGCAATTCAGTAGTGGACACTGTTTTAAAGTTAAAAATTTAATTATAAATATCACCTGAATTTGCTGTCGAACACGTTAACGATCATCAAAGGGAGGAAACAGATCAAAAAGGAAAAGAAAACAATCATCATCAGCTTTGTTAATCGAATTTCATCAGCACGTTGAGAAACTTGATGACAAAGTGGAGCTTGAGTTGGGGTAGTTGGGCTATGCGCTGCGATGTTTTTTCTAGTTTGACGAACCTGAAGAGAGAGAGAAAAATATATATACATTTAAAAACTTTATAAATCTAGGAATATTTATAAACATAATCAAATTTATGTGATTTTCTTACTTTATAGAAGATACACGAATAAGATAGTATGATGACAATGCAAGGAAGAAGAAAGCCAAAAACGAATAAGAACTTTTTGGGAGACTTGCCATCCAATTTAAGAATGGTACACGAAAAAGTTTCTTCGTGAAGACCAAACTGGCCCCAAGTTTTGGTTAATGTCGGGAGCAACATGCTGAAACTAAATAACCAGCAGAATGCAATCATCAGGGTTATGTTTCTTCTGCGATAGATTCTATCATATATTCTATAATGATTGATCAAGATATATCTGGAAAAAAAGTTTAGATATGGTTTAATATTATGAACATGTAACAAATATAACAAAAAAGTTTATTCAGCATAATCGTTATACAGTAGTATGTGAGAAATTGTTTAGAATCGCGGTAACGTGTATCTGAAAGGTGTATAAAACAAACTCGGCAGATTCGTCGTTATCTTACATCAGAGATAATATATTGTGTTTGTTACACGACCGGAAGTCAAACTTCTGTCAAACTTCCGACTGTTTATATCTTTATTAAATAACAGCGGAACAGCTGTTTAATACAGATGTATTAGATTCTCGATTAAAAGAATAACTATATTTTATATTACGTAAACAATTTATAGTAAATATGTATAGATCTATGAAAAATGATTATATGATCTATGCAAATCATTAACATGAAAACATGACTTAACCAAAATGTCTTGTTGAGCAATACAAGTTCCATATTTTGCGGAGCCCTTTGCAAAACAAACATGGGATCCTCTAAGAGTGTTGTGCGAATGAACAGTCCACCATAAAGCTAGTTTTGATGCTAAATATATGAAAAATAAAACTTTTTTGATAGTCTCTACACTAAGTTATATTTAACTGATACTAAATGAACCTGTAAGGTATACTCTTTTGGTATCTTTTATGTAATTAGCGTAACATTGCGAGTTAACCAATACTTTTTCTTCATAGATTATAAGTTACTTGTTTTTTTTAATATTAATGAGAGATTGCAGAGTCCAGGTTCGACTTTTTATATATTTTTAATGTTTTTTTTAACAGATATGATTCGTATAACTAGACGTGGATATATGATACCATATACACTACCTTGTGCGTAAGTTATGAAGCATATAGGGTTGAAAATATGGATTATATTATATGGGCATAAGAATGAAAATGTACATATTTTATTTATACATAATATGTCCTATTCTTTTGATAGCCTATAATATATAACATTTTTCTGGCTATACAATATCTACATAGTCTGCATTTTATAGATTATAGAGCCAGATTTATACACAAGATAAATAAGATTCAGCTTAAGCCTGCAGCTTAGGTCCTCAATAGTTTTGAATCTGATATTTCTTGTACATAATATTTGACTAACGTGGTTATATAACTTTAGAATTGTGAGTTAAATATAAGATAGCTTTGATATTTTATTAATCTTAAAAAAAAAAATGTTTAAAAACTAAAGCAGGTGTATCATCTACGTATTGCATACTGTATGTACATTTCCTTTCATTGCTTCTTCTGATAACAGATTGCTCTTGGAAAAGATCGCAATCAATAATTTCCCGGATTTAATTTATCTTAAATCAATCTTTCGTGACATAATTTGCTGTTACCATCCTGTCGAACTTAATTAAAATTCCAAAAAAACTAATATATATATATTTATTCAAATTACTTTTCACTTACCTATTTATTGTAATGGCCGTCATGGACATCAAAGAAACAGCAACGTTGCCATAGAAGAAGAATGGAAAAAGGGTGCACATAGTTTCACCCAAGAGCCAACTTTGATGAATGTAACGTGAAGCTGTAAGAGGCAAATTAAAGGTACAAAAGAGAAGATCGGCAGTGCATAAACTGACGACGAAAGCCGTTGTGGCATTTCTCAATTTGGCACATCTACAAAGGGCAAGAATTGTTAAGAGATTGCCTAAAATTCCAAAAATGATAAACAAAACTGCACATATCGCTGCGAAAATCGAAGCTCCTTTAGGATAAATGATTATTCGTTGTTCCTTTATATCTAAATCGATATCTTGTATAGGGTGGATTATATCTATAGTTTGATTGGTGAAGTTCCAATCGGTTCCAGGTAGAATGGACATGTTCGATGCTAGTTCCATTGTCAATTTCCTGTTTAAATGAAAAAAAGTTAAATAAATTATGCTATAAATATAAAATAAATCATTTTTTTTACATATTTATATAAATAAAATTCCTCTTTAAACCGCGTTAAACGATGATAATTTGAGTATAAACATATCTAAAGAGCATGAATCATTTTGATAAAGAACCTTTGGGACTTAGAGAAGCGTAAATTCAAAGAGAGCGTTCTCTCTTACCAGGAGGATGACTCTAAAAAATTTTGTTTACAAAAAATTCTATCCAAAAAAAACAATTTAAAACATTCCACGGAAGATCTCTTACGATACGTCGAGTCATTCCAACTGATATTTTTAAAAATAAATAGCTTTTTAGTAGCGTAAATAAAGTTTCTGTCGATGGTCTGTAATTAAATATGAAAACCGGTTATAAAAGTAAATTAAATGTAAAAATATTCTTTCTAAACTTGTTTATAAATGAACTAATTAACAAGTTTTATGTAATTATGACGCGATTTTGCGTTATGATTATTTAGTAAATTAGTAAACTTAATTTGAATTAGTCACGCATTAATTTATTAGAATTAAGTAGGCAAAGGGGAAAAATAGAAGAAAATAAATGGGAGAATAACGGTTTTCTGGTGAAGATTTTGGATTTTTTTAAAATGTGAATTGCATAAATTGAGTTTTTAAATAATAAATAAATATTTTAATCTTTATTCCATTATTACACATAGTTCGTGATATTAATTATATGGTTAAGAAAAGATAGGTAGTAAATGTAGTGTAGTCAAGTAGGTAATGAGCAGTCAATATGTGGTCAAAGAATGGGAAGTAAATGTACAACTGTAAATATACAGTATAGCCAAGAAACGCTAATAAATACATAATTCAGAAGGAAATGGCAGTAAATATATGTGCAAATAGAGAATAGGTAGTAAAGAAACAAGTGACAAAATTACATTCATCAAAATTTTAATCATTACAGTACTTCTATTATCAGTTGAGTAACGTAAATGGTAATGACAGTTTTATGCGTAAACACAAACACGTATACACATGTTGGTAGTTTATTTATTTTGAGATATTATTCACGTAGCATTGCGATAAAGAAAACGTGCAAAGTACAAAATACTTGGAGAGGCGGCAACAGAAAAGTTTGACAGTGTTTATAAGAAATTAAAGAAATTTCCGGGAATATGACTTGAGAAACTCAAGCCGACATTGGTCTCGTGTACCGGAACTCCGCCATCTGGTCAACGAACATCTGAAAGTATATATTATCTTCATTCTGTTTATCCCCGTCGTTCCCAACATAAAGTACATAAAGAGATGAATACACGAGCTAAAGACGAATAAAAATAATTATTTCGTAGATAATTCTAATGTTTAGTTTTAACGAACTCCCTCGAAATGTCCTTGACCCGTCCTACTGGTGTCAGAGGTACAATGTGGGATGCTCCATTCAACCCAATGGAAATTATGATCTATGACACATAAAATGTATATAATTATCTACGATACACATCTTATATTTTATAGAAATGCGCAATTTAATATTTTATAAATTTAATTTACACTATTCTGCGCTTCGGAGCTGTGAAAGGTTGTTAGAAAATTACTATTTAAATGAGAAGTAATTATGTTATTTATGGATTTAGAAGTGAGATAAGTACTGAGAAAATTACAAACATAAAAAATTAATACCCGTAATGAGATAAGGTAAAAGAATAAGCATTGTTATTGTTGTATGTTCCTCCTCTCCATTTGCTTCAACACTCGTAATTAAGTAAACTATTGTCTACTTATCAGTATAAGATAATTATCTGAGGCGTTGACGCATCTTCGTAACCTTGACATTCGCATGATGGTTTAGAAACTAGATTTATATAAGAATAGAGAATGATTGCCTCATCAGATGGCTCATCAGATAAGAGATTATCAATTGTAACCACATGCTTATTAAGCACTATCCATTCCAGCATATGGTTTAATTTCTCTTAACCCTCATATATAACGTTTAAAGTTATATAAATTAAGGTTTTAATACTCTTTTAATATATTATTTTTGTTTATTTTTCAGCCTCAACACCATTGGATAAACCTTTAAACTTTTAGAGAAGTGTAATAATCCAATTGTTTAATGCTGGAAAAACCTTTTTACTTAAAAATAAACATAAATTAATTTTAATGGTTATTTTAAAACTTAATTTTTTCAGCCATTAAACTACATTATAAACTACACTTATCCAATAGTTTTGAATAAACCACTAGAGAAGTATGACTTGTCTGATGGTTAAATGAATGAAAAAAAACAGCAGTTAATATATAATAAATTCATAAAATATATATTAGAATAATTTAGCATATTTCATAATGAAAACTTTGACTCACTAAATTATAATAGCAGAAATCATTGCAATCAATTACTTGGTGAGGAATCTTAATGATATCCTTTGAACTCTGTCAGACTTTTAGTTTAATTAATCATAGAAGAAGTATGTCAGAATGAAAATATTACTTTAAAAAATATAAAAATAATTAATTTAACGCTTTAATTAATTTTATAAAATATAAGCGTTATAAAACTATAACAATATAAAATATTTAAACTAACTTGACGTTTATTTTAAAAAATTAGTTTAAAAATTTGGAAATTATTTTAAAGGAGTAAATTTTTTTTAAATAATTAGACCATTAATTTACAAAATTTTAAAGTTTACGAGCAATTTAAAAGTTCTTTTTTTACGACTTTTCTATTTTCAAAGTATAATTTTCAAAGGAGGTCACTCGTTAAAGTTGAAATTTCTCTATTGAAATAATTTAAAAACAATAGAGTTTTAAAATATATTATAAAATATTTAGCTTAATAAAGTAGTTTACTCATTATATTAAACCTATATTCAATAATGGATAGATTTATGAGTCAAAGTTTATCAACCTTTCATTGTAAGAACCATAAATGGAAATGAAGACAAGCAAAGCGAATCAGCGTTAAGAATTAAAAAGAAAAAATATATATATGTGGTCAAAACATGAGTAAATCCATTGATTATGGCAAATAATACCATAAAATATTCTTAAAGTAAATAGTTGAATTGTAAATTGTGTTTAAGTGTTATACGTAGTCACATAAATAAGATTAAAGTATCACTAGATCAAGGACATTCTAATAACTGATTTCGCCGTTTAAATCAATGCAAATTAAATGTTGTCTTAGAAAGTAATTATTGTTTACTGATTTTGAATAAGGATATCTTTGTAATATGTTTTTTCCAGTGTTATATTTCACTCTAACAATACTTATTTTAATAACTCAAGTACATTCTAATGTCAAGTAGTATTGCCAATATTCTAATGTTCCTTTTGATTTAAAAGGTTTATTCTTTTGAACTAAAAGGTAGAGACGTTATGCCCTTTTTTTTAAATGCAGATATATTCAGGTGTTCTTTAATTTTACAGATAGTCCGCCGTCGTGTAACTGCAGAGCATTCTGATGTCCCTTTTGAAGTGCGAGAACACACGGCTTGCATCATAACATATCATTTGTCAAATAGGTATAACAGGTGAAAGCTAATATATCTTTTGATAAAAATTCATTTTAGATTTATGTTAGACACTTCTTTTGGGGGGATTTAGATACAGAGATAAAGTTTACGAGAGAAAGATTTCCTTTCAAAATCAAACTGTAATCGAATTGTAAGTAATTAATCAATTTTGACTGTTTGATTAATGGGTTAATGTAACTAGATGAGGTGAGAAAAATTATCGGAATTTTCCTTAAGAAATGCAATTAAAATAGAGAAATGAGATCATAAATTTTAATATTAGTAATTTTTAAATTTGCTTTTTTCGATAATCGTTTTATTATGATAAATGTCTGGAAATTGCGATTAAATTTATGAGATCCGGACATCGATTTGGATCATTTTTTAACTTTATTACATCAAAAGATTTTTTATTATCGAATATAAAAATATTTATTTGAATATTCTAAATAATAATATCCAATAAATAATCTTGGAAGTCAATATTTTTGCCTCTTATAATCTATCTGATCTCGTTTATCATCAAGTGATAAGCGAGTGATGGTTTATAAGTAAATACGAAGAAAAATATAAAGAAATTTATTCACCAATAAATTATTGAAATACGTAAAAATTTACATTTTATTTTAATTTAAAAATTTAATTATTATTTTATATAATTTTTTTTTCTACAAGGAAATGCTCCTGCTGTTTTTTGCATCCTGTTTAGTACATTTTTATAGTTGTAACTGTAATAATAGATTATAGGCTATAAAATTTGGAGAGATGAATTTTTATTGATTTATATTCATTATGTGTTAATTTAATTACCAATTTCTCAGCCTAAGATACTTAATTAGAACAAGAACTTAATTAAGAGGTGAGCATCATCATTGACATCAATATTTAACGACAATAAAATATTATTTGATACTTCTTACTTGTCTTTTTATCATGTTTACTTCAAATGGGTATATTTAACATTTAAAATGGGTAATTTAAGGATTTCGAACATAATTTGTGCTATAAATTAGCATTTTTAGACAGAATAATGTCAGAATTGCCATTAGTAAGAAAATGTAGCAGTTTAGCTTACTGATATGCCTTAAATTAAAATGGCATCAGAATAGCCAAAATAATAATATAAATTAAGTTCAGATTACAAAGGTAAGACGTTAAGAACACTTACCTTTAGATACAAAAGGGTGCATTGTTTGATAAACTATAAATTTGTAACATGAATTGTGCATTGTGTTCATCTACCAAATGCCTCATCCTTTAATTATATGAAGATAATTAACAGAGCAAAGACCTTAGTGAAACCTTACTCTGATATATTAATCTATTCATAATTAATCTTCTAAAGAAAAAAGAAAAAAAAACATAAATTTACTTGAGCATATTAATAATAGTACTTTTTTAACAGTAGAAATGTATTGAAAACTATTTAAATTTTCTAAAATTTGCATATTTTATTGTAATAAATTTTATTTGCATTTAACGTAGCTAAAATTCTTGGAATAAGACATTTTTTATCAGTAAAAAATATAGTTGAATTATTAAGAAATATTTTCCTTTGATAAAGGAAGTTGGAAATTTGTTGTCATTCGTGAAATTTTATTTAAAAGAAATGAAAATATAGAAGTAAATTAACTCAAAATGTTTTAGAAGTTGCAAAAATTGACAGCAATTGATTTATTTTACAGTCATAGTGATAAATTGTTGAAGAAGTAACCTTTGTCATTTGCTTCATGCCTTTCTCATGAGAGCTTTTTTAAAAAAATTTATGTGAAAATTATCTTCAAATTCTATCCTTCTGACTCATAAATGTGTATAGAAGCCACAAAAATCTTTTCCTATACAACTACGCTTTAGTAAATACAGTTGTGCAGGAGGGAGGTTTTTGATCTCTCTATTGGTAATGCCTTACTTTCTCGTTAGATTTTTAAGTTTATTTTTTCAAATTTATGTAGAAATTATCTTTTAATTTTAACTCATAACTGAGACATAGAAGAACAAAAAAAAAAAACTCATTTCATTCCTATAAACTGTATTTCTATTAAGTATAGTTGTAAAAGAGAGGGAAGTTTTTATCTCCTGCATACATTCATCAGTATACCAATAGATAAAATTCAAGAAATAATTAAAAAGAATAAGATGTTAATGATCATCCTGCTGATTTGATAAGAGTTTTTTTAAACGTAATCAGTAGAATATAAGTTATCAAATATCAGTATTTAATGACTTTGAATAGTTTTTTTTGAAAAAAAGGAAACACCATCTATAATTATCAATATATTTTTTATTCTTAAATTTGTTGAATAATCAAATTAGTAGTTTGCAGATGATGTGCCAAACCCAAAATTCCAAAGTCTTCAGATTAGCAAACGAAGGGTCCAATTAGCATAATCCAAAACATCCTTTCGTTAGAGTGATTTTTTAGACCTTATCAAAACAAACTAATTTGCATTTAAATCATTAGTGTTTTAAATATTTTCACTTTGATATTGATGTTTTTTGGATAATTTATGTCTAAATGACTTCTAAGTCTTTAATTTTTGCAGATTTTTACGAAGTTTTGCTATAAAAATATGCATTTTTAAGCACACTCGGAATCATCGTAAGCATCAATTAGCTTTTTTTTATAATTTAAAAAAATCTTTTCGAAAAGACTTTTTTAGAAGATTATTCCAACATTTAACACATTTAATTCATATTTATAACGGAGCAAACAGATGAAAAATAGCCTTGACACCGCCTTTAATACGAAACCTGAAGTGATAATAGCATTCTAAAAATACACTTCGTGCATTAATTAGCATCAACAACTTGTACACGTTTTTTTGCTATTTTCAATCTGATCTGTCATTTATCTTTTCTCGGTCGATAAATGCTAAGATTTTCTTTTTTAATTTATGACATTTTGAAATTTTTATGTCATCCTCAGCCTTCTTAAACAGAACTGAAACATTATATTTTCTAACGCTTAGTTGACACAAGAGGAATAAAAGGCATAAATTCGAGATGACATATAAAGAAAAAAATGGCCATTTCTGCTTAATTTATCAACAAAAGTATCTTATTTACTAAAAATAATTTTTAATTTATTGATCTCTTTAAATTCAATAGGGATTAGGAGGTGGGGAAGAGAGTTTTTTTTAAAGAAAACTTAACTTTTTATTATAGATTTTAAGCTAAAATCGATTTTTTTAAATTAATTTTCAATTTCTGTATGCGTTAATCTGTGTAAATTACTTGGAGTTTTAGATGCAATCTTTATGCAAATGAGTAATTGACACGTTGCAGTCAAATTCCTAGATATTTTGATCAAATTTATAATGTTTTATTTTATTTTTTGGGGGGAAATTTGCATGTTTTATTTTACAAAAAAAACAATTTCTAATTGTTTAGATTTTAAAATAATTTTTTCACATTTACAGTTTAATTTCTCATCGTAACGCAATCGCTGCTCATTTGCATTAAAATCACACTTAATTTACTTAATTAACGTGTATGGAAGCTGAAAATATTGTAAAAAAAAAAAAAAAAAAAAAAAAAAAAAAAATTTATAAACTTCTGTATACATTTAATGCAAATAAGGGAATTCTCTTTAGATGCGATGCTGTGAGTTTGTATTCAAATTAACCAAAGCACTAGCATGAGAAATTAAATTAAAATACGGAAAACTTAACTTAAAACCAGAAAAAAAATGTATAGATTTTTGGAAAATATAAAATTAAGAGATGGTTCTCTAGAAAATTTCCAACATTTTATACACATTCATTTAGCTAAAGTAGATCTTTTATTGTATTTAATGAGTTTTTTTTATGCGAGAGAGTACTTGGCGCGCTGCCACGAGGTTCCGTAATCCCAATTTTTCATCATATTCCTGATCATTTGTAACTTTAATCCTTGTTAAATTATTTGTAAATGTGTACACAAAGTTTTTTATTCTTGTTACTTTTCAAGTTGTAACAATTTTATGGGGATTCTTCGCCTCCTAATGAGACACCAAGCAACAATGCAGCCAACGCCTAGTAGACGCCTCTAGAGAAATGAAAAACGAGCACAAGTGGATGCTAAATGATTTCCAAAAAAATCCATAAGTTTTTTGAGGAAAAAAAATATATATATATATTCCATAATTTAAAATAAAACTACGTTTATTTATGTAGTTGTAAATATAATACAAAAATAAATGCTATTTCATTTCTCAGATTACAAATTAAATATTTAAAATACCTAAACAATTATGTTGCAAAATTTCATTAAAAATGTGCTAAATAATAATAAATAGACAAATTTTTATTCAGAAATAAAATATTTGAGTGAAAGAACATATTCAAATGATGATTAGATAAAAATTCATCTATTTTATTTCGTAGAAACACGTAAATTCAACGCTTACACGTACAAACATTCGAGTTTTTTTGTATACCAATCGCGAGTTTTTTGCGTGTAACATGACAAACAAACATACGTTCGATGAGAATGGAATTATTAATTCTCACCGAAACGTGTGTTTGTCCGTCAGTTGCCTACCTATTTATCTTCTTCAATATCAACAAATGCACATCTACCGTTAGAAATACAATTAAAACAACTAATAAAAATTTAGAATTATAAATTAAATTAATTAAAATAATCAATAATTAAAAATAAAAACCAATTTATAGTATTTTTTCTGTGTTATTACTTTCATTTTTTTTTTTTAAATGATTTAGCTTGCAAACCGATGACTTGATTCATTGATTTCTTAACTTGCAAATCATTTGTAGAAGTACTTACACGAGCAAGTAAATTAGCCTTTTTTTAAAATAATATCATCAAAAAAATTAAATTTTTTGATTGAATCAAGGAAATTAAATAAAATCGATCCTTAAACTACTCCAAAAAAACTCATAAGTTAAAGTTTTACTTACGTATTATTAAGTTAAATTACTACAGACTCGATGGCACCTATATAATTTAATCTTTGTTAAAGTGTTGCGCTATCGGAAATCAACGTTACGTTTATATAAAAAAACAAAGGAAAGGGAAGTGAATATATATATATATATATATATATATATATATATATATATAATGAAAACTTACCTTAATCAATTCCAAGATATCGCAGGAAATACAGGTTCCTTCCTCCTTTCTTTTAATTCGCGTAACGCAATTCGTGAATTTGTAAAGCTTATAGAACGGTTAAAATGTTACTGCTGCGTAACAATGACCTCTTAACGAGTTAAGATTCTATCAGGAGTAACAACAAGAGGTTGAGTTAACAACAGGTTGTTAGTTGAATCTAAGCAGCGTGACTAACGTTGCAAACGTCGAAAGAAGAGCGAGGACAAGTTGGTCTTTTTTGAAAGATTTTTCGACTCAATCTCCAATTTCATCCGCACCACACACACACACATCAAACGCACTACACACTACGTTCAAAATTTCACCCCTAGTTGCTTACTGCTTTTCATCTTCTTCCTCTTTCTACTGTATGAAAATTGACGCTCCTGTTTTTTCTATTTTCTAATTACAGATACGAAGATCTTCCAAAAACCTCTTCTTCTTCTAGATTTTTTTAAAAGATTTTTTTAAGGTCGTTGGATATAATTTTTATATATATATTTTAAAATAACTCCCGCACGATATTCTTAGAAAATGATTCAACAGGTTTTAAACTCGGGGATGGAATAAACACGGTTGAGAGGAGACTGCTATCGTCCCCGTACTCGTGTTTTTGGAAGATCGATTCACTCAGTAACTGCACGTGGAGTGTTTGATTCAGCCAATGGCAGACAAGTAAACTTTATAAGCAGGGATATGAGCAACTTCCTCATTTCTTTCAAAGCATTTTGAATTGGTGCTGCTGTGTCAAGTTCAGTGATTGAAACCCTCATTTTGGAGACATTTCTTAAGTATAAAATTCGAAAAAAATAAATAAAATAATAATAAATTTTTTGACGGAACATTAATTAAAATTTAATTTTAAACACTATTAATATAATTCTTTTAAAAACAACGCTTAAAAATGTAGATTTGTAAATTAACGTATGGATCTAGAAGCGGGTTTCTTAAAAGTAATTAATTTTAATTCTATTTCGGATCTAAATTTATAATATAAACGTGTTTTTTCGGATGAAAAGAAGAAAAAAACCGTTGAACCGTTCGAAGAAATCCGTTAATTCGATCGTTGAACGTGTATTTAAATTTTTTTTTTTGAATACATTTACACGCGATTTAATACATCCAACCCTTGATAAAGATGATATTCACTCTGAAGAACCACTCCCAAATTATATTAGAGATCTCGAGAGGGGGGTCGAGTTCATTAAATCTTAATGAATAATAATACATGGAAGATTATTTTTTGTGTTCTTGATTAACAAGATGTTATTTTCTTAGAGCTTCCTTATGATAGAAGAAGACATGTGTCAGTAAGTGCAAAGACTACTTACGCATTATTCTACTGCACAGCCATGGCTTTTTTTTTTAAATTTTTTTGATGTTAAAGGTCATATACTTTGATAACAACAGGAATAAATGGTTTTATTGTTTGTCGACCAGTCTCTTAGCGATCAAAGTGGTCTTTATTAAACAATAAATAAAGTTGTTGTATCATTATGTGATGTCGTTTATCAAAGGATAATGTTAATTTTCTTTCATTTTCGTATAACAGAATTGAAATTAAATGGTAATTTTGTATTTTTATATTGTAATTAGTGTGAGTTGTAACGTAGTAAATTATAGTTGTGTTTTTAAGATTTTTTTAATATTCTCTGCCCCAGTTCAATGATCGGTAGGTTTATCAGTTTTGTGGTCATTTTCATGGTAATTTGTTTGGTCCTATGGTTAGTTCTATTGTCT
The DNA here is from genome assembly GCF_030686945.1 of Centruroides vittatus. NCBI lineage: Eukaryota > Metazoa > Arthropoda > Arachnida > Scorpiones > Buthidae > Centruroides > Centruroides vittatus. The sequence goes on from NW_027121088.1 coordinate 991,139, forward strand.
ACATATAGTTACTAGTAGATCAGAATTCTGGTCAATAAAAAAAGATCAATATTATGGTCAGTTCTATTCTTATTAGGAGTTTTGGGCCATTTTCATTTTATGGTCAATGAAACAATAATTCTATGATGAAAAGATGTGATTTATTCCATGATTTTTAGCATGCTAAATTATAGTTATTTCTGTCTCAGTTTTTATGGTCAGTAGCGTCATTCAATGCAGTGATCATTAGTGTCATATTCCACGTTATGGTGAAATTGACCATAGCGTAGAATTTGACACTAATGATTTATAGTAACATCAGTAAAGTCAATGATTTGGCTAGATTCTGTGACTACTAGTATTACAACATCCATAAAAAATTATGGGCCTCTCACAAAGTTCGATGTTACTATGGAAATCCCTTGTGGACCTCACTGTCATTTCAGGGAGATGCGTGATCCCTGCTCCTCGTTTACCATACTGGTATCGTCAGTTAGTATCATTAACTACCATTAGTTCTACATTAGTTTCTGTGATCACTAATATCTTTGGCTATCAATAAAGACTATGGACCTCCTGACAAATTTTGATCCCACTGGAGATGCTCCATTCAAAGGCGGCCCCCAGGATTTTCGATGTCCTAGAAAAAATTTATTTCTGGGGCCCGTTAAAAAAGTAATGAAGATAGAGAATAGATTTATTTAGGTCTACAGTTAATAATATGAACATTTTTAATATAGAAATAGATAGTAAAGCACTATTATATTTTTAATAATTACAATTTGATGATTAAGATACCAAAATTGCGAAGCTCCCGAAAGCACGAGGCGTTACCTTCTTCGCCTATACGTAAGATCACTAAGGGCCTTCATCATTGATTGCCTGAGATCATAAACCTCTAATGCGTGTCCCTCCCTATTCTCTCTTTGAGAGTCCATGCTAAGTTATAATCTATACTATCATCAAGTATATGGTCACTAGTATAATAGTATGATAGTGTATTTTCCCACCCTTTCCAAGCTTTTCAACGTATTATCTTCCATCAAACTAAAGACATTCTTTCACTCATCACTCCTTTCTAGAGTTACTTCTACTACTCATCTGAATAAAGAACGTTTGTGTGTTGGTCCGCTTCACATGATTTTTTTCTCAAATCAAGTTCTTCTATTTTTATTTTAATTACTATTCTAAGATATAAGTTTTTTAGTAACTTACAATTACTGCATATTTATTTTACTAAAGCATAATTAATTTGTCATTGAACGTTCAAAAAATAATAAATTGCTATTTTTTGACAAAAGTTTATATATATATATATATAATTACTAACATTAATAAAATGAACGTAATGTGATTACACCCCTAAATTAGGTTCGTAAAGTGTGCTTTATTTGGTTTTCTGTGAAGGATTTCTTTGAAAAAATTTAAAAAACACGTTTTATATTAAGTATTTTATTTAAAAAATTAGTTTTGAGCCCTGGAGAAAAGTAAATAAAATGACGAAGTTTTATGATGATGAATCATTCATATTGATTCATTAATAATTGTATTCAATGAATCACCAAAAATTCACTTCCATAAAATTTTTAAAAAATATTATAATAATAATGACAGTGAATAAAATTCAAATAATCATCATCTAAATTCTATTTCTCAATAGAATTTACCTTGTTTTTGAAATTAGTTGCTTATCTAAGAAATATGTTTAAACCCGCTCTGAATCATTACTCTTCATGGATAATTGACAATGATGATGAATAATATTCTCATCAAAGAAGTAATTTTCAAATAACATAAATTGCTCTCACTTCATTCTTAACTGCAGTTCACGGTTGTTTCTTATATTAAATAGTTGAATATATAATTTGTATGACTTACCGTTGATAATCAGGAATGCCATCTTTGTTCCTCATCCTAATGTGTTCTATTTGTTTCATAACTTTTTACAAATTGAAAGAAAACTTTGAGTTTTTCTGAGGTTAGTAAACTTGGTGCATTGATAGTTTACATATTGAAGTTTACTTTCCTATACATTTCAGCAAGTAAATGCACTAATTTAAATTTTTTTCTACAAAAGAACCACACGGACTTATAAGCCCATTGAGATCTTCTATTTGGTCTTACTAAGCTAAAATTAGAGCGTTTACATGTTGGAATTTCTAAAAAAAATCTCCTAGGTCCATTAAGTTTTACGTTCAGATTTTTTTAGACCGTCTATTTAAATCCCTACTATAAAAGGACTTAAAGGATTTTCCATATTTGTTTTTAAATAGAGAGTTAATAAACATGGTGCTCGCATGTTTATACGTGTTTTTTTTTAATAGAAAATTTGAGCATTATTGCGTTTATTTAATGCCGAAATTAACGTTTTACAACGTACAAAATACTCAGTTTTTTTTTTTTTAAATTACAACATGCAAGCATACTAATTGTAGTTTTGTAAGTCCATTAGGTCTATTGTAAAAAGGACTTAATGGACTTCTTACATTCTTTTGTCAAAAAGATTTAATGGACTTTTGTTATAAGTTAATGAACTTGGTGCTTTCTTATGCTTACAAGCATCGAATTTTTTATAGAATAATTGAGCGTTAAGTACTTTTAAATGATGTGAAAGTTAATGGACTTGCTGCTTCGTTTCGAAAAATACGTCCAGACTTTTTTTAAAGCCATTTCACCACTTAAACGTATTATTTAGCATTGTAAATATAAGAAGTCTATCAAATCTTTTATATAAAAAACAAGACTTAATGGATTTCTATTGAAAGCTGGTGAATTTACCTTGCATAGTTACATGCATTAATTTTTTTTTTTAGAAAAATTGAGCATTAAATGCCTTTATTTGATTTTGAAGGTTAATGCTTTCTAGCGTACATTTCCTTCGAAAATTGAACACGTAAACCTACCAATTTCGGATTTTAAAAGATAAAACTTCTCGTGGAAAGAACTTTATAATAAATTATAATTTATAATTGCATTTAATACACAAAAAATAAGATTATTTCTAAGAAGTACTTTTATAGTTAGAGGAAAAACTGTTTGCTCACATTTTGACAGGTGAAATTACTAACCTTTACACTTACTTGTTATATGTGGAAAACGTGGGCGATGAATAATCATCAAATTTCTAAAAGAAAAAACTATATATATATATACATAATTTTTGGATTGTTTTCTAACTGAACATGCATTGAATATATTTAAAATAAGGAAAATTTTTTGAATTTTATTTAAGAAAAAATACAGGAAATTATGCAGTGTCGACGTTCCAAAAACAAGGCCACTAAAGAAGAAAACTTTATAAACATGAATATATATATTTTTTGTTTATTTTTATTAAAAAAAATGTTTTTAATATTTAATATTTTTAAAATGTATTAATTTTTAAAAAGATGATTATTTAAACTTTTTAGATATTTTTGTTGGTATTTAAAAAATATAAAAGCAAAAATATCTAAAATTTTTTATAATTTTTAAAAATTTAAATATTTAAAAAGTATAAAAAAATGTATTAGAACATATTTTTGAATTTTTATTTATTTATTTTTTTTAATTTTAATTTTATTTTTGAAAAACACAAAAAGTTGTAGAATTTTTGCGTATTTAAAAGGGGCACAATATCTTTAAAAAAAGCTGCAAATAATTGCTTATTTTTGAGAAAAACTATTTAAAAAATTAAATAATACTGTATAATAATAACATAATAGCGCCCTCTAATAGTAAGCGCGCCGTCTATTGGGAAATAATATAAAGCTTATTGTAAATTGAAAAATTACACGTTTGTTCATATTGCCACTCTTACTGTATATTGAAATAAAATGTGTGTTGCGTTGTTGCTCGAAAAAAGTTATTGGATCTATTCCATTAATAGTGGCTCTCTCACCCAATTCACAAAGAGTAGAAATAACAGATGCCCTGTATTAAACAGAGCAGCTACAAGGTGAAAAAAGTTATAGACAGCGCGTTGTTTATTTGAATAAATATATTATATGAGTATTAAATATTTAAAAAACGTTTAGAATAATTGCTTTTTACAGTGAAAAAAGTGAAATTTAAAAAATCCAGAAAATTATATATGGAAATTAAAATATAAAATACATTCCAAAAAAACTTATAACAACGTAAACCTTACACATATATCGACTCTTCGTTCTAAAAAAAAATCGTTCATCTAAAATTTCTATCAAAATATCATAACGTAATCATACATTTCCAATATAAATTACAAATGGTACATGAATTTTGTAAGGGATAGGATGCTTTTGCGTTAGGTTAAATCAACAGGAACAGCATTAATCACCACCACAGACACGTTTATGACACTAGAAAATTCACTTTTTCCCATGCTCCAGCACATTTACGAACATAGAAATGTATGCATTTAAATTAAAACCTATGTCTAACGCTTTTTTTAAGCATTAAATGCGAGCATTCGACGTTGAAACATTTCGTAGGGGATGCAGAAATTCGCCATTTTACTTCAGATGAGTAAACAAGTGGGTAAATGGGAGATGACTGTGGAAAATAAAAAATAAAAAAATTTTTAAAAAATCCGTGTCATGTGATAAGTTTGACTCCAAAGGTCAAGCAGATGTTACGAGTAAATAAAAGTTCGTAAAAAAAAATTTCGTACTATTTCCTTTCAATATTATCCACATATTTATGTGTTACAATTTGAAATGTTCTTCATCTGCTTCCTTTATTTATTTTTGTTTATTTTATGAATGGCATTAATTATTTTCATTTACTCTACTAATAAAACTGAGTACTTTCTGCTTGAAAGTTAATTATTTCCGCTACTTTTTCTGAATGAAACGGTTTGCAAATTAATTATTTTCACTCCTGTTTCGAGTGAAATTGTGTGAAAATTAATTCTCACTTTTTTTTCGAGTGAAACTGTATACAAATTAATTATTTTCGCTCATTTTATCGCTGAAACTGATTACTTTGTGTATGAAAATTAGTTATTTTTCCTCGCTTTTACCAGTAAAACTTAATTTTATTTATGCAAATTGAGTAATATAAGCTAATTCATTGTTAAATGCAATTTACTGTTTTTGCATTTAATAATGAAACATTTATTTTTAAAGATTATACATAAAATCTAAAATAATTATTTTTAATGCTCTTTTAGAATTTTTAAAATATTTAAATGCAAAAAGTCGTTTATAAAATAAGAAAATTCAAAATTTTTTATTGAATTATTTCTCATAAAAATTATCAAATCGATTTTAATTTTTAATATTTTTTTTTGTTTTTATTACAATTTAAAACAGTTATTTTATTACTTTTAAGATTTAAATTACCATTAAAAAATATAAATTTTCAAATTTAATAAAATAATTTTTCTTAAAAAGATTGCTTGTGTCGCCATCTCTCGAGAGAAATGAATTTATTTTTTTTATTTTTTGAATAAGTTTATCCAATTTTAATATTGAAATAATCACATAAAATCATTAAATTTCTTTTTTACAATATTTAAATATTAATAAGAAATATTTATTATTTATTTAGCCTATACAAGTTCGTAGGTTCCATCGTTTCGTTTAAGATTCAATGCCAGACAATTACGTGTCTATAGAATGTCACTGATAATCTGATCGCTTTTATACGAGCGGCATTCAGTTACGTAGAAACAAATAAAAATCCACGCTTTTAATAATGGAAACTAAACCAAGCAACGGAATTTTCATAAGACAATGAAACAAATTAGTGAAAGTTGAATCAAGAGATCGGACTCTTATTGGAATGAAAAATAAAAATTGAATTAAGAATAGGATTCATATTAAAACTATGAAATAAAATAGTGGAAGCGGAATCTGTTAATGAAAATTGTGGAATAAAGCCATGTAAATTAAATCAAGCAATGAAATCGGATTAGATTGTTGAGATAATGCAACACACGAGCGATCTGGCAAAGGCGAATGCTTCTCGGGAGGATCTTTTATGGGAAACTGGTCCCTATTTAGGTATTAGACACGTGAAAAGAATACTACGAAAACTCCACGAAACATCAAGAAATTTTCATTTATCTTTGGAACGTTATGGATTCTTGTAGTGCGTATCATTCAAACTAAAACTTGCTTTAAAAACTATTTAAGTCTAAATTTTAAAATTTGATTTATCTTATACTATTTAAAGGTTTCTATTAATATATTTTTTGTTGTTTCAGTTATATGCATTATATGACGGAAATTTTATATCTTTTCTATAATTTAAGTATTTGATGTATATTAATATCTATAATTAGGTGTTTGGCCCGATACATGGTGGAGGTCCTCTGATAGTGAGGGACGAGGTCCAGCATCTTAGTCTAGTCAAGTCCAGACCTAAGAATCCGACCGGACTCGAACCAGAATTCAAGCTTTCAACTGTTTATAGGAGCCATTCCTACTTCAATGAAGGATCCAGGTTTAAATTCAATACGTATATCGCATAATTTTTCACGAACAATGTAGATTGAGGAGTTATTTCTCATTCCTTGTTCATTCTTGCTAATCTCATTGCGGATTGGACTGGCCGTAATGTATAGCGGAATCGTATACGTGGTATATCATACTCATAAAAATTTATACATACCACTATATTGAAAGTATTTAGCACAACATTTAATCATAATCGATTCTCTTTCCCAAAGAGCAATGGTCAAAGTAAAAAAAGTTCTTTAATAATTCTCGACTTAATTTTCTTTTCTTTTTATTTTGGTATTTAACACTACTTTAGCCCTTTGTGTTCTAGAATGCACTTATTATTTTAAAATTTCACCGTAAATACTTGGGTTTAATTAAGTATACCATACAATTTTAATTCGGTGATTTTAATGTCATGTGAGCGTGACATTCATGAATAATTAATCTCCGGAGACCTAGAATTGTTAAAATCTTTTACTAAACACAACTTTTACATTATTTATTTGTTATTTTCATGTTTGAGTGCTGTTCTGGAGTATAAAAACATGCAAAATGTTACTCCAGTTCTTTCACAGAACTGGAACTGTAAATTTGCTTTTAGTGAATTGTTAAAAATAGAAAAAGAAATTTGATTTTTTCATGAAATCTTTTCTTGAAATAAGTTCAAATGTTTAACAAGAATCTTTCGTGACTGTTAAGGTTTGTTGAACTTTATTTACATAGTCGAATTTATCATCGATTCTTCTTTAAGTACACATATGGTTAGTCATATGATTGACTCCATAACTATACGAACAGTTCTTTATCGGGAACAAATTAAACTTTAATTAATTCAGAAAGAGTAACAAATTAATTAATGATTATATTGCATTTTAGTTTTATTTAATAAACCTTAAATATTATTAAATAAAAATTAAACTTCTAATAACTATCATCTGTAAAAGGAGGACAACTTTTATGTTCCAGTCAGTGTCGCTGTTCAGAGGTTAGAATATATTACATATATTTCTATACTTTTCAAATTTTTTTTCTATATATTTATAAATTTAATAAACATTAAATTTAAAAACTTATTTATATAAATTGCTATATCAAATAAATTCAATTTAAATTTAAAAAAAAAACTGATTTCATTCTCTCTGAAAATTTTTTAAATAAGAAAAACTGTGTAAAATTATCCAAGAATTGTATGTATAAATCTGCTATGTGACGTTTCAAAATGATCATAATTTATATGATCAATAGTATTGCGTTATGCCACTTAACTAAAAATAGTATTTTAGCGCATGTCTACTTGCACTAGATATTTGTTTCTATGGTTATATACATTGGATATTGCACTACATCCGATAAGCCACTTTCTAATGGAAGAATTAAGGTAAAATTTAAAAATTTTTTTTAAATAAAAAATCTTCTAAACATTTAATTTGATGTTTTCTTAATGTTCATTTTTATTTTATAAATAAATACTATTTTATTGATTGAAGAAAAATCGTTATTTCACTTACAATTTGAGCCTCTATAATGTAACATTTTATGGTATTTTTGCAATCTTTATAAGGTTTTTTGGTAGCAATTCTATCAAAAATTGTTGTAATATTCACTTTAATTTTATGGACACTCATTTTTATATGAATTTTCTGTATAAATTACTTATTTTTTATATTTTTGGTATGTTCAATATAAGCCAATTTCTAGACCTTGTTATTGATTAAAATCAATTGTTACTCTACATTCTACAATGTCAATGTTAAATGTGTGAACTAGAATAAAACACAAAAGTAGAACAAAGGAATTGTGTTAAAGAGATAATTATGATAATCAGTAAAACCATAATGTAAATTAACCACATATTTAAATTCATTTAATCACACTCATTAATGAGTGAAATTAAATAAAAAATTTATTAAATTGTAGTAATACAGTAATTATTTTCTAAAATTTGTTTTTAATAATAGTAATAATAATTTATTAATTTTATGTGATACTAGCATATACAGTACATAGCGTGTCTCAATATGTAACTACAAAAGGCAAGTTCTGTATTGAACAGAACTTCAATTTTATATTGTAAAATACTTTAAAATATCCAATATATAAATTTCAGGAATATGTTTTTCAATTATCAATTCTCAATTTCCATATACAGTATATGTATATCTTTAATATCTGTGCATGCCTAATCAAGATCATGTTAAGATCTAAATTGCAGTCTAACTTTGAACTGGAACTGGAAAACCTTACGTGATCTTCCAGTTCCTGTTCAAAATTCAAAATTAGAACACGTTCTTCCAGTTCAAGTTGGAAATTTTTAATTAAAATTTGCTCAAAGATACAAAATGATTGTGTAACGATGTATTTGGGTCTACAAATTGAAATATTTTACACATAAATTAAAAATGCCAATGACTCGTTTACTCTTCAAATTTTGGCTCAAAATTTGAATTTTTTAGCTTTTATGATGTACTGAGAGCTAAAAACAAAAATATTCAGCAATACATAATTTGATTTAAAGATATGATGCTTAATAGGTTTCCCCAAGAAAATGTAGCAAAGAGTAGTCCATTGTTTACTAAAGTACCTCCAACGGCACCTCCTTGGTCACCAAGTATTTTTAATGGAATTCCTGAACAATTCAGTCGTTCACCACAACATTCAGCTTCGAGTAAATCTAAAGTTCCTCTTCGAAAATTATACGTGGCTACAGTTCATCCTCAAGTAGAACCTTGGCAACAATCTTCGAGCAATTCTTGGCAGAATGCTCAATTAGCAAGACTGTATCCTTATTCTCCACGTTTGGATCTACCTCAAGAAGGTAAATTTCACGTTATTTTAAGAAAAATTAAAGTAAAAGTAATGATTAGGAATTGGTATTTTATTCTAAAGTTATATGTACAGTATAGATATTTTGAATGAAACTGAATCTAATCAAAAATTGTTGTGGTTTTTAGTAATGTTTTGGTATTTTCCTGTTGTATTGAATAAGATTGATAAGAAGTATTTGTTTATGATTTTTTAAATTTATAACAGACTAATGAAATGCTTATACAAAAGCTTATACATATTTACGTTTGCCTCTGGTGCCGAATGCTTTAGCCACGGCCTGGTGCATATATAATTGAAAATTCATTAATTGAATACATATTTTCCTTACAAATATAGATATATATATATTTATTAATCTAATACATATATATAGGGAATAATATATATATATATATATATATATATATATATATGGAGTAAATGTATTTTAAAAATGTATTATTATTATTAGATAAATTAACATCAAAAATACATTCAAAACATGATTCTGGGAATTCTTACTTTTTGCTTTCAACATTTTAAATATTTTGATAAAATTTAGTAAACTTTTATATAATTTATGCTTCTACAGATGAAACGAACTCATAATTTGAATCGTACATACATGATTATGCACCGAATATCCATCATTTTGTAAGTGATGAATTGCTAAGAAGACCATCAAGTTGATAGACGATTGTCCTCCATTTTAAAATAGAACAGCCATTGTTTTTAAGTAATTGATGTTATAATTACATAAAATTATTCAAAATACTACCTAGAAAGTATATTTTACACGAGAAATTTTATTACAAAAATAACGAACTAATTACTGTTTGTTCCTTCGCATGTTTATCTATTGTACTCTAGATGTACAATAATAGAATGCGTGGCATATACTATATATATTATCTATCGATGCTGTTAATGCACATCCTTATATGTATCTTTATAAATTTAATGAAAATATATGAAATTTATGTAGAATTTTACAGTCATAAATTGAATTTTCTAAAAATTTTAACTATAATTTGAGGAATTGCAGATATGAAGACGATAACTTTATCAACATTTGAATTAAGTAAAATAGATGGATGAAAATATGTGGTTAAAATATTAATTAATGTTTTTGGTAACGTTATAATAAATGATCGCAAATATTTTATAAGAAAGAGCGTAAAAACATGACCCAATTTCTTACTATTATCGACGTTTCGTGACTCAAAACGGTGCTTTATTTTTAACTAAGAATTGCACTATATAGGCTACACGATTAAAAGATATGTATCGAATATAACGATGGCAGCTCACAAGAAATACCTAAAAGGTCAATGAAGAGGATTATGTTTTTTGTGAATTAAGAGTTTAAATTGACCAAGTGGCTGCCTGCGAGATAAGAAATTGTTGACAAAAAGAAATCTTTGATTAAATTCAAACCATGAACTCAAGACTTTTTATAACTGATTTCAACTCAATGACTTAAAATTATGCTAGAAATCCATTATGTATTTGATTAGCCATAATTAACAATTGCCATTTATTTCTTAGGTTTGAGAATAGGTTAGGTTTTACCCATGGATTTTTATACATAAATTGATAATATTTATTATTAGCAATATAAACGTGGTTTATACTTTTTAATTTTATGTTAAACACTAACTTTCCGAAGCACTTAGTGGTAGCATTGATATTTTATTTTACACGTTGAAAGAACGTAGTTAAATTTTTAAAGCTTTAAGAATAATCTAAGAAATTTGTGATAATCTTTGGAATTAATTGTATTTATTTTCTGAATTAAAATTAATTTCAAGCAATTGTTTTTTTAACTCGTATTGTTTTAGAGAATAAAATAATGTAATTGCCCCTTAAAGGCTTTGTCATTGCATAACTTCTAAATTTAACAGTGAAACTAACAGATTTCTATTCTAATTCTTCGGTAAAATCGATTTTTATTGCAATTTAATTATTTCGATTAAAGAATTAATAATGTTGTTTATAATAAGGAAAACTTATAATTATAGAAGATCAATTTAATTAGTTAAACTTTCAATTTACAAATTCTAAAAAATATAGCTACACCATTGATCTGATGATTATTTTTTCATATTTTAATTTACATAATTTTATTTTAGTAAATATTATTCTTTTAAAAAATAATTAATTGATTTTATACATAGGAATAAAAATTTATTTTCTTTATTACTGTAATTCATTAAGAGAACTTAAGTTTTAAGTTAATATGGATATTTAACACTCAATTTTGTAAAAGTTTAATGTTATATGTGTATATAACAATAAATTATATAATGTTTTATTAAATATTTTTGCAGCTCAGTCACCGAATTCTGCAACACCATCCGAAATAGACTCTGAAGGAATTCCTATAGATTTTATGGATAAAATTCCTGGATATGAATATGTTACATTTACTGCAAGTCAGTTTAATAAAAAATTTTTATTTTCATATTTCTAAATTTAAAATTAAGAAACAAATACAGTATATCTTTATTACTATATTAATTATAATTATCTATATAATAATTGCATTCTTCTTACATTCTTTATATATTTTCCTTTAGATTGTATAACTTCAATACACACATGCTCCAACACACCAACACATACCCACACACAGGGTTGTCTAAAATTAATTAATGTTTTACATCTCACAAGTCAGTTAATTTATTTTTCAGCCACCCTAAACAATTATAATGTTTTTGTTTAGTTTCAAGCAATTAAAAGTTTTTAAAAAATTAGAAAAATTTATTTTTTACTTTTTTATTTTGTGTTTTAGAAGACGTTCCACCACCCGAACATCAAGAAGATCTGAAAGAACAACCAAAAAGAACCTTTTTGACAGGGTAATTCTTCACTAAATGAAATATAAAATAGTAATTTTTAAAAGTACATTTATAAATTATGACAAAAGTTAATATATTTTAGATATTCAGTACCAACAGAATCAGAAGCAAGAGAAATTTTGTATCATTATCTTCATCATAAATGTTGCTTTAGTACAGATCCTCTTAAAAATACCAAAATCACAAAGATCACAAATTCTTCAGTATATTTTGTAAGTCTTTTTTTAATTTACTAAAAAATTTAATTTAATTTAAAAATAATTTTTGTTCTCTTTTTAAATGAAATGACTAATATAATGCTATTTCATTTAATGATAAAAATTATAAGGAATTCTGTACTTTCTGGTGTATAAGACAACCCCTGACTTTTACAGTTAAAATATAGAGTTTGGGATATACTTGCCGTATAAGACTACCATACTTTCCGGTGTATAAGATGACTCCCGACTTTTGATAAGATTTTCCTGGGTTAAAAAGTCGCCTTATACGCCAGAAAATACGGTAATTTTAAAATATTTTCATTTATTAACAAAAGATATTCTCAAAACAATTTAGAAATTTTCTTTAAGCTTAAAAGGTTTTTAAAATCCAAAATAATATTAAAAAAAACTTTTATAATAACTAAATTTTTCTTTAGTTTTAAATATATTAATTGAATGCCACTGTAAGATACTCTACCTTAAGACTATGCTTCAAAGAGAAGTAGTATTACCTATACAGTCTTTAAATTAATGTCAAATCTCTAAATAAGAGCTTAAAATAAAATAAATATTAAATTAATTAATTTGTTTTTAATTAAAACTTGAGTTTTCATTTTCAATATCATAAATAGCAATACAGAAGTTCTTTATTGAGGTGAATTGAAAAAGTTCTGCACACCAATTTATGTATGTATATATATATATATATATATATAGATGTGTAAAATAAAATTAGGATCAAAATATCAGTTTTTTAATTATTTTTTATTATTTATTCATTTTAAATTATGATTTAGAGATTTGATACTAATTTAATACTTTATATGTAGTCTACTTCTCTGCTTATCTAGTTTTGAGGTGAAGTATTTTATGGGCTCATTCAATTTAATATAAATAAATAAATTTGTTAAAACAAATTATAATGTTGAGGCTTTAATGAAAACGAAATCATACTATATATTTTATTATATTTTTATATTTAATCTTATATAAAGATGTCTTCTCAAACAAATGCATCTTTTTCCAATTAATCTCATAATTTAGTTATTTGGGATAAAAAGTAATTCTTAAAATTATAATTTTATAAATTTAAAATGTTAAATTGAAATCATAATTATCAAAATAGTTAAAGTAATTATATAAAATTATTTTAATTTGAATTGTTTTATAAAGCTTTATGTATCAGACATTTTGGTGAATAAAAATCATTAAATATGTGAAAAAAGTATATTATTAGAATTTAAAAATTGATATAAAATCAATCAAACATTTAACAAATCACTTTTTAATAGGTAAAACAAATGTTTAATCTTTCTAGAAAATTGTAAAATTTGAATTTTAATTAGAATAGTTCAAAATTTTGAATTAAAATCAATATTTTATAAATCAGTGGTTAAATAAAAGTAAAGTAAAACAGATTTAGCAGTTAGAAATAACTTGTAGGTCAATAAATCAACAGATTTTACATCATTAGATTCTTACCCATCTGATCCTCTCAACAATTTAATGACCCCACCTTTACACTAAAACTGGAATTTTTGATGCTTGTCACAGTTAAAAGCCATCACATATTATCAGATATTTCTTTTTTATTACTGTAAATGCATTTAAATATGTTTTAGAATCTTAATTTTAAAGATTTCTAATATAATTTTATATTATATATATTATATATATTATATATATTGATATATATTATATACTGTAACAAATTTTGATATTAATAATTCAAATCAAGTAAAGTATGAAATTTTTTAACTATTTATTTACAGTATAGGTTAGAGAGTTTTACAGAGAAACGTCAAGTTGTATGGGTTATTGAACCATTCTCTGGTTGGTATAGCTTATAATTTATTAAATATAATTAAAGTATATTACTGTTTTATGTAAATATTTTTCTAAATATATAACTTTTTAAAAACAGTTATATAAAAACTTAGAAGGATTTTACAGTAAATTTGACTAGTGGTATAGCAAGGAATCATCATTATTATGGGGCATCAGGAATAGTTTTGTGCATAAATGTTTTTATACATAAATATAGGCAGATTTATAAGCATATAACTTTAACCAAAGGAAACGTATATCCTTCAGTTTAGAATATATATGTTAAAGTGTGCTTCTTTGGTTGTGTGTATGCCTCCTCCTTTAAAGAGAGGCATACACTCTTCTGTCTCTTAGTGGACATGACTAAAATTAACCACAATACTATTGCGCCTTTTTAATTTAAAAAAAAAAAAAAAAGCCTATTGTTTTGAATCAAAACAGTTCCAAAAATACAAATTATGCAGTTCATAATTATATATCAATAATATAATGTTTCTATGATATATAGGAGGACTTATAAATGAAGACTCATCAGGAAAACCACCCCAACCATGGGACATACCATGCGCTCCACCAACATACTTTTTAAACTTCACTACACACATTATCATTCCTTGCACTTTATCCATAAAAAATTGTAATACATGCAATGGAGGAGGCCAAAAATATTGTTATGCATGCACTGGAAATGGTTGGGTATGTATGATAAGACAATTTTTACACATTATAACAATACTCTAAACTCTTTACATAAATTTTGTTAGTTGTTAAGTTTTTTAAATTTATTTTACAACAATTATATTTCTTTTTCTTTCAATATTTGAAATATTTCTTGCAGGAAAATTGTTACTATTGTCAAGGACTTGGATATAAAGTTCAACTTCAGGGTGAATCTGAGAAATGTCAGCAATGTTTAGGAACTGGAAAAAAAAAGTAATGAATAAATTATTGAATTGACTATTAAATTAAAAACATATTATAACTATTTCTTAATTACAATTAATTATAAATGTATACAGATGCTGGAAATGTAATGGTGAAAGCTTATTGATCTGTAAACTCTGCCAAGGTTCAGGACAAATTAAATGTTATATACAGTTAATAGTTTCATGGTATGTATATTAAACTAACTAAAATATAATTATTTAATTAGGAATAATTATTTGGAGAATTTAAATATATTTGAATTGATATTTTAGAAAATTTTTGAAGATTATTTCTTAATTTATAGGATAAATCATAAAGGTGAAGAGATATCAGAGGAACCAACTATATCAAAGGAAAAATTAAGAACTGTATCTGGACAAATTATATTTCAGGAAGAACAAACAAATGTAGATATATTGTTAAAAAATATAATTTTAAATAAATCTAAAAAAATAATTATTTATTTAAATTGTAATAAAATAATAATTTTTTAAATTTAAATAGAGAAAATCATAGAATTCATCAGATTTATTGAACAGTAAATTTAATACTTCTGCTTCAAAACAATCTAATTAATTTTTAAAAAATTAAATATTAAAATATATATTCATAAAAAGACAAATGTTTTTATTCCATAAATTAATTTTCTTATATAAAAATTTATTTTGACTTTTTTAGGTATGGCCAATTCTACATTTTCATAACGAAGCAGTTAACAGATCATCAGAAAAATTAATAAATACTCATAAAAATATTTTTTCTAATGAAAAGTGCCTTATGCAGGTAATTAAATTAATTATATTTAATTTATGTTTTAAAAAATTTTAAATTTATTGATTTATTGATAGAGACATCAAGTAAAAACCATTCCAATAACAACAGTTAATTATATATGGAGAAGAGAGAGTGGATTTTTTACAATATATGGGTTGGAAAAAGTCATTTATGCTCCACATTTTCCCAGATTTGATAAGATTTCTTGCATAATTTTATAATAAAAACTTAAAGAATTTAAAATGATATATATATATATAAGTATTGTTAAGAAAGTTATTATAAAAAAGTGTTTATAAAAGTTATAAAAACATGTCTTTATAATAATTTATTTTAGTTAATAATAAATTATAATGTTAGTGTTGATCTGTAATAAGAACTGAATGTTAATCAAATGTGAGATATTATTTCAATTTTTGAATTTAAGATAAGAAATTAAGAAAAAAAAAATGTTTTAAATTCAAAGTTCAAAATTCATTTATCAAAAATGTATTAATGTTGCTTAAAATTCAAAATTTTGAATTAATTTTTTTGTTTTTAAATTTAAATTTTTTAAATTTTGAAATGTGAATTTTGTATTTTTTGAAATTATATTTTAAATTTGAATTTTTAAGATAAATCTTGATGTAATCTGAGACAGAAATTATTAACCTGAAGCTATAAAAATTGAAATAACTTTTTTAATATTATTATTATTATTTAATAATAATAAAAGTTAATTTAATTTTTCATGTCACAAATAAAATAAATATTTTGTATGAGATGAATTATGATAATTTATTGATCTGATACAGAAAAATAAAATTTTCTTATCATTTAAAAAAATATTTTGAATGCAACTATAAGCATCTGAAAATAATAGACATAAATTGAGTTGAATGGTATCAAAATGTTTGTTAATTTTATAGTATTTAAACATTAGAAACGAAAAAGAAATTAACAAGATTTTTAAAACAATAATTTGAAAATAAAATCAAATTTAAGAATTAAAATAGTTTAAATTCTTTTGCCTTGTTTAGAATTTATAAAAATATAATACGACAGATGGCATTACTAGTCTTTACTTATTTTAAACTTTAAAAAAAGAAAAAACCTGTTGATGTATTTAAAAAATATATATATAAAAGTGTTAAAATTTTGAAAATAAAGTAGTTTTTTGCAGTTTGTTAATATATATATATTTTTTTTTTTTTTTTGCAAAATTTGTGACGGTAATTCGTTTTGTAGTCTTTCAAGGCTGCTGCTCAATATATTCACCACGTGACCTTCTTATGCTCAGTATTTGTTCTCCATACGTATATTAAGCATCTAAATTTCTCCAGAATTGAATATATTGTGTGTCAATAAGCTCAAATTTTGTTCTCGAGCAATAAAAATTTACCAATATATATTGCCAGTCAGGTATTGAGCCCCTAGCCAAATTACAATACATTTTATACATAATAAATACACATATATATAGGGTATTATTGAACAATTAGATGATCAACATATGGAATAATAAACTGCTCAATATGCTTAAAATTTGCTTTCAGCAGAGATATTGAGCAGCAAAATTGCGAATGAGCATCGGTATTGTTTAATTTTGTTCTCTATACACATAAAAACAGTAAAAATTGATCAATATGCTCAATACGAGCAGCAAGAATATTCAGCAAAAAAAAAAAAAAAAATTATGTTAATATTGCTCAAAAGTTGCTATGAAGGCAGTCGTTGAGCGGTATTGCTCAATAAGTAACGAGATTATAGCACAAAAAGCAATTGAAGATTACAAAACATTATAAGAAACAAACATATTTACTCAAAATTTTGGAAATAAATTAAAAATTTTCAAGTAATAAAGAAATTAAATGATTTTATACATATGTGAAGTTTCCCATAAGATAATTGAGTTAGATGAGGATATTTTCGTGATTTAGAAACATTTTATCTAAAATTTTATCAAATTTTAATGAATGCACGATTGAAAGTGATGTTATATAAGTTCCTTTTATCTACAGAATGAAAGTAAATAATAAAAATGGAAAGAATGTTATGGAAAAAATTGCAAATTTTCTTTATATTATTAACTCACCTTTACCATTTTCATTTATGTATTTTCAAATTAATTAAGGCTGAATTGTGATAAGTAATTAGGGAAAAACATTTTCTAATCGCTTACCTTGATTATGTGGGGAAACTCACCATCGAGACTTGAGAAGCTCATTATATACTTACCATAATGATATTTCAGTATGGTAAGCATCGTTATCATCACTAGAAACTACGAAATATTTATTCGAGTAATTTATAAATTAATTGGTTAAACTGAATAAATTAATTCATAAATAACTGGATTAAAAATCAACAAATATCCCATTTTTTCTTCAATCTATGGGCAAAATTAATTGATAATTAAGAGTAAAATTCAATTCAGATTTTTTAGCAATATCGAATGTTCTCATTCAAGTATCATAGTTTTGCATTGTTGAAAACGAAAACCTATACTTAAATTACATAGATACTAAGCAGTTAAATATTTAAACTGATACTGATATTATGTTGCATCATTATCACTCGAATCAGGTATTTAATACTATCGATATAACGATTCAAATTTAAATTTTACACTTCTAGTCCTACTACAGTATCTAAAATAGATTCATTTAAAGCTCTAATATGGATCTAGTGCACTGGGCTTTAACGAGGCTTCAAGACACCCAAGCCCTAAGGTGTCGCAACAAGCTTCTAAATAGGTGTTGCAAGATTTAAGCCGAACGTATAAAAGGCCTTTTCTTCTCCACTAAATAATAATGAATTTAAAAGCGCGAAATTCTACTGTTGTCTCGTATCGTAAGGCCCTAAGGCTAAGCTATAGCTTTGTTTAAGTCCGGCCTTAATAATACCGAAAATTTTATTTGCATATATTAAAATAGCAGTTAAGCTGCCACTTCAAAGAGATAAAATCCACATCTAAGGAGTTTTCTTCATAATAAAGTATCCTATTGGGCTCTCAGCAGGATGCTATACATCAAGGTCTTTATGAATTATATTGTTTTATGTTTGAATATCGCAATCAAACATGATATCTAGCTTGATACGCCGATCAAATTTTTATATTTTATCAAGTTTTTGTAGATATTTCGGTATTTGTGTCGCACCCACTAATTTAAACTAATATTGACAGACTATTTCATTCTGTTTGCAACACTAAATAACAGTAAATTACACAGTATAGGACAGTAGGCTTTTAAAAGTTTTAATCCTTAAAATTTCTAAAGTTAAATAGTTACAAAGAAGTTTAAAGTTAATTTGAAAAACGTTAATGTATAATGCGTGTAAATTATCGTAAGGCAGAATTTACATAAAGTACAGTATCCGTGCCTAGTTACATTTATTTTTCATTAATCTATACCATAAAATGGAGCAGAAGTCTATCCATAGTATATTTTCTATGGCACTTAAAAAATAAATAACCATTAAAGTACAAATTAGATTATATAAGTGACTTTATTAGAACGAGACTTCGTTCTAATGCTTCACTTATATAACGCTTTGCTTTATATTTTTCAAACACAGATCTTGTAATCTTTATAAACACTTCCAAAATCGATACATTTCGTGGCAGATGGGAACATGTGATTCCCACGTGTTCGGCTTAAACTTCATTCAAACTGATGACGTCGAATGTTTATTCTTTCTTTGTATATCGTACAATATGGCAGAACGGAGATTGCACTTCTGATGAAACTTTAAAAGAATTCTTTCATAAAAAAAGATTATTGTTTAACGTTTTTATTTGTTTAAGATGTTTCCTAATAATCTTTTCACATGAGATTAATATTTGTAAGAATGTTTCCTATCGTACGTCGCAAAATATGAAAGAGGAAAGGATGAAAGTGATAGCGAAAATGATAAAGATGATAATAACGATGAGTTTTGTATTATCTATCAAAGATATTTCTATACCAAACAAAGTCCATGATAAGACTGGATACCAGCTGTTGCTATATCCAGTACATTCATTGAAAAAAATGCACAAATTCTTCGATTCTTCAGTTCTTTTATTTCCACACAAGAACTGTTATTGATGAATTTCACGAATTTATTATTTCAATTTAATAAGTAATAAAATTATTTCTGAAATGCTCTAATTTAATACTAAATTTCATACAATTTTTTTATTATTTTATTTGATTTATAATTTAAATATTCGGGAAGTATCATCATCAATTTCGTATTTCACACCCAGGTTAATCGAGAGAGGCTTAATTATGTCATTTCCGGACTTTTACCTTATGTCAACTATGAGTAATTTAGGGTAACTAATGATAATTTCCTCCATAGTTTAATCGTTTTATGGTTTTATCCTGTAATAAAATACATTCCTTATTATTTTATAATTAAAAATTATAAAATTGATAATCAATACTTTCTGATGTAGGATATTTAATTCAGGAGCTAAAACTATGTCAACTATACCCATAATATTTTTAGTCACTCATTGACTAACATAAAACTTCAACCGGAACCATAAATGATAGAAATGAGATCTCCACTAAGTTACTCAGGGTTTAGACCACCCTCTGGGCAATATACCCAGAGGGTGGTCTTAACTGGTCCGATCAATCCTAATGACTTTTCATGGGTAGTTCGGGTAGAAGTTTCTTTCCCCATCTCTCGTTTCTGTTCACCAACCCTCTTTAAAGTTGGACCGGTCTGTAATGGGCGAAATTAAAGTTGACGATAGAACCCATAACGAACCATGTTGACGAACCCACTTTAATTCATAAAATAATAATTAAAATAAGGTTATTTTAAAGTGTTAGCATATACTAATTGCAGCATACTATTTTTATAAGAGGTTATATAACACATTCTATGGGGAGATCAGCTCGTTTCAGCAGTTACTATATAACCTATTTAGGAACCACATGGCGTAAGATATTTACACAAAACATCATCCCCTAATTTTCTATAATAATTCGATATATTTATTCATTGTTCCATCAACATGTTGCCTTTAGAGTTTTAGGACCAGCTGCAGTGAACACAACCGTAACATTATTTCCGGGGCGTTTTTTTTTTCTTTTTGGAGTCTGCTATATATGGCCAACTCGAATAGGTTCACCTGCACTTCTCATAACATTTGACCTATATTTTGGAAAATTTCAAAACCAAATTTAGTATAGAATATTTACAATTCTTCCATTTTGAAATCCAATTCATGCAAATTTTTCCACGATGGGGGTTTTATTCCTCACTCGATGTATGACATTTTTGCATTGTTGCAAACTTTGAGAAGTGCTCAACTTATTGCTGATGATACCAAATACTGTATCTGTGAAGATCATAAGTAATTTTGCCTTTCTTCTGTCAAATAATCATTTTATTATCGTGAGGTATTAATTTATGTTTATTACCACATTGTCCTTTTATTCGGGGTGAAACCGAACCAGCTGTTTGCATAGCTATTATCTTGCAAATTATTGATTTTCCAATACCAACTGCAGCAGCAATCTCCCTAATAGTCATATTACAGTAGTCAGGAAATGCCAGTACTTTACCACGCATCTGTTACAGATAATGTTATATGTAGGGATGTAGTAAGAGAGAAAATAAAGTTACATCATTATTCGCCAGAATGGAAGAATAATTTCGAAATAAAATACGTTAAAATATTATTTTAAAAATTGTAATTAACAATTTCACTACATTAGGAAGCGCTCAATTCAGTTTAAAAGGGTTGAGGCAGATTACAAAAATTTATTTAAAGTTGAAAATTTTAACAAATAAAATCTTGTTAAATTGCTAAAAAAAAAAAAAACACTTCGATTTCTGTATTTAACTTAAATTTAAAAGTTTTTTTTATAAGTTAATTAAATTTAACCTTTATTCTTGCAGTATATGCTAATTAAATTAGTATGACAATCAGTTGAACAATTGAAACAAAATTCTTTTAGTCTAACTTCAAGATAATTGTTTTTCCAAGTTACTAAAATTCTTAGAATATTTTCTTTTAATTAAAAATTTAATACAATTTGTTACTATCCTACGGCGTTGTTTCAAATTACTAAGGCATTCAACGATAATCCTCACTTTTCACTATAAAGTATTAATTTTAAGTTACTAATATAATGCTTTTTATAAAGGTAAACAGGATAAATTTTATTTAACACAGGGTAAGCATACCCTGTACAATTATAAGAATAAATTAAACTTTAAAATGTAAGCAATGCTCTAAAATACTATATTTAGATAACTTATCATTTGCAGGATGTTTAATTAATGGATAATTTATTACCTGTGTTGACTAACAATAATTTTTGACATTGCAATATGGCTATAAAAAAAACCACAAATAAATTTATTTGTATGAAAATCATTCAATTTTTACTTAAATTTATAATGATAAATATATTGCAAAGCAATTGTTACTTAATTTAAACCATTCATTTGTTAAAATTATTAATTTCTAATATCACTAATTTGTAGGATAATTCATCAAAGGGTTCATACTAAAGCAATGAGCATGAGTAAACTCTTTGCAAAGGATCTTCATTCAGTCTTCTATGGAAACTCCTATGAAAATCTATGGAATTTAACCAATTTAAATAAGGTTTTATTTTTTCGATTTTATTAATATAACGTTAAAGATTACAAGTTTACGGTAAAATCAATTATCTGAAAGATTATGGGAAGGAAGGGGTCATAATTAAATTCAATTGTCGATAGATAACAAATGCATTTGCAAAGATTTGCCAAGAAGAAAATCATGTACATATTATTCCACTGTTCCGGAATTAGTTAATATGATAATCCTACATTTTAGCATCCGGGAAATTGAATTTAAGTCTAAAACTTCATATCCGGATTAATAGACTCATAACCTTGAATCAGTTAAGTAGCCTTACAGCTATGATTTAACCTCATCTTGCACTTAATTATTTTTGATATTTGTTACGGTTTATTCAATTAATTAAGTTGACTCAGGCAGTAATTGTGGCAATTTATTGTTTAGAAATTGTTAATAATTTATAGAAAATTCATTTTTTACCATGCAATTTGGTACATTAATAAATTTGATACTTGCTAAATTATTAAACCAAAATGAAAATTTTGAAATTAAATTATTTTTGGAAAATTTTTTGGGGTTAAATTTAAGGAAAAATGTGCTTATTAACTGGTTTTTATTGCAAATTAATGAAATGATAATTAAATTTAATTGAATTAATTAATCATTTTTTGTTTAAGTACATTAATTAAGTTCAATAAAATTTAATGTTTTATTTGAAAATTAATTTAATTTCTAATTGAAAAATATTAATTTAATTAATTAAAATTATTAGACAACGTACAGTACAGTGGTGATAAAGCTGATAAGCAAAACCAGGAAGAAATTAACTATAAATTTGATATTTTATCATAATATTTTCACATATAATAAAAAATTATAATTGAAAATTATAAAATAATTTTACGTTTATTTAAAATAGCTAAATTTTACGTACTTAAGAGAATTTACTGTATATATAAAAGAATAAATAATAAGTGTTTTCATCGTTAACCTTGATGAATCTCAGCCTTAATTAAATCAGAAACACTTAATTGACTTTGAATTAATCTTAACTGAATCAGTTAGTCTTGATTCATCTACTTTTTCATCTAAGTAATGATGACTTTACTAAATTGCAGCACAATAAAGGATAGTACTGTAAACAAATTTAAAAGTATGAAATTAGACTTTATTACCCTGACTTTAATTACCAAAATAAAACAATTTGTACCTCTTGTTAGTAAATTTTAATTCTATCATATTTATAATTTTTACTCTACGAACAGGCAAACGAACTACTTTTTTTTTAAATAATGCAATACGCAAAATGAATGCATATATCTGTATATAAGGATCGCTCTGTGCTTATAGTTTTCCACCCCAATCCTCGTGTAACAAATGAATATACTACATATATAACTTTGGGTGAGGAGCAAATTGAAATGTGTTTATTGTCTTGTTGTCAACCAGGTGTTTACCCCCGAGGACGGGCTAAGTTCGAAATTCTAAGAAAGAGTTAACAAGTTCGAATTCCATGAAAAGAAAAGAAGATAATCAATCTAACACGTTATTTATCGATAAAGGAAATAATATTGACCCCGATTCAACAATAAAGTTGGATTAAAACTTAATATTTCTGCTTTTTCCAGTTAAATTCTATAACCTTTATTTAAAAAATAATTAAATATTAAGATTTTAAATAAAAAAATATTTTACATTTAAGACATAAACGTTTCAATAGAGATATCAATGAATAAGAGGTAGCATTTTTGAAAATTACTTAATTATCTCCATAAATTTCCATAATTATGATGTTTAAAAAGTAATTTATTAATTTTAGCAACTATAAATTCCTAATTATTTATTGTTTTTTCATATTTTATCATCTGTTTGACCTGTGCTGATGTGAGTGAAGTGGCACTTATAAATTAATGCCCATTACTTCAAATCCATCTTCAATGCAATTTTTAAAATTATGGGCCCTATGAAAACTGTGCAAGTATCATAAATCAAAGCATAATATCTCCAAAAATAACATAGAAACAAATATAACAAAATTCTCTCCAAAATAAGCTAGGGCCCTGTGAATGAGCATAACTCATGCAGGTTCCGAAATCCAAACCATTGAAAACATTGCAAGAAAAAAATGCCAAGGTAAAGTCAATGAATGCTCGACTTAGAATACCTTTCTAGTAGTTACAATAGAATTTTAGTTACTGCTTTATTCCCTATTAGTACCCCACCAAGTAACCACACGATGTTCCCATGTGCCACTTAAATCATTTCTCCACTTTAGAACTCAAAAGAAGCGAAAAATAAAATAAAATAAATTTCTCTTTAACATTCTCACGCTGAAAAGTAAACAAATGTGCATTTTAATTGAAATAATTTAAATTATCAAAGAATTTGTTGAAGAAGAATGAATTAGTGCAATGCTTGCTTGCTATCTAAATATATTAAATAATGTTAATTGTAAGCATTTGTTAATGATTATATTTATTTCTGAATAGTTTAAAATATGTTTTTAATATTTTAAAGTAATTCTTTAATTCGAAAAAGGAGCAAAGTTTGCAAGTAGAGAGACCGCATACCAATGCACACTATTTACAAGGCCTACATACTGTAACTAAATGCCATGCCAATGGTATTCCATTATCCTCTTCCCCCGTGGTGTGAAGATTCTTCAAAATAAATCATTTTCTAGTAAATTTATTTATATTTCTTAATAAAAGACCTCTATTTTCAATCTAAAATTAAAATTTTCTGTTTTCTAAAAACATTGTATAGTTTTTACGAAGTATATGCATTAAGAAATACACGTATGAAACCATACAGTTTAATGGATTTAGGAGTTTAGGATAGTTAATTAAAATTATTTTTAATAATTGCAATATTTTGACAAATAAAAATAAAACTTTTTACGGATAGATAGTTAAAATGTGTTTAAGAAAGTAAAGAAGATGAACGTTGGTATTCGAAAACGAAAACTATGCAAAATTCATGCAGGGAGCACCATATGTTTATTCAAAAATTCCATCGGGTTCTGTTACCTTCACTAAGGATCCGGGAGAGCTGACTACCTACCCTGGGGGTAATTTTCAAAAAGTAGTCATTGTCTTAATCTATAACGTTACTTTATCCTACAGCAAAATCACGCATCACCCCCCAAAAACCCTACTTACTTACATTACTTTTACAGTAATCCCGCTAGATAAAAAGTAAGAAAAAAAATATTAATAATTAATACGTAAAATTTATAAAATAATACGGCGCGTGTATACAGATTTATTTAAACACGTGTTCAAGGTTATATTTTTTCGTGTAAAGTCGGGTAAATTGAGAAAGAGCAACAAGAAACTTGACTGTCTATTTTTGTGAATGGTACAGGTTGAACAAGTTGAATGTTACGGAGTGTTGCGAGCTACTCGTAACAACATAACTGACCTCTATTATGTCAATGGAGAAAACTGAGCGAACCAGTAGTAAGCTGTGTGCCTGTACGCATGCTTAGAACAAGTTCATTTTGCGAGGGTACAGTCAGCTGGTTCAAACTTCAAGACGGTTAGGTTGTTCCCCTGGCATTCGTCTAAACACAGTAACGATGTCGTCTTGTACTACAACTACTTTAATTTTTATCATGGATATACTTTCTTTACGTTTCTGTGTTATCTATTAGTTAACGTGAATGAAGAATTTGTTATTAACAATCATGGATCTATTTTGTTGTGAATCGAACTTCAGCTCAACGATTCGTGCTTATGATGATCCTGTATTATTAAAAGATGATCGAGTTTTGCATAATTTGTTATTAACAGAAGAAAGGTACATTGTTTCCTCTTCATATTTTAAATGTGTTCAATGTGAACTCAAACCGTACATGAGAAAAGTCGTGGCATCTTGGATGTTAGAGGTAAGTACAGTTCTTGGTATGAATGAATTAACCGTTATGTATCATAATTTAAATTTGATAAGGGCTTAAATTATGTATTTAATTATACAAAATTATAATTTAAATTTAAAATTATTTGTGAAAAGATCGTAAAATTTGCGTCCATATTTTTATTTTTATTTGAATTTTTAAAAAAGTAATCATTTTACAAAAGCATTTGGCCCAAGAATAAATGGTTATATTGCAAGGATTTTTCTACCTTTTTTTTTAGGTATGCGAAGAAGAGCATTGTGAAGAAGAAGTATTGCCTTTAGCAATGAACTGTATGGACAGATTTTTATCAATAGTTAATATACGGAAGTCTCAGTTGCAACTATTAGGTGCTGTCTGTCTGTTGATATCATCGAAACTTCGTCAAAGTAAACCATTAACTGCCGAAAAACTTTGTGCATATACAGACAATTCCGTTACTTTAACAGAACTGTGGGTGAGTAAGAATTTTTGATATATAAAAATAGTTAGAATTTTTTGAAGTGAGCGCCAAGTAGAAACGGGTTTGTGGCATTCTCATCCAACGAATTCTATTGTAAAGAATGTAAAATGAAATTTTTTACTTTAATTTTATTGTTTTTATTTGGAGGAATATAATACTTTTTTCCTAGTTTCATTCTACGGATTGAACAAAATGGAATGTCACGTATTTTAGTACGGATAAACTGCTTACATGATTTAATTTTAATTCAGCAATACATGATGTAAAAATGTAAACAATCTTCTTGATGTTGAAATGATTTTTTCCATCTCAATTTCAGGTATTAAATTACATTTTTAAGCAGGAAATTGCACTCATTTATCAATGATCTGTATTGTTCTAATATCAGAACGACGAGAATATTTCTAACGGTTTATCAAAAAACGCAAATAAATTTAAAATTTAATTTTGAATTTTTTTCAATCTTTAATTATACTTAGGAAGTTGCAAAAAAACAATTTGAATTTTAATTCATATCCTGACAAATTATCTTACATTTAACTGACCGACATTTCTCATGAATAAAAGCAAAATAATTACACCTATTGATGCAGTTCTGTAAGTAATAGCTTCAGGCTTTTTTGGAATGATTTTTTGTCTACATAACTCTAAAAAATCCCCTAGAAAAACATAAAATAATCAGTTTGTAAAGACAATAGACCTACCTGATTTTTCAGCATCTTCTCTATTCAATTGATGCATAACCAATTTAGACTTCAAAGTGAATTATTAAAACTTAAAAAAAAATTAGTTAATTAATTAATTTTTGTAATTTTAAGGGGAGTAATTTTTAAAGTTTTTCTAATTAAAAGAAGGCATTCGGTTGCACTTGATACATAGGGGTAAATGTCTCCTCTATTATAGCTTGTATACACAAAAAAAAAACAACATTGAGGCTTCCTGCATTACGGTTACGTTAGGTCAAACTGATAAACTGACCTTAACTAATGAGAACTTTATTCATTCAGCTTTGTATACAACTTTTGTTTTTTGTCATTTTTGGGTTTAAAAAATGTTTTTTTTTTTCCTATTTCTTTTCTTCTGCTGTTATTATTCTTTAACTTTTTAATATTATGGGTGTAAATATTTTATAAAATGTATTGTATATATTTAAATGTTAGAAATAATGAGTGAATAATTAAAAATTTGTTTAAAAAATGTGTAAAAGTTTAATTTTCTTCCAAAAACTCACTCTCAAAAAAGTTGAAGGTAGGATTATTTAAAATAGTAAAACAAATAAAAAAAAGAAAATTTTGATAATTTCTTCCATATTGGTCACTTTCTAATAATTCAAATCAGAATTTTAGTAACTCTTCAATGAATGTAAACAAAAATTCAAAACTTTTTTTTGATTTAAAAAATTCATTAACAAAACGTTTAGTTATGCTTCATATTATTCATTAATTAAAGAATAAAAATTCAGTTTTTTAAATTATTTTTCAATGAAAAACAAAAATCCAAATTGATAAAAATCTAAAAGAAATAAAAAAACAATTTTCGTTAAAAAAATCTCACTCCAAAAATTGAATTTTCATGTAAAATATTTAATAACAACAAAATTTTGTTCCATTTTTAAAAATAATTTTAAAAATCCAAAACAAAAGAAAAATAGAAGAATAAAACTTAAAATTGAATTTTTATTGATATTTTTCAAAATATTTTATTTATTTATTTATTTTTGAGTTCTGTTTCACACAACTGTCTTAATATTTATCTCTATTTTTCACGTAAATAATATAATAACAAGCTCAATAATTAATAAAAAGAAATCTTTAAAAATATTAAGCAATAAAAAATATAATTAAAATATCAAAAATAGAACGATTAATTCCAAAAAAAAAATACAAAGAAAATTCACTTTGTAAGTTTCAATTCATTATCATTGTTTGGTCTTCTCTGAACTAAAAATAGAAAATATTTTTATTATGGCGTTTCTAATGTCTGATTCAATACCGAAATAATCAAAAAAATTTATTTTTGAAGATTTTTCGTTATAAAGATCAGTAAAAATGTAGATTCAAAGAGATTTTAATTGTATAAATTGACATTATGTCATTACATATGATGAGAACTAAGCTCAGTGGGAGTGGTGTCGTGATAAGCAACTTCCTGTCTACTTTTCCATCCCTAATGATAGCGGACCACAGCAAAGTAAAACCCAACTTCAACGTTTCACGTTACAACCAAAAAAATAAAAAAAAAAAAATTCGGGTTGTATTTTTGGAAATTTTACTTTTGAATCACTGACTCTACACCCCGATGAATGAACTTAGTTTAACCATTTAAGAATGGGCATTATCTTATCTATTATCATACGGTTTTAGTAAAAATATTTGGGTATGTTAATCCTGTCAAGAATATTACAGCGTGTTTTATAAGTTGTGTAGCGATGTTCTAAAAAAATTCGTATTATCTTCTGTTTTATGCTGGTGAGGAGATGTGTTGAGCTACAGGAAACTGTGATTTTTTAGAAGAAGAAAAAAAAACATGCTAAGAATAGTATCAGTAGCTGAGTAAGTGCATTGACAAATAATTTATATATTTATTTGTACAAAGAAAGTATTTATTTTTATAAAAATTAATACTTCAAGAGCATTTAAGATCAATTTCTTTGTGATCCAATCAATTCCTTGTTGCTTATCTAAGCTTATCTGAATTTCTAATTAGTTCCGTTCTTTATTTTTTGTTTTTCTAAATTGAATTTTTATGAATATGTTCAAGCTTGAGTAAGAAATTGCTTAGGAACCATAAAGAAGAGCATGAATCAATGTAAACGTTAATTGAACGGTTGGTTTCTTTGTTTACTTTTGAGCCTTCAGCGTTTATATAGAATTGTAATTTAACAATTTTATTTTATTAAACTGTATGAAAAGTGTGGAAAAATTGAGAATTTAATTGACAAGTTTTAAGATAGTTTAATTGGAAACAAGCTTAAAATATAATTTTAACATTTAAAAATATTAAATTTATATATATAATTTGAAACAATAGATATTCAACCATTGATTTGAATTAGCAAAAATTATTAAATTGTTTAATAATAAATTGTACCACGTTCTTTTCGTGTAGATTATATGAAATTTTTTATTAGTAAAGTTCAGTAAAAACCGTAAATTTTATGAATTGTACGAAGCTGAAATCTGAGGTGCTTCACAAAATTTGAAATTACAATTAATAATCACATTAATTTTCAATTTTTTTTAAAAAAAATAGGTTAACAAATCTTTGATTTTGTAGTTGGTTGTCACCAATACAGTTCTGATTTGTAGAATATTTGGCCTTCTTAGATCTACAATGTGATTTGACATGTCATCATTCATCTCTTTTGTGTTCTGTAACCATTGCAAAGTAATTTACCGCTTCAGAGGAAACCTTCCACTTGTTATGTGCCTTAAAAAACCCCCTTCTTTCTTATGCTTTTCTTGATTTTTTTGAAGAAAGAGCTCCAAAATTGAAAAATGGAATGAAACTTTTCTAAACCCTTTAACAGAACTGAATTAAATTAGTGATCTTGCGGTTTTTCAGAAGAAATTTGAACAAAATTCTAATATTTTTAATTCTGAAAAAGACTATTTTAGTATTTATTTAGGTTAAACGATTAAGTGTGGGAATTTAGAATGAGTTTTTTTTTTAGAACGATAGTTTTATTGTTTCCTGTTTTCAAACCGCACGAAAACTTTCAGGAACAGATTGCAACTTTCACGATTTGTAATTTTGTAAACCAGATGTAAATATTCTTCTAATTTCGTAACATTATTTATAATAAAAAAGAAAAAGAATTTTAAGTCTAAAGTATCTACAACAAATCCAGGGTTGAAGATCTAACAGTCATGACATGCAGCAACGAACTACCTTGAGTTATTCTGACATTAAAACAGGAACATAGTATTTGAACGTGGGCGGATATCAACAAATTCCCAAGAAATGTCCATTTTGAAATAAATAACAACGTGACAGGTTTCAAATCGTGATTTATATATAAATTATTTAAACATGCATGAAGTGGCATAACGTTTGTTGATGTTTCTCTTCTAAGCGTTGCATAATTTAGTTGTAGAGCAATACCCATTTTTGAAGGTCCTTGCTCTGTTGCAACTGGTTGTTTGTTGATTAATTTCAGGGCATATTTGTTTACAGTTATTTAAATAGATAACTGTAAAGAAATGAGGATTCAGTTATGATCTATATTTATCACGTTTTAATTCGGTTACAGTAGGATTTAATTGTGATCTTCACTAAGTTTCTATGCCCAGTTTTGAAAATCTATGCTATGTTATAACAAGTTTTTCTCTCAGATCTTGAGGACCTATTTGTTTACAGATATTTTAAAATAACTGAAGATAAATATAGATTCAACTGTGATCCACATTTTTAGGCCATAATTCGTGTATGTAATGATCCATACTAGGTTAGATGCTTACATCTAGGTTACAATCAGATTCAATTGATAACAATTGTATTTTTAAACCATTCTATGTAAATTTTAGATATATAAAATGATAATTATTGTTTTGTATTTTTATTTTTCCATTTTCTAGGAATGGGAAATGCTGGTTTTAGGCAGGCTTAAGTGGGATCTAGCTGCAGTAACACCTAACGATTTCCTCGATTACATCATACAACGACTGCCATTAGCAAAAGCAAATCATGTAATTAAAAGGCACGCTCAAACTTTCATCACACTATGTGCCACAGGTAAGAATTTTTTCGAATTTTTCCAGAATTTTATGCAGCCATTATAAAGAGGGGGGGTCTTTTTTTAAAACGCGCGCGGTATACGATGACAGTGGATTTTCTCTGCCTTTTTTTGTCAGCTCCTCTTCGACTCGTTCTTCCAGTTTAAATCAAATAAGGAATTTTTTTTATTGCATAATAACCAGACAGATTCTTTGTGAGTGAACGGATGTAGCCTTAGAAGGCAACTATCATTAATAATAGTCAACGAACCAACCGTTAGGTGTTTTCCGTGCACGTTATTTGACTGACCTTGACATTCACTTGTAGACTTACATCTACCTGTTTCTCGGACAGGTGAGAACATCCGGCCAGGACAAGGCATCCGGTTCTTAACATACTTCATAAAATTGCCATTGACGCCTATAAAAATTCTTTGAATTCCATTTAATTAAACTAATATTTTTATTCAAAAAATGCATTTTCATATTCCTTTTATTCGTTCATTTTACTAAAGTACAAAATTTTGCATTTTTTAAAAAATACGTCATTTTCTTATACACTTTTCCTTCCATAAATACATCAAATAAGGAAGATAAATTACAAAAATAGAGACTTTTGGAAGGATTTTTTAATAGAAAATTTTAATTTTTTAATTCAAAAATTAATTAAAATTTGCATTTTTATTTAAATACTTTTTCCTTATTTTATAATGCATTTTTAATAAGATTTTATTTTATATAAAATTAATTTTTTTTAAATATTTTATTAATTTATAAATACTTTTTTTTATATTTTTATAATTAACTTTTACAAAATTAAATTTATAATTAGAATTTAGAATAGTTATTCATATTAATGTATTAAATTTTATTAGAAATTTGATATATTCTTGTACAAAATCTCAATTTGCATAATTAAAAATAGAGTACACTTATGGAAGTTTATCATTAATTAATTATGTTCTGAATATACTTTTATAATTTCAAGCTCTTTTTCGTTTTTAAATGTTAAGAAATATTTAAAAAGTGAACATTTCTAAAATTATATTCAAAATATTGATAATGAAATATTTAAATTATTCAAAAATAATTTAACTAAGATAATCTTATCATAATGGTTTTATGGGCCATCTATTATAAACTAATGAATCCATTCATTAGCATGTTTCTTATACTTACAACATTGTGAAAATTACAAATAACAGTTTTTCACTTAATTTGAAGGATTAAATAAACAATTTTTTACTAATTTAGATGGTTGTAGCCATTTTTCATTAATTTAAAGGGTTAAAGTAACAATTTTCATACTTTAAAGAGTTATAAGTCAACTTATTACTAATTCAGGAAATTATAACTAATTTGGTTTGAAAGTTTAAAATAAGTTTAAAACTAGAAAATGTTACTATTGTAAAATTACAAGCGACAGTAGTTTTTCTTAATTAAGTAACAACTAAATGTGAACTTTATATAGTTTGCAAGTTACAAGAAGGTAATTTTGTTTATTTTGAGATTTGTAAACACAGTAGTTGTAATGTAACAATGTAAAGTTGCACAGTAGCAATTTTCTATATATTAAAAATTATTAGTAATGATGATTTTACACATTTTTTAAGATATAAGAAGACAACTTTTATCTTATAGCTTACAAATGTTATTGTTTTGAAAGTTCAGAGTGTTATAGTAAAGTTACAAGCAAAAGCAATTTTCTTTGAATTAAAAATTACAAAAATATTTAATTTTACTTTGAAAGTTACAAATAATTGTAATTGCCAGCAATATTGCTGATTTAATAAGTTAAAAATAAGAAATATTCTTACTGGACTTATACAGTTTTCATTTGAAATTTGAAGCAAGATTAACTTTTCATATTTTAAAGGTTAAATTAACAGTTATTTTGGAATTTTTTTCCATGCAGCTAATGCAATAAAAAATCTAAAATTAAAAATCATACACATCAAAAGTAATAATAATGAATGAGAAATGAGAAGAAGAGTTATTTCTTTTCCTTTTCTATTTTAAGAATGTTCAAATATATGAAAGAGCGTCAAACAATTTGAAAAAAAAAAAGAAAAGAAAGAAAATGAATTTTTCGTCCTTTGTGTAAAGGATAATGGATATATAATTTTCCCATAAAAATCCCCATGCAATTATTGTATCTTCAGTTTCCTCCTTGGGATGTGTCAGTTGTATTATTGGTACCATTGAAGCACATTTCACGCAATTACGGAAATATTTCTTGTCAACCATCTAACATATTACTTATTATGGTGTAGTGTGTGTGCCATTCTTCGAGATGAGTTGCTCGTTTCTCCTCGTTCTTTTGTGATATTAAACTCCTTTCATACCGTTGCACCTATTGGCCTTTGGATACTAATACCACTCACTTACTGGAAGTGCTCCAAGATTCCTTATTTATTCTAAGAGCACATTTCGGTAACTGTTCACAATACAATTGCCATTTTTAATATAAGAAATTTGTCTTTTACTTTTAGACGATTTAACATCTAAAACACTCCTCCTCTTCTTTCTTTCGTTCTTATTTATTTACAGTATGTAATTTTGAACTAGAATTGTACAAGTTCAATGGTCTTGTTATTGAAGAGAGCAGCTGATAGATATAGTAATAAAACTATTTCCGACTGACTCATTCATTCATCCACTTATATACTGACTCATCATTAAACTTTTCAAGCAAATCTAGTAAAGTTATCAAACTTTTTTCATACGTCTGCATGTCTGTAATTTTATTTTAAACAGGGAAATCCTGTCTCCTTTCCTCATATATTATCAAAAATTGATATTTTGTCTGATAGTTAAGCAATAAAAGATATTTTTTTGAATAATTTTTAGTTGTAATACTTATTTATTTAAATGTAAAAAATATATTTTACATGCTTTTAATGCTCTTTGTTACTTTCAAAATTTCAACTTTGTTTCTATGTTTCCACTTTTTCATTAATCATATAAAGAATTTTGCAGTAAATTCCAAAAAAATCACTCGCTAAAGTCTGCCCGTTTTATATTTTTCTGTTGTGTCGTATAGTTTTGCAGATTTTTCCAATCTGTTACCAAAAAATTGAGCAATATAATCTAAAAAATTCATTGCTAGAAATGGCTTTTTTTTATCATTTTTTAATATCGTCATTATTCTTCATCTGTTAATCTAAAAAATTATTAAATTAATTTTATATTAGAGAATACGGTTAATGGCATTTTAAATAATCTTTTCATGCTATCGATCTCTAAAAAATTCGTTTTTTTAGAGTCGAATGACGTAAATATTGTATAAGTTACATATGTAAACGATTCGATACTTTATTTTATCATTTAAAAAATAAAAATAAAAAATTAAATATTAAGTTTTAACAATTAGCTTTTTATTATATAAATATGGTTCTCATTAAATTATATTATACAATATGTTTCTATGTAACGTCTAAGAAAAATTAAAATAAAAAATTAAAAAGAAATAAAATATAGAATTTCATATAGAATTAATAAAGTCGCTTTTATTTATTTTATATTTTGTTTCATGAATAAATCTTTATATATATATATTATACCTTTGTGCATCGTCTCTAAGAGTCTTCCGATGAGTAAATATCAACGATAGCGTCATCGAAGATGAAACAATGTTTCAATATATCGTACGCTGGATGAATGGGATTATTTATCTAAAAGTTCATTCAAAAATACAAAAGTTGATAAATAAACTTTATTCCGAACGCAAAATTGAGCATTTTCAGATGCATCTTTTAACCGTATGCACTGAAATCCCTACAGCTATCCTCCAAATACAAAAACCAAAACAGAAAAAAAAGATTCCGAATTAAATATTTATAGAATTTTAATAACATTTTCTTAAGTTTATTTATTTTTGAAAATAAAAAAAAAGAACTTTAACTTTTAAACTAGACAATTTAAACATTTATATTAAGTTTTGTTATGACTATGATCCATAAATAAATAATGCAGAGGCGTTGAAATCTATAACATTTACCTATGGGCTTCACTGCATTGCAATGGCTCGAATTTGTGGCATTCAAAGTGTAAATTTTCACGGTTTTCTTAATATATGCAAATGATCTCTTTGCGTAGGAAAATTTTGATGATTTTCTCCATTAATTTTCCTCTTTATCATTTTATCAACCCGCGGAACTGACTATTGTTTGGACATTGTACGTTGGCGTGTGAAAGCAATTAGGGTCGGTCGGCCAGATAATTTCCTGACGCGGCTAGACAGCAGACTTATACCCTGTACATAACTTTGTCTGTCGAGACACGAGAAGACATTGACCCCTCTCTCGGTTTTTCTCTACTATACAACAGTCAAGGTTACTTTAATCGTCGCGCGTGGGCGGTAGCAACGAGGTTATACCAACGTCTTTTGTATAATATATATTTTGGTGTATATCTGTAAGACATTTTTGCTTTAGATATACCAAACTCGGTTATCCGATTCCGATTCTTGAGAGTCGGGAGTGATTTTGGGCGGTGGGGAGCTAATAGATAGGTTCAGAGAGCAGAGGTCACGACAGGAATGAACTGGGGGCGAAGACAAGTACCCCCTGGCTGAATGGTCGTCATTCAAGGGAACTATGTGGAAGTAAACGGGCGACTTTGAGGCACCGCTCCACCAACCCTATTCAACTTGTGGAATGTGGGAATGTCTAGTCCCGCTTTGTTGTTCCTTTGGTATGTATGACAGGTTCACTCGGTAGTCTTTCTCTTCTTGTGTGAGTGAAACGATCATCGATTCACACCTTTTCGTCAAAATATCTTTTTCTGTTGATCATCGAATTTCACTTGCAACCCCCACAAACACTAAGAAGAATTCACACGATAATTTTACATTAAAAAAATCATCAAATATGTACAACGCAGCAACTGATACAATGAGAACAAGTGTGTACAGACGGGCAAAGTTTTCATTTGTTCTTTAATTATCGAAATACCTCTACAAAGATTTCTAGTATTTAAATTCGAAAACGAACCAATAAAAACATTTGTTACGTATTAAATTTAGTAACGAAGTTACGCACACTAGACAATACCTTGCATTAAAACAAAGATGGTAGATTGTAGACTCGCTATCAACTATTATATTGACCAAAGAGATAGGGTCAAGGTTGTTTTTGTCATGAAAAAAGGAAAGGAAGACCATTCCAGAGAAGTATGGGTGGCAAACAAATAAATGGAATGGGCGGGTCTTTCCCATGCTTGTCCGAAATGTGCCAGTGTCAGGCGGTTACTGGATGTAACCCACTTCAATCGACCTGTTGGTATCGAAGACTTGCTGGGAAAGAAGTAAATTACGAAACACTAGCCACGAGCTAAAACATCTGGCGATAATTAATTGAGGTATCGATAGGTTGCTTTAATATATTCAAAAACTGATAATGTGTGACGTTGTCTGCGAAGCATCGTATTTTCTGTTGCGTCACAAGCGTTGCGTTTATCCGTATAACAATTTAAATGAGGAATTAATTGTGTTACGACGAGTTAACAATACGTTAAAATGTAGAAAAAAACACACTAATTAGTGTGATAAAAATAAAAATGAGCGTGTGAAAGTCTAAGCGGAAGTTTTTGGAAAGCGCTGATGAATACTGATATGAATTATGAAATAGAAATTTTACTTGGCGCTATGATTAATAACGTCTATTACAAGGAATTTATATCATTTTTCTTCTAAAAAACACAATAATTGTATTAAGCGTATTTTAACATGGAAATATATCAAAAATTCTCATTTTTTTAAAATATAAATTTGGCATTTTTAGAGCTGAAAATACGGCAAATATAATGGAAAAATATTTAAAAGTTGGCATTTTTAGAATTAAAAATATAACAGATAGAACGGAATTTTTTAGATAAAAAAATTAGTGATAAGATACGAATTTAATCGTAAAATACACGCGGCTTATGTCTGTGTGTGTGTGTGTGTGTGTGTGTGTTTTTTTTTCCTAAAAAATAATTAAAAAGAACATTAATTATCTAAAAATTCTTCAAAAATTATCCAAAAAATATGTAATTAAATTGTATTTTGACGCTTTCCAACTGTTGTTAATATAATAAATTTTATTCACAAAGAAATTATGAAAAAAAAATTATATTTGTGTGTGTGTGTGTGTGGACAGCTTCATTAAAAATTATCTTACGTCATAAAACTGTCTGAATGAAAATTACTATTCTTCAATAAACGCCCTGTGTTTGCCTAGAGCGATATCAAACAACATGACTTGTCTAATTTTTTATTTTTATTTTTTGTGTTTTTCCTTGTCTTCATATTTGGATTCTGAGGAAAAATGTACTGGAAATATAAAGTTGTTGTACTTAGCCTTGAATAAACGGCTTAGTGTATCTGAAAGAAATCTTCAAAAAATTCACTTTTTGATTCGTTATCTTCTTAAAAAAGTGTGTAAGAAGTTTTTGGAATTCTTACATTATGTCCTTGTTTAAAAAGTAGTGGTTTTATTCTTAAAATCTTCGAAAAAACATGTTTAAAAAACGTAATTTTGGAATGTCTTACGCTAGATTCTTATATAAAAGTAAGCTGCTTGATTGTAAGAAAATTTCAAAAATATAAGTGGAGGTGTTTTTGGAATGTCTTGTATTATAATCTTACATAAAAATAGCCTTTTATTCTAAAAATCATCGAAAAAGTCGTTGATAAATGTTCTTTTTTGAATGTCTTTGTCCGATTTTTTTAGAAAGGGCCATTTTTATGTATCTTCAAAAAAATTCGTAAGAAAATTTTTGGAATGGTTTCATGTTATATTCTTATATTAAAATAAACGTTTTATTCTAAAATATTTCTCCAATTTCTAATTTTTTCCGTTTGTTTTTTGTATTATTATATTTTTGACATATCAAAAAGTCCTCCCAAACTCTCACCTTGTATGAAAATACTTAAAACAATTAATTGTTATCAAAAATTCACTTTTTGATGTATTTTTCCTTCGAAAAATCCAACTTTTAAGTAAAAAAGACGTTTTTTTTGCAAAGTTTGTGTTATATTTTACACAAAAATAATTGCTTTATTAAAAAATAAATAAATTTCTTTTAATTAAATTATTGCAATATAAAAAAATTCCTTTAAACTTATATCTGAATGAAAATAGAATTTAAAATTTATGAATCAGTTCTAATCATTATCATCATTTCAAAGTGATACAAATGTACTGTACTGTACATAAACAGTGCGCGATACCAATTCATTCATAAGATAAAATCACTTACACCTTATAAAAATTCCATTTTGCCAAGTAATTAATTCTAAAAATCCCTAAAATATCTTTTAAAAAAATACATTTTTTAAAGGTTTAATTCAGGAATTTCTTAGAAGTGATTTTTTTTTGTCTTTGTTGCATAGTAACCACAGAAACCATACTTGCATTCTTGCATATTTTTTGCAATTTATCTCGAAAGTAAATTAATCAATGGATTAAATTTAATTCCGTTATTAACCAGACAAATAAAACTTAATTCAAAATTTTCTCTTTTTTTTCCTTTAATTATCTATTTATCGATTATCGTGACGTACTTCAAAGTGCTGTACAATGCCCTTAGCAACAGCCGATTGTGATGATGATAATGGAGATAAACGTGCCATAAAAATACAGCTGCTACTAGTGAAAGTATGAAAGTAATTAACGTCATCAACATTCAGATTATAATACTTAAATACACGATTCTTTTGGTACTGTAAATTGCTTAATTTATACAGGATAAGAGTCTACTGTATACCAGTTACGTAGTACTTAACTTTATTGGTATCCTCGTCGGTACAGTTATGAAGCGCTTAATCTACATCTCAGATAATACTTTCTCGTACAGAAATTATCAAAAAATTTTAAGATTTGTTTTGAATTTTTTAAATTTAATTTCTACCATTAATTTTTTAAAAAAAAGACCCTTAAAGTCGAAGCGTTTTGTTATTTTTCTCAAGGAAAACCAAGAAAAGTATAACTAAAACTCACTCTAAATTCTACTAATTTAAGAATTTTTTTGATGTTATATTTAGAAAATATAATATTATCGGTATTTTTAGATAATTTGATGATATAATTGTAATATATTCGAAAAGAACGGCTCATCTTTATGTTGTAATCCTACATCACCAATTATAGTCAGGATCTAGTGACTTTTCTTTACCTCACGTAGTTATATACATCCGGATTTTTAAATCATCAACCTATTTTCTTCACGGTCCCACCCTCTTTTTGAGATCCCACCCTCTAATACAAATTCCTTACCACTTGAGCCTCTTAATATGTATCCATCATACTACATCTTTCTCCTTTTTCGTTGGTACCTCATTTTTCTTAATTCTTTACATTCTTTTCCATCTCTCTTACTCATAACAACTTCATAATACTACTTTTTATTTCTTTTGTAGCAAATTACGGCGCGATTTTCTTCTAAAAAATTCTTAGTCTCTTCTTTTCGCAAAACGATTGGGATTTTTGTCGGAAAAATACAAAAGTTTGCAGCATAGATGTGTGGGATTTGATGTAAAAAAAATACACAGAATACGGCATACCAAAGGCCTTTTCTGGCAGAAATTTTAATGGAAATTTGCTTAACAAACCGTACTCTTTTCTTAATAATTTTCTTAATTTCTTAATCTAATAACAGTTCTTAAACAAATTATTACCGTAATTCTTTAAAAATTATAGTAATAATATGTTGTAAAATATACACAGTTGATTATTTTGCGTTACAGTATACAGTGCCCGCCCAAAGTTTTTCGGCAGAAAATGCATGTTCCTCTAGGAGTTTGTAAAAATTGCATAAAAATTACAGGTAAAATATACATTTTGTACAACAGTAAAATAGATAACATAGATATTTTTTAGGAGAAAAATCATCTGGAAAATTGCTATAAAAATCCATAGGCACCATAGTGTGCAGCAACTATAATGTCCTGTTTTTTAAACCAAATTAATGATAGAAATTCTTTATTAAATAAAATTTTCACCATAGTATATGCGTAAGCGTGTTACTTACCAATATATTGCTTATAACATTCCAGTCTTACAATAAACGACCGTAACCAGTTATAATAAGTGATAAGGCTATTGTTTTTCGCATACATCTCGTGTATCTGTCATTCACGCTTTATGCTTTCGTTGCAGAAATAAGTAACTTCTAATCTGCAAAACGCCATTTCTTTTTTTTATAAATAGATCATTTTCTAGATAAAAATTTGTAATCTTCCTTTAAAAGTAAATTTTTCAAGGATTTTATATGACTAGACTACTTATAATCGTTCCTATACTGCGTATAGTTTCACTTACATTTACATAAAACTGTAATAAATTATTATTTTTATTGTAAATTTATTATCTGGAAGTTTATTATAGATCCATTACTTAAGATTCTAGAGAAATTCTGATCACAAGAGTTGTAGCCTAGAAATTTTATTGTAAATCCATTGTTCTAGAGTTTATATTGTAAATCCGTTACTCCTGAATTTTTATTGTAAATTTATTACAAGTCGTCGATAGAATTTTCAAGAGTTTCTCTACTTGAAAGTAAGAGAAAAGTGCTTCGTGTCAAGTGCCAAACATTACTCATTCAATAATGGACGTCGACGTTTACTCTAAAGAACTGTTTGTTTCTAAATCACTTACAATATTCTAACATGTAAATTGACTTGTAAATTATATACGGATCTTAAAATAGCAAATTTTCGTTTATTGTAACTGAGAAATCAATTTTTTTACATTAAAATAAAGCCGTAATTTTCATCATAATTTGTTTTAAAATGCTATTTTGTAATTAATTTTTGTGATTTTAAATTGTAAAATAGCATTAAATACACTGCAAAAAATATTGTTTACTATACATACATTGTTTTTTTAAAGTTCATGAGTTGTCATAAACATTTTTATCAAAATTTTTTGGATTTTAAGAGGGCAAAAGTGCCTGTAAAAAAATATATCGTCATGTTTACGAGAATAATCAACGAAATGTCAAAACTTCGAGACGTAATTTTGCTTTTTTTTAAATAAAAATGTGTCAGAAATTGTATTTTTTAGATAAAAAATAAATGTTTTAGTTTTAAAAATTATTTATTTTTATACATTTTAATGTAAATAAGTCGAAACTGTTAAAATTAATTCAAATACTCCGTTTGTTCGCATGTCTGTACGGACTTTATTTTTCTCTTTATTAAAATTGAAAGGATTTTTAAAAGCTTTCATCCTTTTCGTAACCGATTTTATAGCATATTAAATAATAAAAATAAGTTTTTAAAGAATTTAAGTCATATATTATAATAAACTCATTTTAATTCGCAACTATCTAAACAATAAACATGACATATTTTGCTTTAAATTCTAAAAAGTTTATCAAGAATAATCTTGATATATTGTTAAAAATATTTTAAACTGGTTACATTTGTGTATATAATTTTTCAGCGAATTGTATAACAGACAGACAGACGAACAAGCAAAAATGATACATAAACTCGTTTTCTTAAAATATGCGCTGGAAAATATTTGACAAAGTAGTAGAAGAAAATAAAAAGAGAAATGAATAGTTTAATCCTTTTAGAGAAATATTTTAAACAATTTTTTAAATCTTTTATCATTTTACAACATGGAAACACAAATATATCCTGTAATTTTTTAGATTTATGTAACTAATGTTCTAACTTACAACTTCATTAATTCATATTGGTGGGAACCCAGGAGAAAATCTATGAATAATTCATTCTCATTCAATAAATCACTTTTTTACAACTTAAAAATATTAGTTTTTTTTACATTATTTTATAAATTACACTTTAAGAAATTAAAACAATATATATATATATATATATATAGCAGATTCATTGGTATAAATTGTAAAATTAGCAACAATTGTAGTATGATTCTTGCAGTTTTTTATAGGTAAATTTAATTTTAATTAAAAATTTTGATGTTTTTTTTAAATTAAAATGATAAAATTAAAGTCTAAAACTTGTTTAGTTTTTAAAGGCTATTTAATTCCTGAATTTTTAATTAAAGATTGATGTTTTATAAGTTAACATTAAAGAATTAAATAGGTTTAAAAATTAAATCTAAAAAGAATTAATTTTAATGAATTTTTTTATTTATATTAATGTTTAAAAAGTACTCTAAATTTAATAATATAATTAACATTCCTGTAAATAAGTTGTGTAATTTTTTGAATGAAATGTTTATATTTTTTTGTTTTGGAAAATTTTCCTGTATTTTTATCTTTAAAATTTACTTATTTACAACATTCTAAACCAAATAATCAATGGTATTTCCTGATAAATAAATAAATATTTAGCAATTTTCTTTTCAAAAAAACAGTACCAATGAACTTTGAAATCTTCAGGTAGATTACAGAAAAATTCAGGATGTTATACTTTATTCATGATTCATCAATAAACTACAACTAGTTACATCTAATATACATTTTTAACATTGATAAAATCATATTTTGAGTGTATAAATCGATTAACCGACTTCATTTTTTTGTGTTTTTAGATTTTAAATTTACAATGTATCCGCCATCAATGATAGCAGCTGCCAGTATTGCTTCTGCCATCCAGGGTTTGATGTGGTTAGAGAAGAGCTGGGCATCTCAGACGGAGTTACTTAATCATCTGCATCAAATTACAGGCATTG
Source organism: Centruroides vittatus (assembly GCF_030686945.1). NCBI lineage: Eukaryota > Metazoa > Arthropoda > Arachnida > Scorpiones > Buthidae > Centruroides > Centruroides vittatus. Next base: position 1,034,199 of record NW_027121088.1, read on the forward strand.
AAGTGGTAAGTCACCCCCCTCGAAAAATTCTCAAGTATTAAACAGATAGGTTTACTTTTTAGAAGGGATTTTTTTAGATTTTTTCTGACATGGTGAGAGTCACAGTAGCATCTAAAAAATCTGGGTCAACATGTGTAATGTTATTATACTTGATAACATGAATTACACATTTTAAAATGATGTGTTTTTTTCAATAGGGAATTAAATAAATCATAATTTTCTAAGAAGCGTTATAAGTTATGTTACATACTTTTTTTGAATTGAGGGATGTAAAATAACAAAATTTAGGTTTTAAACTGTCAGGTTCATTTTATTTCAAAGGCTTTAATAATGAATTTTCTTTAATTTTACACAAAAATTGCTTAATTCTTAAAGTAAAATTAAAGAATTAAGTATGTGGATGGTTTTTTTTAGAATTAAATCTAAGAAAATTTTAATAGATAACTGAAAGAAGTTTTTAGATTTATGGAAGACTTTTTTATATATTTTTTTAGCTATTTAATTCTTTAATTTTGCTTAAAAATTTGTATTTTTTTAAAAAATAAAATTAAAGAATTATCTCTTAAATACTCATTTATTTTTACTTATTTATTAATTTTAATTTTTTTTAAAATAATTTAAAATTGACTTATATTTTTAGAATTACAGGAAAAGAGGCTAATTTTTAAGCCAAGTTTTTCTATACTTGAACATTGAATAAGCATCTAAAAAATTAAAATAATAATAATCATTTGTTGTAAAAAATTAAGGTAACATTCACGAAAAACAAATTAATACTTTCTTAATTTTATTTTTTGGATGTTTTTACATTTAAATTGTTTAAATTTAACAAAAAAAGAAAAGCAAGTTCAATCAAAAAATCAAACATTGTATTAATAAAATATCATTTTAAAAAAATGTAAATTATTTTTTTGAATTATGTATTTAACATGACGTAAAGATGTCAGTCAACTCCAGAAAAGATACTTCTTTTTTTTTTTGAAGTTGTAACGAATAGCGAAGCTTTGAAAATTTCACGTGGGAGGTCCAACTTGTCAGGTATCAGGAGGTCACTCACCGGCTTCTTTTTTTTGGTACTTTCTCTTCTCTCCCACACGGGGCTAACCAGACTGTTTTGTCCCGAAGAACCTAGACCAAGGTCGGGGAGCAAGAGTAACGGGGGGAAGAAGAACTGTTTCTCATCCCTCCCTCGAAGGAATCTTATCTGACATTCCATCGTTATACAGGGAGCTCTGACCCAATATTCATCTACTCACCTAGATCACTTGCCAATGAATAACGCCTCTGAATTTCGCAGGTTTTTTTTTTTTTTTTTCCTCCTTTTCCTAAATTGAATTGCGTGATTGATCCTTTGTAAATTTTATATTTTCTAACAATAAATATGTATTAAGTATATATTTTTTAGATGTTCATTCCGATATTCAAATACGTGAGAGTTTACTATATAAAAATGGTGGTTGTACTTCTTAAGGAAGCTTCAAAACTAATGCTATTTGTATTGAGTTTTCTTCTTTTACGCGTAATTTATTAATTAATAATTAAAATAAATTGATAATCTAAAAATAATTCTTAATTTTTTTCTATATTTTTAATGCGTTATTTCCCATTTTTATGAAAAAGTGCGCCATAATAAAAATTATAACTAATTATTTTTTAAGTAAAATTTGAACTGTGTAGCGTAGATTTTTACAATAATATAAGCTGTAAATAAATAGAATTTTAGCACTTTTGTGCTGTGAAATAAGCATTTAAAACTAAATTACACTTGGCGCGATGTAAGAAGCAATAAAACAAACAATTTTTGCTTAAAGAAATTAAATGAATATTTTGAAATTTATGTAATTTAGCTTTTAATTTTTTTATAACAGAAAATAATTTTGATTTTTTTTAAAGAAAAAGCAAAGATAAACTAAAGAATCCGGATTTGCAAACTCTTAAACACGCTCTATCGCATACCAATGCGAATGGCTATTAATTTGACAACATGTTTAACATAATATTTATATCATTAAAAAAAATTTGCCATTAAAAATAAAAAGTTTACGTAATTTAGCGCATTTTTCAATATAATTTTTAGAAATAATTACAAAAAATGAACGAATTTTTGCATTTTTAGAAGATTGATCGCGTGGTTTTAGACTTGTAGAAAAGTGCAACTTTCCGGGTTAATTTAATTTAATATAAATATAGAAAATTCGCGTATTTGCTATAAAATTAAATACAAATAACCAAGAAAAATGAATATATTTATTTACTTTTTTGCATTCTTAATAGCGCTATTGTTTGTATTTGCTAATAGTAGAAAATTGCAGTTTTCTTGATTAATTTATTCATTATAATTAAAAAATTTATCACAAAAAAACAAAGAAATTATATAATTTAAAGCATTTTTTTAAAAACGAAAAAATTAAAACAGAAATAAAATTAAAAATGAATAAGTTTACTTACATTTTTTGGGCGATTAAGATAGCGTGGTTGGTAATTGCTAATAGTGAAAAGAAAGTGCAATTTTCTCGATTAAATTATTAATTTTAATTAATTAAATTTGAAATTAATGTATAAAATAGAAAGAAATTCCAATAATTATATCATTTATTATGATGAAACGTATCTGTCGAAAGCCTTATCCTGTTCCTCTTCCGATGTAAGTTCATCCTGTATCTACCCTTGGTCTTCCTGTTATCCATCAATTTTTACTTTACTTTTCTGTTATTCTGCTTCTAATTATGTCATAAACACTATCAGGCTGTTGCACATCGATGCTAATTATATAAATAGAAAATTGTTTGTGTGTTTAAGCAGCATATTCTCTTTGTTTCAGGATTGTCTTCACGAATGTTTAGAACAAATCGAAGAAATGTTGTCTAGCCACGTGAATGCAGCTCATCTTTCTACAAATTCGAAACTAGCAGAAACGGAACAAGGTCAGCCAGAAACACCAACCGATGTTCAAGATGTACAGTTTTAGTTTAATTTTTCCTCGCAATTGAACATATGTGAGAAAATATAAAAAAAAAAGCTTCCTAGTCATCATTTATTTTAGTTTAAACAATATATATATATAGCGATTATACAATGCTTAGGCCATATATTTTACTGTATTGTGACTGTGCCTTACGTGTTGCAAAGGTCTAAGTTACTTTGGTAAAGGAAGAATAAGAAGAATAACTTCAATTCTGCTTATTCACGTGAATAATAACAATAAGAACTTTTGGTTTCTTCCACAAATTTGAGAAGGAATAAAAAAAAAGAAAAAAGATATAATTCGTTACTCTAGAATTTTTTGTACATAAAAAAACTCATTCGACTCAGGAATCATACCTCGTTCGTCTCATTTACCTCATAATCATTTTTTTTATTATGTACTTAAATTGAGAATTGTTGTATACTTTTTTTTTCTTTTGATATCGTTATCTGTCCATATAAATAAAATTTTAAAACTGCATTTAAATAATTTTTTCCATAATTTATTTTAAAACACTACTAATACATATTACACGTAGTTTCTGCCACAATTCTGAATAAAATTAATGAAATTAAAGCATATGTATACACGTTAAGAAACGAATAATAATCATTTTTTTAATAAGATACGAGACTTAGAAAATCCACTCTAATAATAACGGATTAATCGAAGAATGGCTCATAAATGCAGGACTTAAATATGTATTTTTTAAAAAATTACTTTTGTAAATTATTCTTGAACTATTCATTATGTTGAATAATACATAAGGATATTAAATTCCAACATTTTAATTTACCTCTTTGAAGAACGTGATGATGATTGTCGGATCAACAATTCCCACGTAATTAATTACGTAACGATCGTGTTTTAATTTAATAACGAAGTGTTCATAATTTACTTTTTCGACTTCATTGTTAAATTTCCAAGAAAATCCAACATTAAAATATTGTAAACAACTAAAAATATCAATGATGATGATCCCACCTATCCGGTACTTTTAACTATTTGATATTTTGCGAAGAGTAAATTGGTGTATGAATGGTAATTTAAAAATAGTTTAATTACATGAAGTCATCAAATATTTTTATTTATTTTAAACTCTTTTACTTGTCACAATTAATAGGAAATGATGTTCAACTGGATTCTGTCCAGGCAAAGAACAAACATGTGTTACAAAAACAAAAACGTAGGGAAAATTCAGGATTCTTGGAAAAAATTCCCATTTTAATAAAAATTAATTTAATTTTTAGAAGATATTCATTAAATAAATGGGGTTTTTTATACATAGAATTCGAATTAAATGAAATCCTAAGGTATAAATGTATTTGGAAGTAATTTTTGTAATCATTCTCCTTAAAATATTATCCTAATTTAATTTAAATTCATATACTGTAACCAAATCTAGTCTTATGTACCATTAGTTACTTGTACCATAAAATCGAGTTCGTATGCTGTATACCATGTACCACGTCGTAAATTTAAGAGATTTTTTTTATGGCGTCTTCATTGTTATGAAACTCGTGAAACACACGAATTCATGTTCATCTGGTTAATTACGAACATCACGAAGATATTTGTGACAATCACCATTGTTACGGATCGTAAGAAAGATCGTATCGATGTAATCACTAACGAGACGTCATTCAAAACATTGAAATGACACTAAAAACTTTAAAAAAACAGATAAGATACTAAAAATTAAAATGGTAATGAAGAATAATTTGCCACCGGAAACGTTACAACCGGAAATCTCGTGACGTAACAGGCATGACAAAAACCACCTCTTTGAAGATTGTTGTTACATTTCCGGTGACAAATTACTCCTTTTATTAGGTGGGTCTTATTTTCGATGTTTTCTTTTGTAACGTCCCTCCCCACATTTTTGTTGATCTTAACCACTAGACCATGTTATATCCGCAATTATGTGTTGATCTATGGATTATTTCACGATTATTCTCTGTATAAATGGGTCGAATTCAATTATAAATTTTAAAATTCTTTAAAAACACTTCTAAGATTAATTACAATTAAATTTAACTCGATTAGGAATTATATATCGTAACAACTTCATGGAATTCTGGTGTTCTTACTATTGAGGCCAAGCAGAATCCAAGATTTACTGTTAGAAAATGTGTTAAAAAGCAGTAAACAATTCCGTTATCGATGACCATTAAAATGTATTATTATATAACTTGAAAAAGTTCCCCGAATTGACCGATAATTTCCTCGAAGTCCTCTGTAATTTAATCAACAATTAACGCGCAATATTAAACGTAAATGTTGGCAAATGAACATATTTAACGTTATATTTTTATATATTTTTCCATCACAGTCACATGTGCCAGGTGATAAGAGAAACTCGAAACTAAACCATATGGCGTGTGGGTTTTGCAGGTGGTCTAAAATGATCGAATGCAAACAAAAGATACGCGATTAGACTACAGTAAAACAATAAAAAAAAACATTTAAATTATCATTTAATACGGTAAAATGTGTAAATAAACAGACAACAGTTACGTTATATAGAAATATAAATCTCTATTCTATAAAAATGTTTGACAATTTATTGGTTCCTTCTGAAACTCCAGAATATTTAGTGATTGTTTGGGTTCTAAATTATAGAAATTGAACGTTTAGAAACTGGTGGACACGTTTTACAGTTGAAATACAATATCAAAATTAATTTACAAAACTTAATATATACGTTTATATAGACATTGTCAACACGAAAATTTGCTTCAATCATAATTTTAGTTTAAATTCTAAACATTAATCTTTTGAAAATGAAATTTTAAAAATTTTTAATGAGCTTTTCAGCTTGTATTTGAATTTTGAAGCTTGATTCCACTGATCAACTCATTAACTGTTTGAGCTTCCCAACCACTAAAACATTGTTGCCTACTTCAGATTCCTCCAAAAAACGTTCATTTGGTCGAAGTTGAGGCACTTTCATACCTTTGAATATAATTTTTCCCATAAATGGAGCTGAATTTCTTAACATATGTTTCGGCATTAACTGAGTTTCCATACTTGTGTTCGACCCTTAGGTGAAATGGCTCTTCTTAATCGACAATTTCACTATCCCTACAGTAATAATAACGAATGTTAGTAGTTTCATTACGAACGAGAGGATAGTAGCTGTCTATGGTAATGTCCTTTAAGTGACTTAAGCTCGTCTTCTCGACCTTTTCCTTTCCATTCTCTGGCATCGGCTGCCAGAATACTTAGGCCCTGATTTCCGTTTCAATAGCTTAATATATGTTCATCACAGGTATAGTTATATGTTCATCACACATTTAACATGTTTCGTGTTATATATTATGATAAATACTCATTTACTATATAATACAATGCTAAATTTCAGTTAACATACATCATACCAAGTACCACAGCCACTCAATGTGCCAAATACTCAGTTACCATACATATGCCATTTCAAATACTAGTATTATATAGTATGTGAATACCATATATCAAACATTCAAATTACCATGTGCTACGCCAAGTACTCAATTGCCAAGCGCGCAATTGTTAGCGATTGACTGCCAACGGGAAATATGGCACGTGTTCATGTATAGAGAAAAACCTCTATAAATAAACACTTCCTTCCTCCTGTCTGGACGAGTACTTTGTACGAGAAAAACGTATTCAATACTTAATAGAATCACTACTAATTATATAATGTGAATGGTACGTGAATCATAAGAAAAAACAATATGTCTATTATACACTATCCACCACATTTTAAGAGGAAGGAAGTGTTTATTTACATGAATTTCCTAACTTCTCGTGGGAATGAAAATCTATATTAAGATTCATTTTCCATACTTTTGAATGTACTTTTTATGATTTATTCCTCATAAACTTATCACTGGTAGAACAATAAAATTCAGTTTTATTATGGTCAAGACTACTTAAATTGTAAACGCAACCAAAATATTAAATAAGACTAAGAACAAGTACTAATGATATTTGAAAGAAGTCAGACAAACATTGTTTGATTTAAAAAATATTTATTAAAATGGTAACTTATACTCTGTATTTACTATAAGAAAATTATTGAATTCATAGCTTTGTGCCTATTAATCACGAACAATGGTAATTGATCCAAATAATGGCGTACATAGCATCTTGAATATACCACATTTGGTCGGATTCCTATATATTGAAGCATTCTGTATATATGATATATACAGAGTACTACGGTTCTAGTTTATATATAATGAGATATAAGTCACAGTATATCTTAACTCAAAATCTTAAAAATACAGAAACAAAAGAATTTTAAATGCTTGTGCTTGTGTAATCTATTAAGATAGTTCTTAACCTTGGAAATCATAACCTTGGATTGTTTTTTTACCCTTTCCGCCCTGTGGGTACTAAGACGTCCTTTTTCAAGTCCATCGTGGGTTCAGCCAGGTCCACGATGGGATGGCCGGGTGATGAGAAACAGAAACCCGACATATCCGGACCAAATTTCGGGGGTCTCTCAGCGAATCCGGGAGAGTTGACAACCTATATTAGATATAAAATCAACATATTCGTATTAAACTAGAATTCAATATTGAAATCTAATTCCAATATGTAAAACATTTCTTAGGAGGAGCCAGTTCCACTGTGGACAAAAAATTAACGCACTTCCTTGTAGAAACCGACATATTTTCACTCCGCCACTCATTACACGAACTTTTACTGAAATTTAAGTAATTCAATTTTAAATTTATTTCCTTCCACAATAATTTGCAGCAATTTAAATATTATTTACGAACCCTAGAAAATTTAAATTTTTTAACAGTATAATCAATTTAAATCTAGCTTCTAAGTACCCGCCTACGCCTATCATGGGACGAGGAAAGTATATTTATAATACAAATTATGAAAAGTAATGGCGATATGACATTATATTTACATTAATTTTTATTATAATTCTAGTTTATCATAAAAAGTTAAATTTTTTTGGTTGTTCAGATATAATTACGAACTGAAAACAGTAAAAAATCATATTTAAATCAATTCATTCTCATGAAAAATACACCTGTATCCAGTATTATTGAATAATAATTACATAAAATAGAAATCAGTTTTAAGACGATCACCATAAGTCGATTTTAAACGACTTATAATTCTATTACACAGTTCTATAAATGACTGCAGCGGTGTAGACAAAGTGTATTACGTATTATTGTCCATATACTTGATACTAAAATTCAAAATAATTTAATAAATTTTAACATTTTATTTTATACAAATTTGCTACGTATGCTTAAATATAGATGACAGATTTAGGTTAAGATATTTAAAAGCCTAGATTATTTTCTGGAAGAAATATTTTGCGGTTTGCTGTTTTTGTTTTATAGATAAAATGGATTGCATATTTACAGGGCAATCTAATGAATCATCGCTTGCAGCAGTTATTTAAATTATTGTATAATGATGTAATCCAATTTGATAAGTTAATTATAAATGACTTTATTAATTTTTTTTAAATTTGAATTTGTTACGATATTCAGTCTTTTCTTTTTCAAAAAATTACTGCGAAACATTGTTGTATTTCGTTAGGAGGAAGCAAAGAGCATCAAATTCCAAAAAATTTGGACATTTTGGAGCGAAACAAAAAATTCATTCACAATTTTTTTTCTAACGGTAAAGAGAAATACGTTTACGACAATCTTTCCCTATACAACCACATAACATTGGATCAGTCGTGCGATTTCTTTTTGAAGTCGGCAGCCTGGTTTACTTTAGTGTGTGGGACACATCTGATAGCCAATAAATTATTGAGTAACAGAGAACCATGTGACATCCATAGAAGAGGGTTGTGATATTTTAAAGTATCATATAAGCCAAGTTGAAAACAACCGATCTGTGTCAAAACATTTCTCTCTTGATGAATTTTAGTATCTCAGTTATTATTCCCCAATCCTTTTCTACATCATTTATTATCTACCGTTCAGATTGCTGAAAGAGAATAAATAAATCTTTGAAATTAACTCTATGTTTAACGCAATCTTTTTATTTTTTTTTATTTCAAAAGTAATGACTCTTTTGCAATGATATTGGAATTATTAGAATCGCTGTTAAAAAAAATAGACTAAAAGTAATGAAAATTATTATTCTATCTGATAAACCGAATCTAAATTTATGAAATTTGCATTCATTTCAGTTATATGCATGTATTCCCAACACAATACTTCAAACAAACACTATTGTATCCATGCCAAATATAATATGTTGCATTAAGCAACATTTGTTCTTAATGCAATTTAAAATATTAAATAAAAATGTCTAATGTGTATATTAAATCACAGTATCAAAAAGGAGGTATTATCCTTTCTAGCTGAAAGTACCATAATTTAAATAAAACACAACTATGCAATATACAATTACTGTAATGACTGTGGCATATAGATTGTAAAATAACAAATAATAAATCTGTGGTTAATGAGTATGTAAGCAACTAATTTCTGCACACCACTAATGAATATTTCTGCCCATGTTTAATATTTTTCAGGAAGATGTTGGATTTACTCCCATCGTTTTGCAACATCCATGTAGTTATGATCCATGGGAATTTTTATTACAAACTAGCTACATAACCGATTTATGCAAAAAGCAACGAATTATCTCTATTTTAAACATATTTTTTATAATTTAAATATCTTGAAAACATTAATAGACTTCTTAAAGCCAAGTTGAAAACAACTGATCTGTGTCAAAACATTTCTCTCTTGATGAATTTTAGTATCTTGGTTATTATTCAATCTTTTATTACAGTGGCAAACTTTATCGAAAATTATACAATTTTTCTGAAAAGACGGAGATTAATAAATCATTTAAATTTTAACTAAGAGAGTTAAAGACAAATTTAAGACTGTTTGCAGACTTTATGGTAACTGTAAGACAATTGCGATGAGCATAGAATTTGAATCTTTAAACTGTGGCTTTCCATAAAAATTTCATATTAAAAATAACTGAATTTTTAATATGAAATTTTTATGGAATACATTTTTATTTAATATTTAAAATAATTAGCAATAAAAAATATCTGGTGAGCAAAAGTTATTTGTTCATAGAATAATCAGTAAATCATTAAATTATTTACTTGATTAATATATATAATAGTTAATAAGAGTTTAATTTTTTCAAGGTTAGTCTTTGAAATTTATTTTAATAAAATTACTTAATTACTATTACAGTTAATTAATTAAATAACATTATATCATGTTATATATGTGTGTAAAATATCACAGATACTATAAGATTTATATGAAACTTTCACTAAATACTTACAATTTTCATTTATTTACTATACATTAAATTTTATATAAAATAAAATAAACATATTTTCTATAAAATTATATCAATATATAAAATACTGCACATAATGAATAATTTTTAAGTCTATTGTGAAATTATTCATAGGTTATTTACCCTGCTTTTAACTCATGTTTAAATAAATGTATTTATAAAATTAACAAGTGTTTTTTTAAAAAAATAAACCAATAACAACATGTTATTACCAGTAATACATAAATTTTGCTTTTTATTTTAATTATATGATGATAAACAATAACACCTGACATTTTTAGAATTTACTTTAAAGGGAAATTCCTAAAGAATTTAATACTTTTAACAAAATTATTTAATATTTTAATATATTTTATAATGAAAAAAAATATGCTTTATAGTAAAAGTATAAAATTAAATTTTTCAAAAGTTTTATTTTGTACAAAATCTCAAATACCAAATCTGATGGCAATATATTAAGAAAGTATATTTATTCTTAGAATTAAATTGCATTTTTTTTATAATATTGTAGATATATATATATTTACTTTCTTCTTTTGATCACTAAATGCAAATTCAACACAATGCAAATTCTGTATTGTCTGCATAATATCCCATCACACGATGGAAGATCTGTTTCTCAATGTCTCCCAATAATGCTGAGGCACCAATACGAAACAGATCTGGTTGGAGCCAGTCATTCCCAAGTGTCTCTTTCATCAGGAATTGCCAATTTAATACATCTTTGGATGTTCGAATCCCTCCTGCTGGCTTGAATCCAACCTAAATGTTTTAACACAGAAATAATGTAAATAAATTAGTTATATACATGTTTATTTACATTTTATTTTAAAACATTGAATGTATTTTTGAAAATAAAAATTCATGCACCTGAATTTCAAGATTAAAAATGTAGGAATAGTGATAGATTAATGACTTTATATAAAAGATAGCAAACAATGATTAGAGTTAAACTCTCAATTTATTTGTAAAATCTAAAATCTCTAACTATAATCAATATTTACTATCTTTTACATAAAATGATTTCCCAAAATGTTACTATACTAGATTTGGTTGCATTTGGACTGCTAAATATTTTTCTAGACAGCATTAAATGGGCATACTTAAATTATGATCACTTGGTATTTTTAAACATTATTTTCTTAAATTTGCCTATCATAATTATTGTTCATATAATTAAAATTTTAATAGCAATTAACAATGTTAATGACTTTTATCATATTTTAAATTATTAAAAGTTGTTTCTGATTCTCTACACTGTGAATTTGAATCCTGTCTTAAGCATGGGATGGGTGTTTCCATTTGTCAGAGGGTACTGATTATTTGGAAGTAAGGAAGGGGAGAGAGAGATTGAGAGAGAACTTTAACTATGCATTATGTAGCTGAATTAAAATAATGATGATGATAATAAAATAAATCAACAAAGACCTTTATCCCAGTTAATTCATAATAATCTTTAATTGCACGAGTCATCACTATTCCAACAGGCAGAGTTGCATTAACAGTTTCTTTTCCTGTCGAAGTCTTAATAAAGTCAGCACCTAAAATAAGACAGATTTTAATATAAAGTATGGTAATAAAAATAATATGTACCTGTTGATTTTGTTTGAATAAGTTTGAATAGGCAATTATTCTTTTTATAACATCAATAAAAAAGACAGCATTTTTACAGTCTGTCACTAAGGCAAAAAAAATTGGCCATCTTTAGGCAAGTGCCTAAAGTAACTAGGAGATGAGTTCATTCTGTGAAATATTCTGAAATCTGTTAGATCATGTAAAACAATTCAGCTATTGGTTACTGACAATAAGGTTGTTATTTCCTGGAAACAATAATGAATCTAAGTTAAGCAAAATTTATAGGTGAAGAAATGAAAATTCCTAACAATAATAATTCAAAAGAATGTATGATAAAATTGATTGACATTTTATTGATTATGTTTAATATCAGTATATAATCTACAATATCTGCAACAAAACAACTATATACAAATACTTTTAGTATGTTGAGGTATTTTATTTATTTGTTAATTTTTATCAAATGAAATCATTACACTGACAAGCAAGACTGTACTTAATATTCTTCCTATATATTTCATTGATTTTTCCTATATGCAATATATCCATGCAATGTGCATATATACTTAATATTTAAGAAGATCCATTCATGAGTATTCATTAGCACTTTATAAAAGTGTCATTAAGCAGAGAGTTTTAACAAGATTTGGCTGTTTGCTGTCCTTTCTCTATCTATATACAATCACAGGCCCTATATATAATTTAATGATAAACAGATTTAATAACAGTTATATAATGTATGAAAAATATCTTTCATTTACTTAGTAAAAGCTCTGTAACTAAAAAATTATATTTAAGAAAAAACTTATATGAAAGACATGGAATATTGAAATTTATCCAAGAGTACACAAAGATGTATATACGATATGTGTTCCTGTGTAAAAATTCAAGTAAATAAAATCTCTCATGCTCAAAATATAAGTCAAACAATAAAAGCTTGTATAAAATAATCATACCAGAAATTTCATGCAAATAAAATAAAACTGCTTCAGGCATTGATGAGATTTTTATAATTTTATATAGTCAGACCTGTCTCAAACCAAAAGTTTTGAACTGAAATTTTTGAGGTGTGAAAAAAATTTTGTAGAAAATAATTGACATTTTTTAAAATTTCAAATATTGATTAATTTAATGACATTTAAAAAACATTAAATTATATAAAATTAAATTTAACTAACTAACAAATAAAAGAAAATCTGTTTATATAAAAAAAATTTAATATATATGTTTTCTTTAAAGATAAAGTGCAATTATTTTTAATTATGCTTAAAAATAAAACATTTTTACTATAATCTTCTAATCTTTTGATTGCTGCTGGAAATTAATATTTTTTCTGCTTTCATCAATTCAAAATTACGAACACCTTCTGGTTTATAGCTTAATATCTATTTATATAACTTTTTATAATTTATCCTTCCTTATAATTATCAATATTAGAATTAGATGTAAATGCAGTTTAATTTGTTTAAATGATGATGTTGCTTAAAACTATGAAGCCATCATGAGAAAATGTTATGCTTTAATGTTCAGTTTTCTTGGTAAGTTTTTCCCTCCTTTCAATGATCATTAAGTCATTAATTAATTAGTGACTTACTACTTAATTAATTTAATTATAAACTAATTAATTGCTTTAGAAAAATGAAAATTTAATAATTACAAGTAATTGTTAAACTTTCATCTTTCTAAAACTGTCCTGAGATGAAAGCTGCTTATTTTTAAATCATCAATAAATTGTTTCAAACTTCATATAGAAAGATAGAAAAAAAGCTGAGAATTTAAATTCTTTGATTGTTCAAACTGCAAGTTCTTTGTGATTGAGATTCAATTCAGACATGTGCTTCTGCTAAAGTAATCTTTTTTGATCCTAAGATAACAATACTACTTTCATTGTTGTATTATATAATAGAGAACAAGTATGGCAATTGATCAATGATCCCTAAGATTTATACATTTTTGGATTTAAGGGACTTTGAAACATCAAGAAGTGAAAAAAAATTTGGGAGTTATTTCTTTATGTATGGATGTTAGTGTGTGTGTGTGGCTGGAGGGAGGAATGATTTTGTTCACCCACTTTGAAGCTTTAATAACTCCTGTATCTTTTGTCAAAAATTTCTGAAATTTTGTAGGGAGGTTTGTATATTAGGGGAATTGATGCTATTAAATTTTGGTGGTTAAATGTCAAGGGATCTAGAGAAATGTCAATGGGAAATAGAGGGGAGTTATATATCATTTACAATGTTTTATAAAACTCATCCCTACCTCAAAATTTATCCTTTTGACATTTTATAGTAATTAACTATATAAAAAAATATAACAGATGGCACCACATGATGTTTTAATTGTTGTTGCTGAGAAAGTTAGGCAACTCATTGCTGAATTTCATATGTATGCAATATGTTTTTCATCTGTTACCCAAAAGCAAAAAGCTTTATCTTCAAAACAACTGAAAATCAAGTTGCACATTTATCTTTTAATCGATAAATGAGCAACTTGGAAAGTGCATGCAAGTGCAAGTATATATCTATTAAAGAACACTAATAAAGCATGAAGCCTAATTTGTATCCTTTATCAAAACTGCCCAATATTGTATGAAAAATGTTCTATAAGGGACTATCCATAAATTACATCTGCATTTTCTTTGAAAGTTTTAGTCTCTCATTCACCTTGTCCCAGTTTGTCCATGTTTCTGTAACTCCCTCCTTTCTTCAGACATCCAACAAAACTTAACTCCCCTTAAAACCTTTATTACTTTATGAATGATTGATACTATAAGTAGAAACAAAACATACAAGAAAGTTTGAAATAAATATAATAAAATGCATAAACTGTACAAAATTTAATGAAATAGAATAGACATCCATAGTAGCTCAATCCCTCCACTATCCTAGTACAACAACTTTGTCCAAGTTATCATAACCTCCTTCCCCTTCCAGTGTGGATGTCATTTATGGATACCCCCTAATAATTACAAAACATTTTTCATGAAGAATATTGGGAAATGGAGATAGAGCCTTTTGCTTTTGAACATTAAATCTTTCTTTTCCATATCTGAAGTGTAGTAGCCTAATTAGTTACAAAGATGTTTTATAAATAAAATGCTAAAAATATATTTATAGTCATACTAAGACAATCCTTATGTTCTTATAAATAAAACTAAAACTAACCCATTTCATGATGACTGGTGGTGTCATCAAGTGTGACTTTATACTTTTCAGAGGTGTGATTTTTGTAAAATTGATTAATAAAGAACCTAAATTGGGACTGGCCAGTTTAAGACAAAGCATGACTTTACAAAGAGTAACTTCAGACAGGTCAGATTATATAAATATATACAAAGTTTATTTTTTAATCTTCATACATTTATGTTATCAACTATTATAGCATATCAACATTTATAACCGTAAACTGAAACAGACCAAATACATTTAAAGACTTTTTGCATTTCATCAAAAATTATTCTTTGATTTAAAACTATTTTATCTCTGAAATTAGTTCAGATAAAATGAAAAATACCTTATATTAGATAGGAAATAATGTTTACAAAATACAAATATGAAATTTTGTGAAAAATCTCTACATAATAGTACAATATCAATAATATGCATTATTTGATTATACTGGATTTATTATAAAAAATTAAACTCTCTCACAATAGGATGATTGCATAAATTAAATTGAAAAATTTTACTTTTGTGATTACAAAAATTATAACAAGTATAAAATTTATTTTAAATCTATTAAAAACTTACCAGCCATCATACAAATCATACTTGCAATATATATATTTGAAAAAGTTCCCAGTTCTCCTGTAGCAAGAATTGTCTTTAAATGAGCATCTCCACAAGCATTTTTCATTAGTTTAATCTCATTATAAATTCCTAAAATAATTTATAAAAAAAGAAAATTAAGTATCAGATCTTTTAATTTTTTTCTTACGAGTCAGTCAATGTAAAAATAAACTCAGATTTTTCTTATAAAATGCATTATTATAAAAATTGATGTTTTCAGCAATTTCAATCATCTTCAAGTTCTATTGTTTCAATATAAAAACAAGTTTAAAACCTTTTTGAACTTGTTCTTATACTACACAACACAATTAGAATGAGAGAATGTGCAAAAAGTAATTGAAATTGCCTAAAATATTTGCTCATATAATAAAATACATCTTAAAATAAGTCATTCCATTTTCAGAGGACTCAAACAATCTAAAAAAATGAATAAATAAAATAAATTCAAACTTTTTGACTTGACTCAGAAACTAATAAATTATATTAGTAATTTAAAAGGAACAACTGCTAATTGCATTTTTTAAAAAGGCAAATAATTTGTGTATGTCTTCTAATTAAAAATAGTTTTTTTATAATTAATTATGCTTCTGTCCTTAATACAATTGTAAATTATTTGCAATACAAATTATCTTTATATCTTCTCAATCATAATTCATATAATAAGTTTTATTAATATACATCCTAGTAAACGATAATAATTTACAATAGTTGTTTGATAGTAAACCAGATGAAAATTACAAAAAAGTTTAACTTTTTAAATTTTATGCAATGCCAGAAGGATCTTTTTTACCAAATCACATGCGTAGATAGGAAAGAACCTTAAAAGATATTGGTTCTGATATGTATTTTTGTGCTCTTAAGGTATTAAAATTGGACAAACTGTACAGACTGCAATTTACTTAATTGTGCATGTCTTCTATGAATATTTTTCCAGAAAATCAGCCCAAACCAGTATCGAACTTAAAGTTTTATTTAGTCTTTTACCAAGTTCAATAGTGGTTTATGTCAGGTATTTTTTTTGGAAAGCTATTATCAGTTGTTCCTATTACTTTGTTCTTCTATTAGTTGTTCCTATTATAATTCCATTTTGTCCCCCTTCTTAATATTTAAATTCAAAAACTAAGCTGTTAAATAAAACAATTGACATATAAACTATTCTAAATGTTGAAAATTGAATGAAAATATGATGGAAGAATGGAAGAATCTAATAAAATCAAATTCATTGAATTCTTTTATGAAATTGGAAATAATATATTTTAAATACATTAATTTAAGTGTCTTAATAATGTTTAACAGTTTATCTAAAATATATTATAAAATATAAAATTATAATAATGCTAATAGAAATGAACTATATCAAAAGTGAAAAAGTATAGGAAAAAAATCACATTCAGTATATGAAAACAAGAAAATTATTATAATAAGAATACAAAGGTAATATCAGAAATAGTTTAGAAATTCTACAAAAAAAAAAAAAAACTACTTTAACTACTCTTGAAAATTTTTCAGAGTCATAAGACAGTCATAGAATGACATGATAAAATCAAACAGTTGAGTAGATAATCATTTTTTACAACTTATTCAAAGATGCAGAGACTGGTTAAACTAGAGGAATTTAATTTGGATGATTATTTGAGATGATCCAACAGCCTTCAAAGACCATTAAATACAAACCAAACACACATTTGACATTGGATTTAAACATTTTTGATGTCAAATGTGTGCATGACTTTTTTTAATTCTTATTCCAAAGTGTTATTGAAAGATTTGAAATGTTGAATTAACTGAAAATACATCAAATTTTGCTTTACTTAGGGTAAACAATTAACAAATATAGTCATAAACAAGTATGGTTTGAATATTTTCCAATTACCATCTTCCAGAATGAATACAAATAAAAAGAAAGCAGTATGTAATTATCATGGAAACAGAATAATTAAAAAATAATCTATTCATTTTACATAAAAAGAATAATCTTCAATAAACAAAAAACTTAAAGCAAAAAAAGCAATTGTATTGTTTTTATTTGTTAGTGATTCATATAGTCATAACCATAAGGCAATAATTTAATAATTTATATACGTATAATGTAATATTATTACAGTGTCATTACAATGGGTATTTCCATAGATTCTGATAGTTTCAGTATATCATAATGTGTTCTTTTAGCTTAAATGGTGAAAAAGAATAGACAGAATGTGAAATAAAGTATGTATTCTACTTATAAAGACTATAAATACAAATATACCTTTCCAATTCCCAGTAAGTGCATATGAACGATTAATAACTACATCTATTTCTGATGCACCATTATCTATGGCTGATTTTATTTCTTCTAGTCTTGTATTTAATAAATATTGTCCACTTGGAAATCCTGTTGCAACTGATGCAATTGGAATTTCTACCCCTAATGATTTCAATGTTTCATAAGCATCATGTACTCTTGCAGGATAAACACAGACAGCAGCAACTGATATATCTATAAAGAAAGTTAAGATCAATTATTAAATAATTTTACAATAAGTAAAAGAGAATTAGAGAATATTTTATATTTCATTTTATTATATTCACATGAATACAATTTCCATTTAAGATCGAATACTTTATAGAATTGAAGCAATTTCATTTTATTTATTACATACAATATTCTATTTAAATCTCAATACTTCTAAAATGAGAAGGAAAATAAATTTTTAATTTTAGTGTTATTTACTTAGTAATACTGTTTCTGAACAAATCATAGTTTTGAATTTATTCCTTTCCATGAAAAAGAATGAAATGATTTATTCTATTTATTCAAACTATTAGTTTTCAGTGGTATGTGTGCAAGAACCTTGACAAGCACACACGAGGTCCATTTTATATAAGTTCATATAATGTAAATCTATATCACACAATACTCGATACTATACAATAGCAATGGCCAAACAAATTATCACAATCTATTGATTGATTTTGGTCAGTTAGTTTGCCAATCACCTTAATAATGATTAATTGTTAATATCATTCAAAATAGGAGGTATGTGAGCATGTTATGTGAATAAGATGTCTTATTCACAGCTAGTACTGTGTACAGTCATCTCGCAGTATCTACGAGAAATTAATTCCAGGACCCCTTGTGGTTACTAATATCTGTGTATGCACAAGTCCCTTATATAAAATGGCATAGGATTTGCAAATATAACCTGTCGCATTCTCCTATATACTTTAAATCATTTCTAAATTAATAAGATTATATATCTTAATCTCCAGATTAATAATACTGAATACAATGCAAATACTATGTAAATAGTTATTATATTGCATGTTTAGGAAACATTGTCAAGAAAAAGTCTATACTTGTTCAGGATGGGCATATGAGTCAGGAAACAAGGAAGCAACTGCCCTCCCAAATTTGGACAAAATAATGAAGAAAATTCAAGAAAAGCAAGAACAAAACAAACCAGAAAGAGAAATCAAAAAGGTTAACAAATTATCACAGATGGAAAATTAAAGATTAAAGACAGTCTATCAAAACAGTCACCTTTTTATTTACTGTCATATTTTGACAGACTGTCTTCAATTTTGATTAATTAATATAAAAATTACCATCTAGTGAATTTTGTACAAATCAATTCTCTCTACCTCCTTAACCAGTGTCACCATGCATCTATGATCTTTAGTACCTACAGATACACTTATCATAGAGCTAACCAGGGGCGTAGCTACCGTGGAGCAGTTGGAGCAAACTGCTCCAGGCACACGAATCATGAGGGCGCCAAGTTAGAAAGGGCGAAATAAAAACTTGTAAAAACATTTGTAAAAACTTTTGGATTTGATAATTAATCAATTAACGATTAGATTTGAATTCGAACGATTAGATTCGACAATTATGTATGTACGTACACTTTTCAAGTGCTTATCGCCTGCATATCTTGTCGCGTCATCTGAAAAATATTCTGGAACAATCAGAATTGTTACAATCGCCATATCCCTTCAACATTTGCCTAGTTTTGGATCTCAACTGCTTCGATTTAAAATGTGTTTTTATAGTCAGGTAAAAGAAATTACTTCTATACGCAAAATTGCTGAACTACTTTTATTTCACACTGCAGCCTCAATTACGTTCTCCGACATTATTGCAGCATATCTCATTTTTTTAACTTTATGGGCAACCACAACAACAGCAAAACGAAGTTTTTCAAAACTAAAATTAATCAAAACTTATTTAAGAAGTATGTCACAAAACCGTCTTAACTCTGATTACTATATCCAAGGATGGATCTACATAGGGACTAATAGGGCTTAAGCCCTGGGCCCCCAAGTGTCAAGGGCACACAAAAATTGAATTATCATCATAAATTTTTAATACTTTTTCATTAACAATGCACATTTATCATATAGTAAAAAATAGTTAATATTAATAATAATATAATAATGATAATTTATAGTATTATTTGTATTAACAAAAAATGGGTCCCCATTGGAATTCAATAAGCCCTAGGCCCTGAAAAATCTAGATCTGCCCTGACTACATCAACTGAAAAAACAAAAGCTTGTCAACTTGATCTGAAGAAAGTGACTGGCTGATTTGCAAATGAAAAAGCGAGAAAACAATTTTGAAGTTTTCTTATGTTAGTGTGTTTTTAAATTAAATGTTCAAAATAAATTTTGCGAGCCTCCGAGGAACAAGGGGCACACCGGTTCTACTTGCTCCAGGGTGCTGATTATGTAGCTACACCACTGGACCTAACTATATAGTACATGACAGCAACAATGTAACATTTTCAATACTTAGATTGCTTTTGCTTAATACATAAGGAAAGAGGAATACATACAATAAAACACAGAATTAAAATACAAGCAAATTCAAGTTTTGCTTTTTGGAATATTCTGAATTTTTTCCAAAATATTTTCAATCTGCAGATACAGAGGGCTAATGGTATAAAAAACTATTCTATAATTTTATACTATAAATTTAAGTACAAAAGTACGCTATATAAGTGAGGTACAAATGCAAGCATGTTTTAAATGTTTATAACCAATGAATATTTAAAATAATGCCTGCACTTTTGCCTCACTAACTATGAAACTTTTTTATGTAAGTTATTGCAAGATATAGTGTGTCATGCATCAAACATGCAATAAAACAGTTATAGAAAAAAAAATTATATGTATAATTTGTACAGACACACCTATCATAGAACTAACTAAATAATTCATGATAGCAATAATATAACACAACATAATTGAAAGAAATTAATTCTTAATAAAGAAATTTCAATTTTCTAGGACTTATTCCTTTGTTTACTTGTTTAATTATTACATTATGTATGTTATAGATGCAAGATTGTAAAAAAGTTTTCTAATCTGGAATGGATCACAGTGTCTAAAAGTTTGGTGAAAAGTAATAAATCTAGGAATAAAAATTTAAAATTAAATAATTCTCAAAATTTTATAAATTTATTAAAGTGTATGTAGTGCCCAATATCACTAGCATTGCATCACTAGAGTTCAAATTGAGAATGAAAAGTTTTCAAACAGAATTTAAAGAGGAGGAAAAACTTGGATCTTCAATTTATATGAGAATTGTTTTGCATTGAGGGTATTGATAAATGGTGTTCTAGAGTTACAAAGTTTATTCTATAAAATTATAGAATATTTTATTACATGTATTTTGGCCAGAAATAAATATACCATATATACATTACAGTGTATTTATAAAAACTTACTTCTGTTATCCATATTAATTTTTTTCAGCACATTGTGACAAATAGGATTTACAGCCTTATGACAGAGTCGTTGAACATTAGAAAAAGTGTCATCACTATTTAACGTTGTCAAATCAATACATGTGACGGCTTTTAGTAGCCATGCAATCTATTTTATAAAATAAAGCAATAACATTTAAGAATACAATAATATTGCAATAATATATGTGTATTGTTTAAAGATAAATATTTTTAATTTATGAAAAAAAAAATGACTACATTAAATGCTGAAGCATTAAATGTATCGCCCTGTTATTTTCAGGAATCTGGTTCAAATCTGGATCAAAACTTTTCATGAAAAGTTTTATTTAAATGTGTTGAACTATTTTTCTCATTCCCTATATTTCTCATTTTTTAGCTGGTTCTAACTCATTATGAATATAATAAAAATCATCCTTTTAAGGTTCAGAAAAGTAAAAAAATTATAATAGAATATTAACTTTACTTCAAAATTACCTACTTTAATAACTGAATTAATTTTTAACATTGCAAATTAATTCTACGGTATACAGCAATTTTAGTAATCATACAATTTAGTAATTATATAATGTGTAATTTTATAGTTATAAAATTTATTGTGGAAGTTGAAGTGACTTTGATAATATGCATCACACATAGATACAGATATCAGACTTTATTTCAGTAAAATCCAGTATTTACTGAAACATAAAACTATTTTAATTTCCATTTGATCAGGATAATTTAAACTTATTATATAATTTTTGTCTTTGCATTTTTTGATAAACAACATTCATCTCAGGCTAGACAGGTTTAATAAATGAGATTGATCAGCATTCGGGTCAATCTGTGTAAATATTGAGGGGATGGGCCAATTACAATGGTTAAGAAAAATTTCTCATTGTTGGGTTTTGAATAGATATACAAAATATGATGTATTTGTTGTGTGCAGTACTTGTTTCTACTTTTAATTTTTGTAGTATGCTATAAAATAAAAATACATTGGGGAAAATTGCTGATATAAAAACACTGTCCCCTCTGTCCTGTATGGATCAATGCCCATGTTGATCAACATAAGTGAAAAATAATAATTTGGGTCAGGCATTAATTTCCTTACAATAAACTGTAGACCAGATTGGACCATAGATTCCTCACAATAGTATGATGTCATACTGTATAGCATTCATGTCAATTTATATACATTTTATTAAATAAATGCTTTTAATCATTATTTTTAATTTAAAGCACTTTGCTAATATAAAATAAAATGTTTTAAAATTTACATTTATGAGATAATGAAGCAATATTAATACAATGTAAATCAAATCATAAGTATATTTCATCAAGTATCAGAAAAATTTAAATATTAAATCTCAGTTAAAAGCTTTAGGTGTTTATTCAAAAGAACAAAAAAGAGAGTTAGCACACAACATTACCATAAAACAAGGCAGTTTTTCTATAATTAAACAATCTCAGTTGTTTAAATATAGATGAACTGCTAATCTATCCAATTCAGCAAATACATGGTTAATTAATTCAAAATAATTATTGGAAAACCAAATCATCTTAATTTTCACTTTTATAATACATTATATTACTGTTTCTCAAATTATCTGATACATCAGCAGTTTTTTCCAATACACAAGTAATTGGTGTCATAATATCTATTTTTATAGATACATAGCTTAAATAAATGAAACAATACAATATGAAAGAAAAGATTTGTGAATAGAAAGGCTGATAGGAGTATCATAATGAAGTAAAGAATCCTGAAAAATGAATATAGCTCACACATGCTCATCTTAGATTTTTCTATAAACTCACTACAGAGTAGCAATGGACCTAGATTAAAGCTACACAAAATAATATTAGATAATAAATAATTATTTAAAATTGCAATTAAATCATAATAATAAAATTTATTTCCATTATGCATATTTTCATTATTTTATTTATACAAAAATTTAAAACAAAGAGAACAAATTAAATACTACTTACTTCATAATTCTTCTTAACAGTTCTTCTTGTAGAAAGTGCATGTGCTTGTTGCTTTACTGCCAAATGATTAATAGGTTTAGTAGCTAAACCAATATCTACAAGATATTTTATAGAAAAATTATATTCGACTTTTTCAATTTTAAATAAACATAATATTACATTTTGACATTTTTAACTTCAATATTTTTGTGAAATAGAATGATAATATTAAAAAGATTTTAAATTAGCCAAAATCTTGATACATATTCCTCATCAAACTATTATTAAAATATTTTAAATTACATTTTCAGAATTTGTTATGGTGATTATTATTACAGTAATATTTAAAGAAAAATTCCATTTAGAATAATTAATTATAAATAACTGAATTTAATAAAATATTATTGTAAGTTCTGATTACTAAAGAAATTTATAAATGTAATATTCTTTAATTTGCAAAAATTTTCATTTAAAATAATGAAATTCTGTCTGCATTAAAATCTATTGCTTATTAAAATTACACTCTCAACTATACTTGAGTTTAGTTATTAAAAATATTTCAATGAAGTGGGAATCTATTTAAAAAAAACAAACAAGTTTTCTAGTTAAAATTATCCACGTAATCCATGTTAAAACAATCCGGTTAAAGAAAAATGCATTTTAATGTTACTCCAAAGTTTTTAGAACATTCCTCTTCAGTTTCTCCAGGCTATTTTTTAATATATTCAAACATTAGAAATGCATTTTTCTTTAACTGGATTGTTTTAGCACAGATTACAAGGATAATTTTAACTAGAAAAACTTGTTTGTTTTTTAAATAGAAGATTCCCACTTAATTGAAAGAATTTTATAAATAAACTAAAATATAATTGAGAGTGTAATTTTAATTATAATTAAGAAAATTGTTGCAACAAAGATTAGAATCTAATGCTATTGTTTCTGAAAAACACAAAGATTTGAATTTCTAAATATATAGGTTGTTTGAGTCTCTCATCAGACTTCATATAATGTTTGCTTTTTAGCTGACAATCAGAATTATCAGACTATCATTTCTCCCCTTTTGGTCTATTATATCACAAATTGATAGTACATAATTCTTTAAAAATTTCTTTTTCTTAGTTAATAATTAATTAAGTAATTAAGAAAAAAAATTTATTACATAAATACTTAATTACTTATATAATTCAATACCCATTAATAAATTTATTACTTTCTATTAAAATTATTTATAGTTCTCTTACCAAATTCAATTCCAGTATTTTTTCCTCTCATCTTCGTATTAAAAATATATTATCTGAAGTTTAAAAATAAATACATTATAGTATTATTATTAAATATAATATTAAACTTATATATAATTTATAGATAACAGCTTTTTTTTATAATGATTCTGTATAGTATAACTAAAGAAGCAAACTCCTCCTCCCTCCTTTTTAGCACTCTTAGTCCCACTATCCCCAGGGTCACAGTATTTTTTTATTTGGCTTCATTTTACAGCTAGTTCTTTCTGTTACCAACTCTCCCTCTTTTAATCCAGACTTGGGACTGATCTGAGTCACCAGATTGTGAATGGGGTCTAAACAACAACACCTGTTAAAAGTTACCAGTACATTTGCTCCCTTTCATTCTTGACAAATTTTAATTTTTTCCATCTTCTTCTGATCATCATCTTCCATGTTAATAGTTAGACATCATTAAAGTAGTCCCAAAAGCTGTTTTTAGGTCTTTGACTGTTATAAGAGAGAATTGAAAACATAATTTCTGCCCAAAGAAAATTATTACATGTTAATTCTAGACCTTGAGAGGAATTGTTCATTGATTATGTTCAATAGTGGATCCAGAAATCTTTAGAAATGGATGCAAGAAGGAAAAAATATACCTTATAAAATTTTTACTGCCCAAATTACCCAGCTTTACTTGAAAAAACCCCAAAAGAGCAAATTTACAGGATGTGTAGTGTATAGGGGGCATATTTGAGGGTGGATTTAGAGGGTGGAGGATGCAGCTGTGCTCTATGCAGTCCCCATAAATCTGTCCTTGATTATGTCACATTCTCTAATTGAGAAATCCAAGACAATCTCATGCATAGAAATGTTTTGTCATTCTATCAAAAACTTTGAGTTCTATACCTGTATTTAGTAAAAGTTGCATTTAGATAATTTATATATATTCTAATATAGAAAAATGATCTAAAGCTAACTTCTAATGAAATATTTACATGGATGGTTATAATCTGTGTAAAATTCCAAGAAGTTTTATATAATGCATAATATAATTATAATTAATATATTATATTATATAAATGCATGAGAAAAAATGTAATCTTTCTCAATAAAAACACAAAATACATTATTAAATTTAAAAAATAATCAAATCAAATAAAATTAATATATATTTACATATATTTTTTAATAATTTCCTATTCAAAATTCAGTCACGTGCTTCTATCTAAAAAAATGAATCGAGTTCTTATCAATTTTCTGATTTATCAAACACGTCATCATTTATTCAAAATACGTTACTTTTACCACATTTAAAGTTAAAAAAGTAATTATCATTATTATTAATTTATTTTATAATTGCAAAATTTAAAAAGAATTAATAATAAAATATCGACGAAAGCGGTAGGAATAATTAATAATTTACTCAATAGATGGCGTACATAAAGCCGACTAAACATCGTTAAATTATTGATTTATTATGAAAACGCACTCGTTAATTAATAATTAATTTGGTTTTAAAAAATGCATTCTAATCATAATAGGGTGTACTATAGATTACTCCCTATGGAATTTCAGGACTTTGATTATATATTTGAACTCAGGGGACCGAGACGAGTTCAACGGTACCCTATTTTTGGACCGGAGACGAAAAATAAAAAAGTTATCACACTTTTTAAGTTACCATACTTTTTTAATGCTCTCATGCAGACGTCACCATAGTTGCTAGTATTGCCATCTTGCGGTAAAGTCTGCAAACCGTGACGTCGGACTACAGTCATCTCCCGGAGGGTTAAACACGCGATACGAGAGCGGAGAGAGCGACGCGACTTCCGATCATCGCGCGATCGCCATTTCGGTTAATGTTACCTTTTTTTTTTTTTTTTTTTTTGTGGTTTTAGGCCCTTTACCGCTCTTAGAGCACAAAAAGGCCAGGTTAATGTTACTTATGGCAGCCCGACAGTCGGCCCCGACTGACCTCTCGTATGGGAGCCACCACACGCCGCCATGTGCTAAACTAGTGATCGATTCACGGTAGTTCTTGAACAAAGTAAAAAAGGGGGAAAACGTCTACTAAAGGCAATTTTAACGGCAAGCGCGCGACTCCCGATCGCGATAGCGAGGCCGACTTAGCGGAGAGCGACGCGACTCCCTATCATCGCGCGATCGCCGGAAAAACGTATGATAACTTTTTTTTCGTCTCCGGTCCAAAAGTAGAGTATCGTTGAACTCGTCTCGGTCCCGAGTTCAGATATATACCCAAACACACGAAATTCCGTAGGGAGTAATCTATAGTATACCCTAATAAGAATATAAAAACAAAAATATTTGAGTTTTTATATGAAATTATGTCATTGAAATTTTTCACTCATACATTCAACGCATGATTTTATACGCAGGAAAATAGACCCCGAGTGCAAGTTACTCGTGCGCCGCCCTGGTAGCAAATAGTGAAAACTGCTTAAGCGACCACCTGTATTCGACGGGCACGTCAAAACGGGCAAAACTTTCTGGCACGGAATAGTTTATACATAGAGTCTTCGTATAAGTTACCTGTATTAACCGATACCGTGCAATTAGGGAAAGGGTGGGCAACCTTTGGTACACTACAAACGTGGCAAGCTGACTTTTTTCCGGCGCGCAACCAGGGCTTACCTTAGAAAATAAATGTCCAACATATTTTTAATACAGGATGTTCCGCTCGAAAGTACCCGATTTTAATTCGCCGTAAAAATGAATGGTTTAAGATATATAAAAGTAGCAAGCATGAGAACAAGTGGCATCTGTTGGGAAAAGTTTTTTCAACAGATGTCAGGTTTCTAAAGTGTGTATATATTATATATATATATATATATCAGCGGCGTAGCGTGAGTGTCAGCCGCCCGGGGCGGAGGAAAATTTCGCCGCCCCTTATTCAGGTATTTTTACAAGATATTATTTATTGTGAAATTTTGCCGACCCTATAAGTGCCGCCCGGGGCGGGCCGCCCCTGCCACCCCCACTACGCTACGCCGTATATATATATATATATATATAGTATATATATGTGTATGTGTGTGTGTGTGTGTGTTGTGTGTGTGTGTGTGTGTGTGTGTGTGTGTGAATTTTTGATTATTTAAAAAAGGTTCTCTCAATACTTCAAAAATTTCGGTTGGCACGTGAGAAAATTTTGCATCAGATTCAGCAATTTTGGTATGCACAGTTAAAAAGGTTGCCCACCGGACTAGAAGCTGTTATTCCAAAACATTGTAATGAAAATGTTTGAATTGAATTTTTTTTTTCTATTTATTTAAGTTTTCTAAGAAATTTTGTGATTGTTTTTAAATTATTTTAATAGAAAATTAATAGAAAAAAATATATAATTTTATGAATTGTTACACGAAGTTAAAACGTTTTTAAAACATTAAATATATTTTTGATTAGCTTCTAGTATTTCTTCTGTATATATTGATTTAAATGTTTACAATATTTATTCTTTTTTTGAAGAACATTATCTTTATTGTTACTTTATCAGTATTCTCAATGATCATCTCTACTTTTTTCAAAAACTTGAATCCATTTAAAAATGTATGTGTTTTTAATTTTTTCATTTCTATAATTACAACAGCAAAAAAACCAAACAATATTGATGAAGATTTTGTTTTCATCCATGGCATGTTTACACATTGTAAGAAGGAATTTCTCTCTTACATTATAAAAAGTTTCAGAGATGCCCATCAGATATCAACTACTGTCTTTTCCATTGAAGTTTAAAGAATAAAAGTTTTAATTTGTAAAATTTATTAGTTTGTATATAAATTATTTATTACTTTGTACAATAGAATATATTTTATCAGCAGAAAAAAAGGTGTATGTCTTAAATTACAATTTAAAGAATTTATAATTAAAATTCATATTTTTCTGTTTTGAGATTATGTTTTGAAATAGCATTAATTTTTCTTAAAATAAATTTTAAAAATTAAATATTTATTCTAGAAATTTTAATTATGTTAATTTCTATACATTTCTTTTTTCCTAAAAGAAATATCTACATAATGTTCCTACATTTAAGTATTTTAATTTTCATCCTCAGGAAGTATTCCTAATTCTTCATCGGTCCATTTACTGGGTTCTGGATAAGGAAATTCACCCTGTTAAAAAGAAAAAAAATTTACGTAAGAAAGCATGTTAAAACACATCCATATATAACATACAAAATTGCATAAAATATGCATTTTATGCAATTTATTTTTACACAACTGATTAATCAAAACAAGACAGCAGCACATAAACTTATGTAACTAGTCACAATTTTATGCATTAAAAGCAGGACCATGTAGGAATGAATCCTCAACCTTTACTATCCATGATAAAAATTTGGACTTCTGGATCAGATTTAAATCCAGATCTGTCATAATGGTAGGCTAACTTTATAATCACTTAGCTAACTTTTTACATGAAAAATAATGCAATAAGTTAAATATACAAGATTATAAAATGCATTTCAATAACAAAAAGTATTATATTCATATGGAAGTACAGACTAAATAATGTGTTTAAAATGGATGTCATTCACGTTGAATCAAGTTTTCTGGGACAAGCTTTAGCAACTTATTTTTCAAATTAGAAGATTAAAGATCCTAGTCTACAGAGGCTTTCTATAATCAGCAATCTAAATCAATCATTTTGAAATGTCAAAATTCTACACATTCAAAAAGTATTATGTATAAGAAACACCAAAGTATTTGAAGAAAATAGTAGTAATATCTAATCAGGGCCGGATTTACCAATCCAGGGGCCCTGGGCACAAATTCGGTGGGAGCCCCCCTTTAAGAGTAGGCAAATTTGATGATTTAGAAAATTTACACAAAATACAGTTACAAAGTACAAAACAAAGTACATTTCAACTAGATCTCAACTAGGAAATTGTAAATTTCATTTAAAAATAAGGTTATTGTAAACATACATATATTTTATTGTGTAAAACTAATTATTTTAATTTAATTGAAAAATACCTATGTAAAATTTTTTCCTGGGTTTGGTTTTCTCTGCCTGTGGCCCTCATGATTAGGCCACACTAGGCTGTCGCAGTGACAGGAAAAAAAATTATGTTTAAACATAATTTTGTGCCTCTATTTTGTGGGGGCCCTGGGCACCGGCCCCAAATGTCCCTATGTAAATCCGGCCCTATATCTAATACTATCTAATACCGATGTAAATGTTTCCTATAAAATACAGTAAAATCTGTCCAAAACAGAAACTTGCCTAAATGGAAAAAATTCTTTCAGAATGGAGTGACTTTCTATGTTTAAAAAAAAAAACCTGTTCATAAAGGAAAAAAAATATTCAGTTCAATGCAATTTCAGTTTTTATAGGTCTTACTGTGCAAGAAAAATATATAAACTGTTGCTTATAGCTTAAGTTATTTCCAATATATATATATATATATATATAAACATCTCAAAGGCAAATTACTATCAAATTAAATTGGGATACATTACCACTACTAATTATTGTTGTTTGGCATTATTAAAACCTTTCATATTCTGCAATTTTGTTGTTTTTTATTCTAGGTATCACAGAAATTACCTAATAAAATTTTTTTTGTAACAATAATTCATAAATTGTATCTATCAATTATAAGATTATTAAATAAAATGAATTATAGTTCATTCCCACATCATTTAAATCTAATCCATATTTAAAGTGAGATTTGAACATGTAATTTTGCACATTAGTTAAATGTTTTAACTGTAATATTCGTAAAACCTTAATACATTCTTTCTTTTTAATTTTTACTATTTTAATAACGATAGAAAGCCAGTATAATTCATATGATACTCCTACTAAACTGATGTAAAATTTTAGAACTTCTAAAATGATTGTGAAGTTGGAGTTGGAAGCAAATTCATTGGTGTAGGAAGTAAAGTCAGTAAAAATAGATAGAGTCCAATGCCCATTTTTACTTTCCTGGATGTTATACTTGTATATAACAGAGGGAAAGTATGGCAACTAGTCAAAAAAAAAATAACCTCTCCAAAGATTTTTAATTTTTGAACTCAGGACACCTTGAACTGTCAAGAAATGCAAAAAAAAAAAAAAAAAAATTGGGGGTTTTTCTGTATATATGGATGTTTGTGTATGTGTGAGGCATCATTTTGTTCACTCTGTTTGAAGCTTAATAACTGCTGTGCTTTTTGTCAAAACTTTCTGAAATTTTGCAGGAAGGTTTGTTTATTATGGAGATTGATGCTATTAAATTTTGTTGATTAAAGATTGAGAGGGTGAGGAGATAAAAGTGGGTCACATATATCTCCAGTAGGATCAGGCTTAATGACAATTTTACTTGTTATTAGCATTTATAATTTTTTATGAAACCCATCTCTACCTTAAAAATTAAGCTTTTGCCATTTTATAATAGTTAAAAATATAAAAAGTTTTTAAATAAAATATGATAACAGATAGTGTCACCAAATGTTGCCAGGAAAGTTAAGCAACTCGCTGAATTTTTTATGATGTACTTTTTATTATGCTTCTAACAGCAATGTTAACCACGTAGCTTGCATTATAAGAGTCACTTGTAATACAAAATCTTATTTTATGATGATCCCCTACTTCATGATCTTTCTTTGCATATCACCACTATTGAAATTATTGTGATTTTCTTTATAGAAATTTATATTCAAAGACATTCTGTTAGCTAATTGTAAATTTTTATCAAAATAGCTGAGACTTTGGTTAAATTTAGTGTTTTTGAATACTTTACTATAACCACAGATAGAAAAAATATTTTATGCCAATATACTTGAAGATGAAGATATTACTGGCGATAAATAAAAACTGGAAAAAAGATAAGTGTTTTCAATTTTAATAGGAATGCCTAATGATTCACTTAAAAAATGCTTAAAAAGTAGCCTGATGGTGATGAAATACTATTCTGGGTTAATATAATCAAAGCATTTTTAAAATTATTATTTAGAAGCAGGAATTGAAATTGGACTTTCTAAAATTCTACGAGTTGAAGTTGGGAGCTTGGTCTACGACTCCACAGCCCTGATTATAAGAAATAAAAATATTAGAAAAGTGGTTTCAGAAATAAATGAAATATATAAATAAATTTTATAGGTTATTATTGGGATAATTTATCAACAAACTTCTTTTCATCAATGTGTTTTTAGACAAGACATATCAATTTATATTTAATTTCTTAAAAGCTTAACCAATTTGTTTTATTTTTTATTGCTAAGCCTGAAAATATCTTTATTTCCAGTATATTTCACAACAAATAGTAAATTATACACATGAATATTTTTAATGTTAATATTAAAAGTTCTGTTTAGAAGATCTGAATTTTTATTATAAATTTCAAAAATCTAATAAAGTTATGACTAAATCTGCTTATTAATTAAATAAAATTCATTCATTTTTTAAACTCTAATTCAAAGCTACAATAGGTAAAATTTTATTTGTTATCTTCTCATAGACTGCATTTCTTAATAACTATACACACTCAGAACACCTTGTATAATTGCAGCTGTATTTATTACTAGATTCAAACGTTTTCGATCATATTTAATGACCTTTATCAAGAATAACTGAAAATCGAATTCTTGGAGAATTTGTATTAAAAATGCACACGTTTTGGAATGTTTTTTAAAAAGATATTCTACGGAATACGAAATATACAATAAAAATAAAAAATAAAATACAAACAAGAATATAGCAACATATAACTAAAGTGTTGAAGATATACATCAACACAATGGTTCTACCCCTATATCCTTGTTTGCATTTTATTTTTTATTTTTATTGTATATTTTGTCTTCCTTGAACATTATAGTATTTTTTCGAACGTTCTAATATTTATATGTTCATATAATGATAGCCTCTTAGTAGAGAGGGCGCACTAAAACTTCCGTAGAATATCCTTTTAAAAATGTTCCAAAACGCGTGCATCGTTAATACAAATTCTCTAAGAATTCGATTTTCGGTTATTCTTGATAAAGGTCATTAAATATGACCAAAAACGTTCGAATCTAGTAATAAATACGGCTGCAATTATACAAGGTGTTCTGAGTGTGTATAGTTTATTTGTTATTCTGGTCATCAGTAACCTACAAAAATTGTGCATCATTATGGGAGTAAAAAAATCAAAAGTTTCGACAGGTGCAGGATTAACCATTTGTAAGACATTTTGCTCAAATAATTTTCTTACATCATTTCCAATTAGGCCAAACATAGCCAAGAATTATCAAGTTTTTTTTACAGGTCCATTTAGCCATTGTCTGAAAAAATTCTTTTAATTCCATAAAGTTTTTATGCAAAGATCTAGTTTCCCAGTTAACGACTATTATGAAGACAAACTCTGCAGACATCGAATTGAACAAGTATCCAATACAGTGCAGTCTCCTCAAAGTCCAGATGTAACAACATATAATTTATTTTGTGGCATTGCAATAAGAAAATTTATTAACTCTACCTTATTGAAATTGAAGATCTAAAACAGTTATTAGATGTTGTTTTAATGGTTTGCAATTGTTAACAGGGAAGATAATGTCAAAAGAAAAGGGGAAATTAAAGTTTATGCAGAAAACTGAGGGGGGCAGAAGGTAATTCAAGCTTCTAATTAGCATACATAGAAACTTTGTGGCAAATATTATACATCAGTTTTACTAGAGAATGTTGCACCACTTAGTATGGTAAATATAGGTCAAGTATGTTTGTATAAATTAAACACACTTACTACAATATGACCCCATTCGTGCCATAAATGCCAGAGAACCCACCACCAAGCCAATCCTCCGATAATCTCTGCTAAAATCACATTTTTCCTTTCGGGAGGAGGTTGAGGAGCTCGATATGTCCATCTGCGAAATAAACAAATGCTTAGTTTACCCCTCAAATTATTCAATGTCATTCGATTCACATTTTATTTTCGCACTTCAATTAGTTGCATAAAATGGTAAAAGACAACTTACTGCCCATGACCTTTTCTAATTTGTAATTTAAGGTTACTTTTAATAAGATTTTTAGAGATATTTCTGCAAATGTAAGAAATCATCTTCCATTACGTTTCTAACGCCACCTAACGTTCGATACGTTGATGTATTATTATATAAATATAAAAGTGTATTTTTATATATTATTATTATTATTATGTCTAATAATTTTTTCCTCTAAATGTAAAAAATAAATATATTTTTATTGTTATTACGTATGTGATTCATGATTATAACCGGAGTCGATAGATATACTGGTGCTGTAGAGCGGGGGTCAGAAAACTACGGCCCGCGGGCTAATATTGTATTTACATGGAAAAATTGCAAGTAAATCAAATGATGGCTTTTCTCAGATGGCACCACTGTCTTAAGGGTTATAGCAAGGTCTCCTTATATAGACCTTGGGTTATAGTGTTGTCAAATTGCATATGTTTTCTATAGCCGTTCTGCTTTTTATTGTTTAACTTCATGGTTAATGTTACCTATGGTAGCGAACATGGTGGCTCGTCTCTGAAACAGTGGGGACGCACGTTCTAACCTATTCTAATAATTTGGTTGGCAATAATTATGGTAATTTATTAGAATAGGTTAGCTTAAGTTAGAACGTGCGTCCCCACTGTTTCAGAGACGAGCCGCCATGTTCGCTATCATAGGTAACATTAACCAATTTCAGTAAATATTGTTAAATTGTCTGTATTTTTTAAAGTATTTTCCATTTGTTTATTCATTTTTATAATTAACTACTGTAATAGTGATTATCTAATGTTTATAACTCTTTTGCAAACTAATTACAGAATACTCCACTGTCGAAGCTGTTTGGCGTAGCGGCATTCTCATTACGCTCTGTAACGCAATGGCTGATAGACTCTATCACTTCCTAAAAGAAAATAACTCTTTTTTTTTTGTTTTATAAGTGGAAGCAACTATTAAAAAATATACCTATTCGAGTTTACAACCTGGTCCGCCGAACCTGATTTTTCTAATAGCCTTTTCCTAAAAAAGTTTGCCGACCCCCGCTCTAAAGTACAATCAGATAGCTGGCGTTAGAGTCACACTACGGCGAGAAGTTGGTTTATCTATTTGTTTAGTAGATAGTTTTACCGTTTTCAAGCATTTTTTCTACTGTTCTGTCAAAAAATCTTATAAAATTAAAAAATGTAATTATGAATATCATGTATAGAAAAAGAAAAAATATATTTCATTTATAAAAAAATTTAATAAGATGATAATTTGAAATTACAGACGAGGATGTGGATAAATCGAATTTATCCAAGTTTTAAATAGAGATCTGTTTAAAACTGTTATATTGCTACATATTGTGAATGAAAGTTTTGTATGTACAGTACTGTACATAATGTTCTCAGTATAAAATATCTATTCAATACGTAGGTAATGGTAAAATATGTAAATAAATTTTCATTTTACTGTTGTCATTTATTACATATGTATGACAATTAGGAAATTGCCATAGTTTATCCTCTGATATGTTTAAATAGTCATAGAAATTTAATCCAGATAAAGAATAAATTATTTAAAAAATAGTTTGTAACTTTAACACTACATAAAGTGTGCTATACGATTTTACTTGACTTAGTATAGTGAGAAATAGTATTTGGGATGAAAATTTTGTATTTTTGACATAAGAAATTACATTACTTATAACACACACACATATTTTGGTGATTTATTTAATATTCTGCACTATCAAAAGTAGAATATGAATGAAGATTTATTGATGGCCTACTACACCTGTCCTTTATTTATATAGGTTTAAAATATCACTAACATGTTTTTCTTTTAGCCTCCATGTCATCACTAATCACTATCACTGTCAATATCTAATAACTGTCTGAACTCTTGCCATCCTACATTTAGGCCTACCTATTTTATTTGTCAACCTCTAACTCACTGTTTTTCAACCGGGGTGCCACGGCGCCACAATTGGGGTGTCGCAAAGTTTAAGACCTTTAGGCATTTTCTTGGAAATTTACTTAAGTGTAGTTCAAGATAACTCATTGTCAGTATTTCGACAAAATTCAATGGACTTAAATTTTGATTTTGAACACGTAGAAACACTATTTTTGCATTAAAATTCTACTTAAAACTGTCAATTTTTTAAATTTTTTTTTCCGCAAGAGGGACCCCACTACAGTATTGCGCATAATATTCGTTTTCGCAAAAAATTGATTTGCCCCCATTAGCTCCCCTTTTCAGATTCTAGATCCGCCGCCGGTCAAGGGTGCCGTGATTTTTTATTTTTCAATCAGGGGTGCCACTCAATGAAAAAGGTTGAAAAACACTGCTCTAACTCATTATCCTCTAATTACCTCTAAGTTATTATGTGCCTGTAAATATGTTGAATACGTTGTCTAAATAGTTGGAATTTCCTCTTTTTCCTTTAAACAACTTTTTGTAACGATTACACTAACAGCGTATTGAAAGCATTCGGTGGGTGGCCGCTGGACGACATTACGGCCGTCGTGTCACCCAGCGCCCACGGGATTGAAAGTAATAGCTGCCTCCGGTTTGAAACTACAAACCATAGGGATTTCGGAAGTTTGTAGTTTAATAAAACTTGCAGATTTATAAAATAAACCGTAAACGTTTCTAAATTAAACGGTTTTGATATGTACTGTAAAATTATGCCTGATTTTAAATCAAGTTTAGGCTACTATCCTGCACAAAAGTTATAATTTTGTATATCTTACAGATACCATTCATTTTTCGTGAGAAAAACATTGTAAATAAAAATGAGTTTATTAAAAGACTGCGGCCTGAAATTTACCGCAAAGCAAAATTTTCGCGATGACAGTATGACCGTCACTCCCGCCCTATCTGCTTAGTATCCAGCGACTATATACAAATTCTATTTAAATTCTAAACCTCCACAGTATCACTTATGCATATTCGTACCCAATTCGCGCCTCCAATATCGGTTTTCGTCCTTCTTTCCATCCCATTCCACGCTAAATACACTTTAAACCAGGTCGTCTTAAAACGCTTGATATAACCTACAGGCATCGACGGAAAAAGTTAATTAAAAGTCATCCCTCACATTTATTAAGTTAGTAAAATTGACTGGCATTGTCACACATAACTCGTCAGATGCATTATAATGAGCCGCTTTGAAAGTGGTGTAAGTCTATTTTATATTATATGCAGTGGCGTAGCGTGGGTGTCAGCCGCCCGGGGCGGAGGAAAATTTCGCCGCTCCCTTACTTAGGTATCTCAATTCAAAAGACTAAAATATGCAGTAATTCTAAAAGAACTTTTCGGCAAAGAACAATCATTATTGTGTATTGTACAGGAGTATTGTGTATTTATTGTGAAATTTTGCCGCCCCCACTACGCTACGCCACTGATTATATGGAGACATTTAAGGGTTTGTATTTGAATGGTTTGAAAAATATTGGTATATGTTAATACGCACATTTTATGTTTTTTAAATATTAAATTGATTTAAGTTTATAATGTGATTGTTTTTAAAGTATTAGTTAAAAGAAATTTATACTTTTGATGACCTCAAATGGACTTACATCACTTTCAGTCAACAAAATGTGAAAATCATACATCTATGAAATATTAAACATGGGATTTCAATTGAATCAAATCAATTTTTTAATGAAATTTTTATTAAATGTAAAAAAAAAACAAAATAAAGGCTTTATTTCAATATTTCTTCAGGTAATGACATTTAAATTACTTTAATTACAACTTTATATTAATATGTGCCATTTTTAAATTTTTATCATTATGAGGAAGTTTTTGAAAATAGTCGATGTATTGGAGGAATATAAGGTAATAGATCCATCATATCATTGAATTTTTCGGATGTAATGAGCCTGGTAGATAGAAAGGTGCTAGTATTATATTATCAAATTTTCGTGGTCTTCCTCGTCTGGGATAAATCTAGTGTTTTAAACTCCGCATTTTCTTCAAATGAAGTTTTATACAGCATTGTATATGGTTTGTTTTTTAAAACCCTTATCCAACATATCTTCAGCCAATTTACCTCTTTACTAGTAGTATTTTTTCTTCTTAGAATTGCATTTTCTAATGGTTTCGACGAAACAAAATCATCTCGTTTCATTTCATGTAAAATAAACTTTTGTTTTCGGCATTGTTGTATGATGGTATAATAATCTGTAGGAATATACAGTAAATTTTTGCGGAAAGCGGACTTACACCACTTTCAAAGTAATTATATTTGTAATTTCATTAACTACGTAAATTTATATTGACAAAATAATGAAAATTTTGAAGGATTTTTTGAAAATTGTTTATAGATAAAAAGCTCATAGTTAATGATAACAATGAATGCAATCTGCTAACTGTTTGTCAAAAATGGACTTGCACCACTTTCAAAGAAAACGGCTTAATTATCATCTATTATAAATAATAAAAAAATTAAAAACCACACGAGCAATTCTTTTATTGTGATCACAATGCCCGGCTGCAATTTTTCATTTACAGTAGAGACTCGGTAATCGGAACGATTTTCAGTCGGACTGTGTCGTGCTGAATCGAACATTTTTGATACTAGATTTACTTCTAAAGTATAATTTTTATGTTTTTATATTCTTCAATATATTTATTTTGTTTGTACAAAATGCAGAAATAATTTTTAACGATACGATAGCCTCGATTATTATTATAAAAATTTTCGTTAGGCTCAAAATCGACGAAAATTCAACACGAAGCGACACGCAACGGAGAAAAATTTGAACGTCGGACAGGTTGTTATATTTTTTCGTACATAATCGGTAATCGAAACAAATCACTAATCTGAACAACCCCAGTCCCCAATTGATTCCGATTTTCGGTTCTCTACTGTATTTAATTTAAAATATATGCTCTCTATCCTAATCAGTAGTTGCTTGCCCCTGTACGTCATACTTTACCTTTAACAATAGAGTCGTGCCGGTCATCTATCTAACTCCTTTAAGGGGTAAAATTTTCAATTGAAATAAGGTGACTTTCGGTTTGCATCGGAAGTTCGTATATAGTACATAGTCGGGGTCTCCTGCTGCCTCTAAA
This sequence comes from Centruroides vittatus, assembly GCF_030686945.1. Lineage (NCBI taxonomy): Eukaryota > Metazoa > Arthropoda > Arachnida > Scorpiones > Buthidae > Centruroides > Centruroides vittatus. The sequence goes on from NW_027121088.1 coordinate 1,072,755, forward strand.
GTTTCCGTATCTGGTCTCGTCTTTCATCTATCTAACTCAGTTCTCGAGATAAGGAAAAGACAGACGGAATTTACATTCTTCAGTTTTTTCTAATTGCAGCCCAATAAGCGTCTTGTTTGCTTGTCCTATTATAATTACGTAGCTTAACAGTAGAGGGTGTCCATGAAAGGTTGAGAAATTCTTGAAGGGGTCGACTGTCGAAAAATTTGGGGTTTCAGTCGTCTCCAAAGTAGTTTTTCAGCTACAACACGAGGTAAAACCCATAAGTGACTCAGTGAATTGCTTTGAAATATTTACATTCGTATTTCTGTTGAAACAAAATTTAATATTTTTCTCGCAATCAGTGGGCTGGATCAACATCTTTGATTCAATAAGACATGTACAGTACAGTATATCTACTCATATAAAATATATTTCACAAGTTAAAATTGTAAGAAGTCTCTTGTCAGTTTTAATAGTTCTTACCTTATTACTAACAAGAAATCCAGTAGTTAATTTGCATATTGATGCTTATTTTCAAATTTAATTTGGTAAATTTGTTTATGAAAAAATGTAAGGATATTTTACTCTCTATTATTATTTGTTAATGATTGCTACTGTTTAAGACTAAAATCTAGCTCAAGATAATAAAAATTTATAGTTTAAAATTGCACATTGATAAAACATTGTTGACTTGATTTTTCTATCCTGTAAGAAGAGAGAACAGAATAAAATCTGCACATAATTTATACATGAAAAGGCCAATGGTAAAGACTTGTCATCAGTCTACTGCTGAGGTCCCAGAATCCATTAATTGCAAGCAACCTCAAATTTTTCATGGGTGGTCATTCCGGATGTTGGGCCTTCCAAACTTATGACAAGCACAGAAATAAAAATCCTCTTAGCATGTACAGGATGGGAAAAACATGCTCATATGCACTTTGTTGAATCACACGATATTTAAGTATCTTAAATAATGACAATAAAGATGTTGAATTGTCATTTTCAGATTATGCTGCAAAGTGACAGTTGCAGTGCCTATTCTCTAAACAGTTTTTTTTAATGGCCAAATGCCCTTCCTTCCACTAACCCCTCCTACCTTGCAATCAGTCAGAACCATAATTCTGAATGGAAAAACAGCATTTAATATTCTATCATCTCAGATACTGCTTAATTGGAAATCTACTAAAATTAAACAATGAAAGAGCTAGAAATACTAGTTAAATTTTTATGAATGAATAGAGATGAAAAACTTAAAGTTTTAAATAATATTTTCTTGTAAGTAATGCATTGTATCAGAGCTTGCTTGCTTGTGCTGTTATCTTATTCAACTAGATTTCATTTACAAGATGACCTAGTACATAAAGATTGTTGGAGTTTGACATTGCATCGAAAACATACCTCTCATATGTATAGTATATTTTAATTCAAAATCAGTGACATGCCTATTAATTTAAAAAATTTGTTTTTTCCCTGTATTTATGAAATTTTTACTATTACTACTTCATAAGAAAACATCCCAATCTTAATCTAATCATTTAAAAATATCCATAAACAGAATTTGTATTTTATTCCATTACTTTCTTACTCAAGCAATATCAAGAAAAAATATTGACACTTTATATAAAGTTTGAGGGGGAAGTGAGAGATGAGTATTTTCTACACATGCCTCAATGGATATTTAATATTTGATAAATTCAATTGCTAAAATCAAAACCTAATTATTTTAAAATGTGGCCATCCAGATGATTTAACACAAGTCATTAAGCAGCCTCGCATTACAATTATACATTTATATTGTATACTAATTATACAATTATTAGTGGCAAGAATCCTTTAATTTCACAGCTACAGTTGTAAAGTTTTTTTTACAAAATCAAATGACAATATTCTTAGAAAGTCTTTGGAAATAGACAGTCCTTGGTTAATGCATTTTTGTTTAATACAGTTCATTAAAAGGCAGTTTTTGTATTAAATACCTTTTTATCAGTATAATATAAATCTGAAAAAGTGCTGTATGGAAAACTTAACAATTTTAAGGAATGAATCTATTATGTTAACCAAGAAAATTTACAAGTGTCTAATTATTCAAACTATGAAGTAATTTGACTCCCATAATTTTCCAGCTAATATAAAGTAATAACAAATTGCACTTATTTGTTGACAAATATAAAAATTCTACATTTTTATATCTGTTTATTTAGACATAAGCATTTTAACATTTATTTTTTCACTTGTCTAGTTCATAGTATACACAATGTATCGAAGTATAAACTTTTAATAAAGCGGCTGTAAAAACAAATTTCTGAAAAATGAAAAATACATTAAAGTTTTTCAGGTTTTTTATATATATATATATATATATATTATATATATATATATTTTTTTAATAAAACATTTAAAATATTTAAAAATGAATTCTCAATAAAATCAATGGTATTATTACAAGAATCAAATATACATTGAATGTATTAATTCTAATTAAACAAGCTGAATAGAAATCTAATTTCCATTCTTAAATATATATTTTTTTTGCATAGCATAAATACTAAAAGGTGTGAAAATTTTCAACAAGAATAAATACATATTAAATTGGTGTTTTTTTTTTCTTTTTTCTTTATGTGAAACAACTCACCACGTATAATTTTATTGCATATATATATACTGTATATGAAGTAGAATATTAAAGTTTAAAATACTGTATACATTGTACATCATAAAAAAGCTGGACAAATGAATCAACGAAATTTGTTTACCAAAACTGTCAATTGACTGATCTGCTCAATTTTCCGTGCACTTCTGCAGGTTCGAAAAGGTATTTAGTGGAATGTAATTTTAATTTTCTAAAAAGACAATTTACAGATTTTATTTAAGTTAACTATTCAAAATTTAAAATAATTTTTGCACAAAAAGGTGTTCAATCAGAACTAGTTAATGTTTTAAGATGTATTTGTAAAGCTAAATTTAACAAAAGTAATCAGATAAATTATACTTCCCCTTCAGGCAAAAAAAGTTCTGTTTTAATACAAAAAGTTATTTTAAAATATTGGGTATGGTTTCAATCAAATGTAATATGAAATCAGTTTTTGGGGAAAACAAAAACTGATCAAAACACTTATGTAAAAATTCTTCGCAAATACTAGCAGCACGTAATTTATGGTAAATTTGTATATAAAAAAATTTGACCAAATAATATTTATATTCGAGGTTTGTATGTAAGAGTTACATGAAAAGTTTGTACATCTACTTCGGTGCAGTCTTGTTCTGTGATCCCGGGAGAACTGGTTCCACTTGTTCCTCTTTTAGGACTGGCAGTGGTTTGTAATTTCCCTTCATATGATATGCCACTCGACGACGGCAAACCGTAATGTGAACTTCCATGTTTGCTGCTCGTATAATTGTTCCCATTTTCTTTATCTTGTTTTTTGCTAGAAGATCTCCTCACTAATTTCTTTTCTTTGCTAGAAGTCCGACGTATAAGTTGACGTTCTCTTTCAATTCCTCCCGAGGGGATGTTTGAATTTAGTGATACACTTGAGGATGCCGACGGGCATTTATTCTCATCCAAGTTTAAAATCTAAAGCAAATATTTTCAAATATAATTATAAATACCAAAAATTAAATGAATTAAAATAATTTAAAAAAATATTTAAGTACCTTACAAACTACAGAACCAGTTTCATCAGCATCAACAGCAGGAATAAGAGATGAACAAAGAGATGGATTTAGAAACCATTCTGAGCGGGTTCGCATTCTAGCTGCCTGACGTTCATGAACTTGTGGCAAGAATGTCAATGACTTAGTGCTTTCTGCATATCTATTAACAGCTTTCAATTCATCCAATGCTAAATGTGAGAGTGAGGGAGAGGAAATCTAAAAAAATTTATTTAGGAAGTATAATTAATAAAAATAGGTAAAATTCAACAAAATTAACAGTAATTTTAAATCTTTTCAAAAATATCAACTTTAATGATTTGACAAAGACACATTTTGCAACAATCTTAGGGAACATGAAAGCTTTGAATACAAGTAAAGAACTTGTTTGCAAACCTTAGCTATTAGATAATGTCAAAAATAAATCATTTCTATTTGAAATAAAATGTAACAAAGCACAGTTTGAGTTGTGCTTCAGATCACATCAGCAAGACCATAAAAGATAAATGAACATTGAATGTACTAAATCATGTTTATTTCATTCTTATGGATTCATAGGATTACCAGTTTAATTTATAATGATGATCTATTCATATAATTTATGGATTTTGAGAGACTAAATGACATCTAGATAAAACAACTTCAGCCCAGTTTTTCAAAATATACATAATATTACATAAAAACTAACAGTTCAAGATAGCATTCTTTTTAAATAATTTTTATCTATGCCATCATTTGAATTTATGTATTCATGGGGTTTTATCACTTGCACAGTTACCAGAATTTTTGTTAATTCATAAATCTTAAAACTGCCAAAAATAAAAATCTAGCAATATTTGGTTTAAGATATTAAATCAAATATTGCTAGATTTATTTATGCTAATTTTTAATTAAAATAACAAATATAATTAAAATAGTCAGGCAATATTGGTTTATCAGCACGTGAAAGCAAAACTCACAAAAAGAAGTTAAGAAATCTGGCAGTGCTACAAACTTGACAATGTCATAGACTGGTGGGGCACCAAGTCAAGAGTGAACTGCAGGATTATCAAATTCCTTGAATCTTCTGTTCTATTACTTTGTATTTGTTAAGATTAGTTTAGCTTAGTTTTCTCTGTAATGGAATATTTATGAATATTTTTTCATCTTTCTCAGACTTGTTATGTAAGTCTGAGAAGTACCATATTGTCAAATACTACATAGAAAGTCTGTAGAATGTATCTGACAATATGGTTTTATAATTTATACATCTGACAGTATTAAACATTTCTTCATTTTATAACATTAAAGACAAAAAATGAAGAAAACATTACAGATAGATGATAAGCAATCATTAGATAAAATACATTAAGTAATACATTTAATAATTGGACTGAGTTAAATGTAATAGAATAGAATTGTTGGATTTAAACCATCATTTACAATTCTCCTCTTAAGAATTACATTTAATGAAATCATCTGAATAAGGATTTTACAGAATCAGTATTTTCATTACAAAATGTAATTTATACTTACCTGATAAATACCATTTTCTTCCAGAGAAACACTGAGTCGAGTATATGCTTCGCCCAGATTAGTCAGGCTACTACTTGGGGCTGGTCCCTCAATCTGAATCATGGGATCACCACTATGAATTAGTGCTGGAGTACTTTGACATTCTTCCTGATTTGAAATAGCTATTCAATTAAAAATTTAAAAAAGTTATTCTATACTACTAAAATAATATAAATCTAATTTAACTTTTAATCATAAAGAATTTTTATTATATATATAATACTAAACTTTTGATTTTTTGTTGGTATGAACTAAATTTAAACTGTAGATCTGAATCTCATTAAAGATCAAGTCTACAGCAATTTCAACAAAGTCTAATTTCAATGAAAAAACATTTTGGATCATTTCTGTCTAATTTGATTGCAAATTAGTGTCTGAAATTTCTTAACATTAATAAATTATGCAAAAATTTCATTAAAAATGAGTAAGTCATTTTTCACATTTTTTATTACAGCTACACAAGATTTGGTTTAAAAAGAATGAAATATTTATACAGAACTGTTATCACTTATTCAGTAATTTTATGAACAAAAAATACAACTACAGTACTGCCAAACAAATTGTAACAAGATTTCAGTGTGTCTAAGATTTAAAAATATACCATTCTGTAATTATTAGGTTTTACCTAATTTACTTGCATTTTGTAGTCAAAGTTATACAAATCAACAAAAAGATGATCATCATAAAATAAAACTATTTTTAAGTGCAAGAGAAAATGCACAAATTAACACATCAGGAAGCTGCCATCTTCTGCAGCTTTCTAATAAGTAGGTTCTATTAGACCCAACATATGAAAAATTGTTCTGGATTGTTCTATGAAAGATGCTGATCTGGATTGTTATTGGGACAAACACTGATTACCAAAACAAACTCACATCAGTTAATAATAATAAGGAAAAGAAAAAAAATGATTTTTTTAGTGTCCAGTTAGCACACAAAATTTAACAAATGTTCCAGATATTAAAAAATCTGCACTTACAACTTGGTTTCCACAAATCAACAATCCTATTCTCTCATCACTCATGAGAACCATCACCTTAATCACCAATCATACACTTCTACTCATCACATCTTTTATAGTGGTAGGTGCATCATAACTATCAATCAATTTATAAATGAGCACAGGAGATATGCCAGTCTAAACTTTATGTAAAAGGTTTTGGTGTTATTTTTCTATACCATTGTTTTCTGTAAATCAAAAGTTAAATGAAATCCATGTGTCTTATGTGAAATTTTGTTAGCTTTGTGAACATGTTCAATAGGATGATGCATTCCTAAATAGGTTTCTGATAAGTCACTTTAATGATAGGCAAAGGGAGAGAGACTTTACCTAACAAAAAAACCCCCAGCTAAAAAAAACATTCAAATAAGGTCAGGTTCTGCTCCTTACAAATTTTATGTAAGAAATTTTTTGTATACAAGACAGATTTAAGATGAAAATTATCAAAATTATCTGTCTATCATTTTCAATCTCACTAGCACAAATTAAAGAAAAATTTACTCCTTATAATTTGTCAGTGATGTATGTTGTATTTATGTTTTAATATTTTAGCTCCATATAATTAATTTTAAATTTATATAATTAATTCCATCTTGCTACATGTTTTAAATTTTTAAAAATAAGAGCAAGTAATTATTTCTCTAAGTTTACTTTTAAAACTTTTAAATTAATTAAGTATTTAAGTTTAACTTAAATTATAAAACTATACTGCAGTGGTTCTTAAACTTATGTAACTTGTGGCTCCCTTAACCTGGTGGTAACTCTCTAATATGCATACCAGTTTCCCCCAGCTAACCAAAAATAGAGCATTCCTATGAAAACTTTTGTAAGCTGAAATGCATAAAACGAAGAAAAATTACTAGTAATTTATAACGGGGAAAATTTTGAGTGTTCCTATACTCAAAATTAAGTTACTAAATGACAACCTACAATACTAACATAGTAAAAGCAGGAATATGATATATTTCTACTTTATGTAGGCTGTGCATTTAAGTGCAGTGCAGCTAGTGAAAACTACACCAGAAGTATTCTCTCTAATAAGTAATCTTTAAGTTGTAAAACTGTCTTCATCTAAAAACTGATCAACAATCTGTAACCATTTTTAAATTAATTTTGTAATACTTTCATTACTATTATCTATTTTTTCTGTTTTAGCTCATTGAAAAGACTGATTTTTTAAGCAATGATAACTTAGTACCATCTTTGTACACCAATCAATTTACTCAAGCAACACACTATATCCATTACAGAATGCCAATTAAAAAGACCACTTTGCAACTAGCAGAACCAATAGAAATTTTGGCACATGCAAGCAATTTCAACATATGCACAATGTGTTTCATTTATCATGATTGAAGCAGTTATTCCAGTTTTACACTAAGTAATATCCTTAAGCTTTATCTTATATCTTAGGCTTTTTACACATTAGTTATTGTGCATCTTAACAAAATGTGTCCTAAACATAAAAAACAGATAGTCACAGACAGTTCAAAGCTAAGGCAGCATGATGCTGAATGAAGTTTCCAAGGAAGAAACTGAAATACTCTTACTGCTTGGCTGCAGTGATTCTAAAATGGCTTATTGCAAAACAAATTGAATGCTATTTTTGCTTTACATCATTTTTCAAAAATGTGAAAATCCTCTTTGGATTTCTTTTTGGTTAGCAAAAACAAATACTAATGTAGGTCTTTTGTAAAAGTGAAATGGCATAAAACACTGTTTTAAGGCAGGAATAACTGTAGGAGATAATCCTAGGCTAGGTAGCCTTTTCTATCTAAGAGTAATTGGTGTGTTGTTATAATTAAACAATATGAAGAAAAAGAATCATATAGTCCTTAGGCAAAGAATAAATACTATGTATATATAATATAAGTATATTGTTACTGTATTATATTTAGAATGAGTCCTAGAATAAGTTCAGTTTCTACAGACAAAAGGTAAATTGAATCACTTTTGAATAAAGAATGTCTGTTGATGTTTGAAGCAAGAAATAAATAGTCTTCATTGAACATGATTAGTAATTCAAATACTTTCTTTTTTGCTAACTAGTGAGAACTAATAAGCAAAAAGACACAGTACCTGATATAATGTGATATTAAAATTGCTAAGGTACTGTTGCCTTACCCTTGCTACCAGAGTTTGATTTACTCTGACTGGTTTCAAATCCAAATTAAAAAGAGAAGAATTAATAATGGGAAGTGTACTGGCTATAAAATGAAGACAAGCTGGAAAAAACAGTGAATGAATAGAATGTGAAATTAATAATACTGAATATGGTGATGGTGATGACAGGCAATAGTGAGGTGTTGGCAACATATGTGAAGCATAGCATCCAGCACCTAGGGCAAAACCCAATTTTCACTAAGTCTCTAATAATGTCAAGCAGAATAAGCAAAGAAATGAAGGACAACAATAAATGATAAATTATGAGAGTCTGAATACAGAATACCAATGAAGTAGGTGAAGTAGATGATAACTAGCTAGCCACACAGTAAGGCAAGTTTAAAACATGAAATGGATTTTCTTGTTCAAACTACTGAAAACTTTTCAAATCTGTAAATGAATTATTATTGACTGGCATTTTTCATGCTGAATTTCATTTTTATCAATTAACATTAGAAATGAATTCATTTAGAGTTATATTCGAAGTACAAAGATAGTTATATAATGTTGATTTCCTGCAACATTGTTTTAAAGTACAAGATTTATTTTGCTAAAGTCTGTTTTAAAAAAGAAGTCTCAATTTCTGATCATGATTGCATTTTAAAAAGTGCAAAATAAAATGAATCTTACCTTCTAAATTAAACCTAAGTCCCCAGCGTTCTGCTTCTTGTTGCAACCATGATTTTTCAGCCTGTAGAGACTCTTTACCTAGATATAAGTTATTTTTTTTTTTTGAAAATTTCACAAAATAAAATTCAAATAATTTTCCTATAAATCTGTCATTATATTTAACTAAAATTTTAAATTAAATTTTTTCAAATTACAAAATTTCCAAAAGCACTGTATAGTGAAACTGTTATAAGATCTAAAAATTCATTCTACCACTATGTAAATTTATAATATACTTTCAATATAAGTTACTAAAATTTATAATCATACTCTATTACATCTATTGTAAAAATGCACAATTATAATCATTAAATCAACCTTGATATAAGAATAGAATGAAGGTAAATAGATTAAAAGTAAGACAATGATGAATTTGTACAATGCTGCAAACAGAATTTCAAATAAGTTGACAGTGAACTGTAACAAAATCAAGGAAATTCATAATGATTAAGAATTATTACCTGCAATCCATCAATTTTTCTGGAAAACAAGTGTATTTCATTTTGAATTTAAGAATAAAAAATGTAAACTAGAAATTTATGATTAAGATGATATACATTTGTAACAATCAATGTTGCTGATATGCTTCATATATTTACAATACTATGAAATTTAAATTTTCCTAAAATGAAAGAACATTAGTTTTATTCCTAACATTTTTAAGGTTTTTTTTACTGAATACATTTACAAATTATTTGTAATAAAACAGTGCAATTTGTAACAATCAAACTGCATTTATATCTACAACTAGGTTACCATACTCCCAACATGCTTTTTATTGCACTTATCACAAAATTTTTCTGCCTCTGTTTATTGATTAGTATTTTAATTTATGGAAAACTATCAAATTAACTGGTTTGGTTTTCAAGAAATAGGTTTTAAAGGTCACCTTCGGACAAGAGTAATTATGACAATAAGATGTGTACAATAATCATACATGGAGTGACCAAAAAGTAATTTTACAAAGCCAACAAACACCACACTATTATGGAGAATGAAAATAGAATATTGCTTTCAGATAAAGCCTGCATGTCTCAAAAACTTGTCCATCTTGTTCAGGCATTTATCATAAAATAACCAAATTGTTCATCCCATCAGAAAAAAAAAATTTCCTCCTGTTGCTACAGCCACCCAGTGGCAACTGCATTCACTTCAACAGTGAAATGTTACCTGCATATATATTCTTTCAAATATGGAAAAATGAAGGTTAGGAGCAAGATCTCAGTTGTATAGAAGAGATGATAATGAACCTCCTAGGAAAACAAAATGAACAATCTGGTATGCCAAATGTGGTTTGGTATTGTCAGAGAAGCATATTGCCTTGGCTAATGAATCAAGGATGTTCTCTCCTAATGGCATGTTAACATGTTGCAATATAAAATGGAACTATTGATGTGTCTGCATTGCAAAAAGTCCACTAAAGTAAATTTTGGGACTAGGCATCCACAGAGTTCCAGATGAGATAGTCATGGCCTAGCAAATGGTATCACATTAAATTTTAAATGAACTTCCTATGATCACTTCTTGTCTGGTTAAGTTTTTCATGTATTAATTCACTACTCTTGATTCAATAATGATTTTTATTTCCAAACTTATTACACCAAGGTCAGGATTCTTTTACTATTATTTTACATCATCATCTCATATTTCCCCAATATGTTCAGGCATACACCCAACTTCAGTTGGAGTTATCATAAAATTTTCTTATGAACACAAAATAAAATAGTTTTGATTTAATTTTTTAATTTAACTCATTTAACTTTATTAAGAAGTTTAACTCATTTAATTAAAATTTACTTACAACTGTTAAGAGGTAACCTTAATTCTAAGTTCCCCATTTTTTCCCCATTCTTAACTATTACTAATCACTGATATACAATGAAGTAAATAGTTGTGCTCTGTTTTATTATAATGCTCCTCTATCTATTACCATTCCACGAACTATCAATTTATATTCCTATATTGCCATTTATTCTATTCTATGTTTTTAAATTTTATTTTTTATCTGTATGTTCCTACAATTTGTTTAAAATTATTTCATTTTTAATAGTGAAAAATTCAGTAAAAATTATGATTACAATGTTTTGAAAGGGGCCGTCCATAAAGTACATAAGGGCAATTTCGGCCATTCTAGACCACCCACCCATGCAAAAAACCGTAATATTTTCTTTGATTCCCCCTCCCCTTCTATAACCTTAGTAATATTTATGCATAATTTTATAGAAAGATTTTAACAAAAAAATTTATGAAACCCTAAAAACCTTAGGTCCAAAATATATAATTATTAATTAGTTAATTAATATGTACTATTATTTATAAAAGGCTATGTGAACAAATTTAAAAATATAAAAATTTAATGAATTTGAATAAATAATTTAAGAATTTAATTTTTTAATTATCAACAATCTTTTTATTATCATCATCATTAATCAACATCATATTCATTTTTATGTAAATTTTAATTTTCACAAAAGAACACAAAAAACTTTGACAGATCGACCAGCTAGTGCATGTGTAAACAGAAACGTCATACAAAATAAAACAAGAGAGACTAGAGAGAAACCACATTCCATTGCCATATTGATTACATCTTGGCTAAGGCCAAGAAAATAAACTACATGCTGCTAAAATGTGCTAGGTGCACCTGGGAACTAAATCAACGCTGTAAAACTATATAATGGAGCAATACAACCAATGCTACTTTACGTGGCCTCTAGCTAGGGTCATGTAACTAGTAAAAATTCAGTAGCAAGTAAATTACTCTCTCGTCAAAGACAGTTTGCCATCAGAATTTCAAAGTGGTGCAGAACTGCTTCTACTAATGCCTCTCTGATACTAGCAGAGCTCCTTCCTTTGCCACTATGTATTATAGAAAAGGTTCTAAATTACTACATCAGAACTACAAACATCAAGGCTCAACAATGGTCTCTACTCCTATCTACAGCTGTTCATATGCTACCACATTGCAATTACCCTACTATCTCTAATCAACACCCTGCAAACAAGGTTATCCCCAGGATACATTTGGTGTCATCTGCTTCCTCTATGGATAACCATGCAGACATTAATATCTACACAGATGGTCCAAAAGCACCCCTTCATGTCAGCTCAAGTATCTATATCTTTCTCCAAACTGACATATTTTGCCCAAAACATGTTAGAAGATATAGATACCCACACATACATCCATGTATCAAGCTGAAGATGCTGTCCACCAAGCTGTTCAGTGGGCCACTTCACTACCAAACAAAACTCTGTCTATTAACATTTACAGTGATTCTCAGTCTGTCCTAAAAGCTCTATTAAATCTCAATTGCAATAGCAATAAAATCACATATCCAGCACCATATTAAAAATCTTTTAATAGGATAACTTTTATATTTGTTCCTGGCCATACCGGCATACTAGGAAATGAAAAAGCCAACTTTGAGGCTAAATCAGCTGCAAAGGACACTGACTTGGACTACTCATATCCCTTTCTCACGTAGTAGCCTTAATTATACTCATGACAACACTATGCAAAAGTGGAATCAACAATGGTTGAGTAGTAAAACTGGTAGAATAAAAGACTATTTTCCTAGTGTTGAATGCAGGTTCTCATCACCACTTAAAGATTTAACATTTGCTACTGCTTAACTACTTACTGAGCATGATAATTTTAGAAGCTGATATATAGCCAGGCAGAAACTGCCTCTTGCTTTTGCTCTACAGAAAACCTAGACGCAGTTGACCATATGATCTATCACTGTCCAATTTACGATCAAGATAGACTTATCTGAAATTAGAAATCTTTACGCTTAGTTTCAGGTGGCCATGTACACTCAATAAGCTTGTTCAGAAGCCACTGTTTGATGCTTTTTACAATTATGTTCAAAAAAATATGGAAAAAAAAAGACTAATTTATAATTTCTAGTTTTACATTTTAGTTTTCACTAAAAGCCAAATATTAATTTTTTGTTCACTTTGTATCATGTATTTTGGTTTATGTATTCTTAGTGTTATACACCCATAGGAGTGGTGGACTTATTCTAATAAAAGAAAAAAACGAGAGAAACCACCACACGGCCTTTCTCCAATGATAAAATATGTATAGAGAGAGTGTCTGCTAGTATTATTATTCTATTATGTCACACGAGACAATGAGTGTTCTTAATAGAAACCGCCAAATTGAAGCCAAATTCAAAACTCCACCACTCAATGAGATCAAAAAATAAAAATAAGAATATTACGTAAGACAAGATTTATTACCTCCCTACCCGAGTAAGAAATCATAAGAAATCCTTGACCCCCACCCACCCCAAAATACCTTACATAATTTATGGATGGCTCCAAACAGCTGAGTATTGATTTTTATATTTTATAAAATTTATATGCTTTTAATCTTATTTTAAAGTATATATAGAGGAAACAAGTAGCTATTTTTTGATTTAAACTACATGAAGTACTTCAATGTTCTTGGCAAAGAGGAACATTTTTATTCCATAGTAGCAGCCTTTCAGATGGGTATGAAATGGAGCCACATATCACTTGTAACAATAATTTGCTGGAGAAAGTTTTTCCCTCACCTATTTGTATGATTCCACAAACTATGCCAAACTGAAAGGTTATTTGCCACAAAATGATATGCCTGTATTCTCAACCAGTTCATCAATTCTCACAATAAATTCTGTTATTAAGCAGCTTGGACACACTACGGGTTCATTCACTTACATTCTGCAACACCTTGATGGGACACGACATTGTTACTTTAGACCTTAAGATGACAATGAATTTCAGCTGGTAGAATTTTTCTGGACCATAAAAATAAAGTTAGGTATTTGCTATGACTTCTCCACAAGATCACTTTTCTAACCTTATCCCATTTGGAAATGCAACATCAAACTATCTTGCACTTGTGCATCCTTTTAACCATTCAGTGCTGCCAATCTAGGTCACCACTACCTGCTTACATGGGAGTTTGTTTTTTCTCAAAGAAAAACCTATTTTCTTTTCGATCATCCTAAATGAATTTTGTTTACTTTCATTAGTTTATATTATGTACTTAATAACAATATTAACAAACAATTTATAAATTATTCATAAATGCTGAATAATGTTCTAGAATTGCAAAACAGTTCATTTTAAATTAAAAATTCTGAAAAAAAATCTACATGTTATTATAACCATCATATAAAGGTTATTTTTATTATAATTCTGCATATAAATTTAAAGAAAATATTTTCAACTGTTTAAAATAGTTGAAAACATTCATTTGCTATAAATATATAATGCTGAATTATAGTCTTTGACTGTTGCCTTGACTGTTTCATCCCATTTATCCCTTTTTACTTAAGATGGCCATCTTTTAAAAACAGACATTTTACAGTATCACAATGAAATCTTGTTACTAATGTACATTGATGTTTAATTTTCCATAAAATGAATCATAAGAGAATATATTTCATTATGTTTATTATGATTCATTTAATACAGTATTTGTTCACAAAATGACAGTAAATATTGCTCATATTTTATCTAAAATTGAGAAACCTTTATAAAGTTTCAATTTATTGCAGAGATAATACTCCTTTTTTAACTGAAATATTTGATTCATAATTTCTATTTACTTCAATATTTGTCTAATCAAATAAGACCCTAAGCAGCCATATATTGATATTTTCATATAATGTATGTACCTAACATGAAGGAAATACCTCATTTAATGGAAACATTAAAAATTCTTAATCTTATAACACAAATTTTTTATTATAATAATAAAAATAAGAAATATTAATATGGATTTAAAAAATGTTTTTACTTCATTTTTATTGTGTTATTGGAGAGAGAGGAAACTTCTCTTAATATTTAAGAAATAAATCTTAAAAACAAAACAGAAGTTTCTAGTAATATGTTAAGTTGTTTAACAGGATTAGAAATAGATAAAGGCTTCAAAATTCACAGGCAGAGCCTTGTTATAGCTACATCACCATCGTAGAGATAGAGATAACAATAAGTTCTATGTAAACTTCAAAAAGATACTAATTATGTTTACCTTGTTTTGATTTTTAAATTAACTCTTTTTATTCAAAAAGTAAGAAAGGAATCTAGCTTTCATTTGTTAATTTAAAGAACTTTTGACAAAACTAATTCTAAAATCATAAATGTAATTAATAAATACTTGAAGTTAGCTGCAGTATTATTTTTATCAATGTTTTAAAGGAATTGAAGATAAATTTAGTAAACTCAATAATTCTTACGTGAAATAAGTGTATCCGGTGGGTAGCGAAATGCAAAGATCCAATCTTCTTCCACTTTCAAAATCCTGCCAGTAATCCGTGCATAATATTCATAATTCTCTCTTCCAAATAAATTACTAACACCAAAATTATCTATCAAAAATTTCATGATTCTAGTTGCAATCTGAAAGATTAAAAAACTAAATGTTGAAAAAGGTTTCAATAAAATAATGATTTTTTTTAAACATAACATAGAAGCATTTAAATGATTATAATTAAAGTTTTTAACTTTGTCATATTTATTTATTTCATTACATTTAAAGTAAAAGTCTTATCAGACATCTGATTTCCATAGTACTGTATATTCACATAAAATAATGCAAAATATTAGAAATGTGTTTTCATGATATCTATGCAAATATCATAATGTAATGTAATTTATAAAAAAACAAACATTCAACAAATAAAACCATTTAATATTAGCACTTTTAATCTTGTAATAAAATAATTTCCTTCTTTAATTCATAAAGCAATTTAATTTTGAATATAAGAAAATACCTTAAATCTAATAACATCTTCCATTCTAGCTACTTTTCCATCACTCACACAAGATTGAAAAAAACTTGGAGCCACACTGACTCCTAAAGCTTCAGAAGACATGCCAGTTTGAGCACGATCTGCTGCCTGAGCAATGGCACGGAATGTTCCAAATAAAAGCACCAACAGGTGTTGAGCAACAACTGGAAGTGAAGTGATTAACCTGAAAAATATGTATGAAAATCAGTTTATATTAATCATTTAGATGAATCAAAATCTTCACAAAATAAAAACTCATTGTGTTAAAAAAAAATTCAAAGAACTATTAATAATTTAGTGAAAAAACATTTTTTGAGAACACTTTCAGACTCATTTAATTTTTTATTTGAAAATAAGATTTAAAAATTTTAAAAATATAGTGGCCATTTCATTTCATATTTTTGTCGCGCCTACGATTCGGATCAATTGAAACGAGCACGGAATTTTTCATTACTTATTCTGTGACGAAACTGGGGAATCTCCTTTCTTTAAATGAATGTATAATAATGACATCTTGCTCATTGTAGCGACTGACAAACTGTACTGACTTGTAGGGATTCCCCGTATTTTATTTAAAAAGGCGGCGAAATTTTCGTCCGCCCCGGGCTGCTGACACCCACGCTACACCACTGAGATTTCTACATATCAATTTCTGTCAACATTCAATTTTCTAGCTTTACATGAAGTGCTATCTAATGGCAAAAAATTTAATAAAGTAAATAATTCTTACAAAAACGAATATAATTTTATATATATTATATATTCATTTTCTGTTTGGGGGGAAATTTTTGAATTGAAATAATGTGACTTCTTCAGGTTTCCATCAGAAATTCAAATATAGATAATTGGGACCTCCTATGCTTTCTATATCTGGTCTCAACATTTATCTACTTAACTTCATTCTCAAAATTAGGGACAGACAGCTGTCCCTAATTTTGAGAATTTACGGATCTATAAGTTTCTCAAGATGCAATCTCACCATGAATCCCAATGAGTACCCTCCAGTAACCAAGTGAATAAAACCCCTGAACATCGGTAGTCAGTCACAGGTTTGTGCATTGCCAACAGACTGGCCACGTGCAGTTTTCTGGGTTTTCTTCATGTTAGTAACACCTAAATAGGGGACAGCTTTACATAAGTCTTCCAGAGATGCATCCTCCTTGGCAGATTGCTCATGTGTTGCATTGCCATAACCAAATAAACCAACCAAACCAATTCTAATATTTTTCTATAAATGCAATATTCACATGGACATACTTAACTACCACAAAACTGAATACCCTGCCCCTCCCCTGATTTCATCTCCCTTATTAACTCAAACCCATTGCTCCAAACTTTCTTCACTGGTACTGCTTAAAGATGTTCTAATGTTCAGCCAAATTAATGTACAGTACATGAAACAATTTTAAGGTACAAAGTCTTTGTGCTGATGTTTATATTTCATATTTATTATCATGGTGAGATTGTTTCATCCAAAACTTCCTGTAGGTTTAGTCTGTGTAATGTGCACTATTCATATGCCACAATTTTCAAAACTTTCCTTTACTTAGATGTTTTTGCTGAGCTTTACTTTTTCAACCTGGTTTCAACAATTTTTATATGGGATCACATAAAAGCAATTATTATTGCATTTTTACAAAATTTTTTCTTTAAACACATTTTATATCAAGTCTTTCAGATGTTCAGGTAAGCAACTTTCATCATGAGCAGGGCCATCACAATCTATCCAACATGAATCACTTTTCAAATATTAATAGTAGACCAGAATTAATGGGTAGTCGCTGACCATCCTCACTTCCAGGAGGAAGCCAACAACTACTTTTGGCCAAATTAACTTCAACCCTCTTCCAGTCCCTTCTTTCTCTCAGACCCAGTGGTATGATGGCAATCGAATATGAAAATTGCATAAGAGATACCCAGCATAAAATGTTTTAAGTGGTTTTCCAGGGTGCAGAATTTAAATATTTGCTCTATTTTTCATGAAATTTGATTCGTTGGTAGATTACCATTTTATATTTGGTTGTTACGGTTAACATCAGAAACAAAATAATATAATATATTAAATTTTTACGCTGCTGTATTTTCAGTTGTTGTCTACTTGACCAATAAAATTGTGCCATTTTATACCACCCAAGTATTGCAAAAAACGTGACAATGGTAGAATAAAATAACCAATTTCTTTATATGGTTTGTTTTAATGTTTGTTATACAATATTATAGTATTTGATTTATATAACTATAAAGGTTATCTTACGTAAGGGTTTATCACACTGAGTGACCAATCTAACACATTGTATACAGTAGAGGAGGAAAGAATTTTTAAAATGTGTTAGATTGTTCTCTTGGTGTGATAAACCCTTACGTAAGATAACTTTATAGTTATATTATATTGTAGTATTTGATTTATATAATATAAGGGTTAGAAGTATGAAATAATGTTTGTTTTTATTTTTTGTCCAGGCAATGTTGGGCTATCTGCTAGTATGAATATAAAAAAAAACAGAATACAGGTATGCATCCACAATAAGATTAATCAATCCAACTGATCTCCTCTACAAATTCATTCAACATTGTATGCAGTTGTGAGACTATATAAAATCATTTAATCTCTGCTTCATGACAAAGAAATTTTATTACAGACTGAGCAGAATTTCACTTTATTTTATAACAATATAGAATTCAACATGTGGTAATAATTTCCTCTGTCAGTTGCATTTGATGTACAAGATCAAAATGGTAGATATTTTAAAGAATGAATTTTTACTCATACAATTACTGATTTCATGATGATCAGCAATTCTAAATTATATAATTTATACTTATAAAAATAAAGCATATTTTAATTTTTAAAAAATTAAAATTTATATTTACCGGTGAATTCTTTCACGTTTCTCATCTATATTTTCTATATTTATTATACTGAATAATTCTTCCTCATTTTCTTGACCAAAGATACCACCAGGTAATTTTCGAAGAAATTTCTATACGAAAGATATTTTCAGTTAAATGTCTTCAAAATAAAATTTTAAAATGAAACTTTAATTCATAGGATAATTTCAATTAGTCAAATTTATCAAAAATAAAGTAGTGAAATAATTAGGAAAGGTTACAATATGGATAAAGTATACCGGAGATATATGATTAAATTTGTTGCTGGTTGGTTAGATAATGAAGTTACAGTAGAGCATCATTTATCCAAATCAATTGAAGACTGGGGTTGCTCGGATAACTGATTTTTTCGGATAACCGATTATGTATAAAAAAATATATTAACCTATCTAATGTTGAAATTTTTCTTCGTTGCATGTCACTTCGTGTTGAATTTTCATCGATTTTAAGCCTAACAAAAATTTTTATAATAATCAAGGCTATTGTATTGTTAAAAATTATTTCTTTATTTTGTACAAACAAAAAAAATATATATTGAAAAATATAAAAACAAAGAAATTATACTTTAGAAGTTAATATAGTATCAAAAACGTTAGATTCAGCACGACACAGTCCGACTGGAAAGCTTTCAGTTGACCGGTTTTCAGATAAACGATGCTCTACTGTATATGTAACTAAACTGAAAATGCCATATCTAAGTTAGGAATCACAACTGTTAACATATCTTTCTGGTTCCATACAAAGTTTTGACAATAATATATAAATTAAATATATAAAATTCAGTTGTTTAACCTAAAATTACCTAAAGTTTAGGCTTAATACATTTAATATTACACCTTTTTTTAAAAATGTATTTAAACAAAAACAACTAAGTATTAGATATATGCAGTGACAATCTAATATATAGTTATACCATCCACCAAGATTAAAAGAATGCATGTATCTATTTACAACCAATTAAATTGATGTTTGTAGATATTTAAAAATTAATGAGATTTCCATCTTAACAATTTAAAATTTTATTTTTAATTATAAATTGAAAGTTAATGATTATATATTAAATTACCTTCAATACTGAAGCAATAGTATACACTGAAAAATTATCAATATTTAGAAGCCTTCCGTGTTGAAGGAAATGAATCAGTTTCTTCATATTTCCCTGATGTCCAGGAGCACGGAATATGTCCCTCTTGTATGGTGCTTCCTTATTTAATTTCAGTATCAATACCTGTAAAATATCAGAATATAAAATCAATATATAATTTATCAAAAATCTCAAGTCTCTCTAATTCTGTTTTAAGGCATAGTTTACAAGTTTCAAGGATTGCTTTGGAAAATTTTAAAATATTGCCATTTGCCAGTTTTAAATTTTTTCTGCCACTTCAAAATATTTATCGCCACCAGTTTTACTTACTAATTAATGCAGGTGCTGGGAGCCTTATCAGTTTGGAATCTGGAAAGCAAAAGTAACATGTTAAGCTATCACAAGGAGAGGGACAGATGTTCAGCTCTCTGATTCAGATGAAACTAGATGAGCATGTAGCCCTAAACACAAACAACTCCTAATCCAAATATTAGGACCCACTTCTCAAACATTTCTTAAAAATGGGCCTCTGAAAATTGAGTGTTTATTTTATAAATCTTTGGAAATTTCATATCTCTGATTGACAATAGCCAAGTGAATAAGGTGATAGGTACTGAGCCAGATGATGCAGGTTTGAACCTTTGCAATTTTAGCTTAGTTTTTTCTAATGTGTAATAAAATTAACCTATTATTTTACCATATCATTAGCATTATTTTTATTATTCCTCACATTTGAAGCATATAAAACAAGATTAAAAATTGTGATGTCATTTCCTGTTTAATGAAAACAAATCTCTAGATTTAATTCTTACATTATGAAATAAAAATTTTATTTAACATTTATTTTCAGATATAGTGGTATTGTGATATTTGAAGTGTAACAAACATGACTGCATGTGAAAATTGTCCTTAACATTAACAATTAAAAAACAAATCAAATGCTAAATTTTCATATCACTTGTCTTTTTCATCAATGTGCATTAACATTTGAATACCACTCTAGGTCACTTTCGTTCCAGAAGTTATGTAATTAAACCACTTACTTTTTTGACTAAATTACAGAATTTGGCCTAATTAGTTTAGATCTAAGCTAAAAATAGCCCCGCTTTTAGATATGTTTAGCTTTTCAAAAAAAAAAAGTTATAATTTATTGTATGTTTATACTTTTCCTAATCTGACTTAATAATTCTGAAACTATTCTCCAATTAAATGCTGCTATAATACATCTAAAAAAAACAGTTGTCAGTAGCACTAGACACTAAAAAATTTCTTACTTAATATTTGATATAGTTTGGTAATTGTGCCCTCTGGCATTTCTCCTATCTAATGAATGCAATGTTTCAATTTTTCAAAACCTTGTACTAATTGTACAGTACCTTATGTGCACTATGTTTTAATAAACTTTATAGTACAACCTAAAAACAGTAAAATTTATTCAAATATGCAAGAGGAAAAAAAAACACACAAATTATAATCAAATAATCTAATATAAAAATATAAATCAAGAATAGATGGACTTTGAAGACAAAGCTTTCTATTACATCGTATGACTGACAGATGCTAAAAGGAAACCATATACATAATAAAATGCCAAAAAGTTAATCATATTGATAATGTTGATACTTAGCAGTATTAGAATCTTCTTTGTATTTTATCATGCTAGTCAGTCAGTCATTGAGGCCTTAAGATGATCAAGTTGCACAAATATGCAACAAGAATTTTAGTCCATTCCTTATCAAAAAGTGTGTGAAACTGAATATGACCACAAATAATTCAACAGTTTCATAAGCATTTAAATAAGGAATGGGTTAAAATTCCATCATCTTGCATTTCAACTAGCACCATATGTTTTCAATAGACATTAAGTCCAGACTCTTCCAGGCCAAGGGAGTGCAAAGATATGACTGTCAGCCAGGCCTTCATAATTTTGGCAAAATGCAGTGTAACTTTACTATGCTGAAATATGATTCAATCAACAGTCTTTATGAAAGACACAGATGTAATCATCCAACAATCACCTAAATATTTGGGCTGTAATATGGCTATAATCAAATAATTAATACCTCTAGTAGCAAATTTATTTGTAAGTTTACCTCTAGTACCAAGTGGATGGATTATATTAACTCATTGGACTTTGAGATGTGTAGTATATGAAAGACAGATATTCTAGAATTTGGATAGAGTCATGGGCTTCAATGATGTCATTGCAAAAGTACAGGATGTTTATTGCTACTGGCACTCATGTAGCCCCAAACATTAAAGACTGGCTATTGTGGCTTACATGCATAACATGAAAGGTGGTATTCTTTGTCCTTGTGATATTTATTTCATGGAAACAGCATCACACTAAATGGTGATACATATAGCACTTGCTTCTAGTCCAACCCAAATGTAGATAAGTCTACAATAAACACTCTTCACAAATGCATTAAGTTAGAGAACCCTGATTGAATGCCTCCCTGTCTCAATCAGGGACTGTATCTGCACACTGAAATTTGGAGACAGTGAGAGGCTTTTGAAAATTATCTCTATTAGATTTTCCGTCATTATATGGTAGTTTGTGTGAATATAGCAATGAAGAATAGATTGTTTGAAATGAAGAATATAGTATTCCTGTATGCTAAATATTTTTTGTCTGCCCTGTTGCCTTTCTAGGACGATGAATTTAGTTGATTTGTATTTAGTGAGTATACCCTAAACCAAGAGTTCCTAACTTGTGTTCTGCAAATAAAATCCGTTGAGTTTAATGATGTACAAATGTGCCAATGCAGATTTGACATGTGATTTGGCAAGGTGTAATTGTTGTAGTCTCTTGATAGTGTCCTCTCAGGATGTCCTATATATGTGCTAGAGTTATTTATAGCTTTATAAACAGTGGGAACCAATTTATCGGTAATGGAATGAACTGAAATCATGATATAACGTTTTTATGGTTTTAATTATCTTATCAAACTTTACTGTTTGAAAAGTAATTAAAACGTTATATCATGATTTTTCTCGCTTTAGGTTAAGTTTTACTACTTAACCTAAAGCGAGAAAAATAATTAAAAAAATAATCTTAAGGAGTATCCAACATATAAATAATACAATCGTTAAATAATGCTTTAATTCATCAATATCTGCAGTGACAATCATGTCAGATGAGCGTCATGTTGCCAAGGAGTTAATGTGCTATCATCTGTAGTGCGTAGTAGTGCAACGGTACAAGCGAGCATATCAGTCAATGATTAATTTTGCCCTACAATCGTTTTATGATATTTTAAGTATTTTCCATACAAAAATATAGTAGAAATTGTATAAATTTACAGTGATTTTAGTACTGTGTATACCCCATATTGAAAAATCTTGGCATGTTAAATGAGAGAAGAGTTTTCACTGAAGAAAAATGTAGCAAGTACTTCAATGTGACAAGGAGACTGAAAAGGTGGATACAAACAAACAAAAAAATACAAATCCAGGAGCTAACACTGTTTAAAATATTGAAAGAAAAGAAGTTTAACCCTTCACACTAATGACAAGTTTGAATTATTATTTTTTTTTGCATTTTCAATAAATTAGGTCAACAATTTTTTCAAATTGCAGCCCATAAACTTTCCCATTGTTGTCTGACTGCCTGTCTTTCCTTAATCTCAAGAACAGAGTTAGATAGATGAAAGGCAAGACCAGATAGAGCCTCCTGCCCTAAGGTTTCCCTAACTATACATGAACTTCTGATGCAAACAAGACATTTTAATTCAAAAATTCCCCTGAAAAGGTGTTAGGTGACCGGCACAACTATTGTTAAAGGTATAATGTACAGGGGCAAAGCCACTACTAATTTGAGGTGGAGAGCATATATTTTAAATTAAATTAAAAATATGATTAAAAATTGTAGCCCAGGTGATGGATGTCACAATAAATAATTGCTTGTTTTTGGTGTTTCAATTTGATGTTTTATTCTATAATAGTAAAAAATGTTGAAACTCTGACAATTTTTAATGAAGGTGAAGAGAGCTCACAATAAAAATAAGTTGGAAACTGCTACCCTAAATTGTTGACTGCATCAAATGGATGGCAGACAATTGTTTTTCCCCAATTCCATGTTTTTGTAGTGTTGAATGATAATTTGTTGCACAGGATCCAAAATGGATTTATCTCAATATTTTAAGCCCCTGTACTATTCTTGATAAAAGAAACATTACTTGCACATACAGGGTGTCCCATAAATTTGTTAATAGTTAAAAAATTCATAAAAGTTGAAAGAATTGGTATATTTGAATGCAGTTTGCATAAAAGTTATTCTCACAAAGGGGAATTTTTTTGGGTAGAGAAAAAGAAAATTTAGTTCAAATTTGTCAATAGAGGGTGCTAAACAAAAAAAAAAAAAAACACTGGAATTGTGTAAATCTGAGTCTTATAAAATGCAAGGTGTACGATTAACAGCTCATTTCTGAATAACATATGGTTTCCATTATGATGCTGATAGATAAAGCACTAATGGTGAAGTTGTTTTATCACAGCCATGAATTGCCAGCTGAAACTTTACAAAGGTTTAGGAACAGAAGAGAATGAAGAAAGGTTCAGGTCCAGCCAGATTTGTTTCCCTAGTACGATGTTTTGAAGAAATGGAAGTTTGTGTAATCGCCCACGCAGTAGTGCACCACATTTATCAGAGGTCCATACCTCCGATGTGGCTTCACAAATGGAAACCAATCTGGCAGGATTGATTGGACCTAAATCTTTCTTCATTCTTTTCTGTGTCCTAAACCTTTGTAAAGTTTCAGCTGGCGATTCGTGGCTGAGATAAAACAACTTCACCAATAGTGCTTTATCCATCAACATCATAATGAAAACCATATGTAATTCAGAAATGAGCTGTTAATCGTACACACTGCATTTTATAAGACTCAGATTTGCACAATTCCAGTGATTTTTCTTGCATTCAGTGTTCTCTATTGACAAAAATTTGAACTATTTTCTTTTTCTCGACCAAAAAAATCTCCCTTTGTGAGAATAACTTTTATGCAAATTGCATTCAAATATACCAATTCTTTCAATTTTTAAATTACTTACAAATTTATGGGACACACTGTATATTTGAAATGGATTCTGCCATAGGTTTTATGCACCATTTGCTGTTATCTTTATTATTTACATTCTTACCACAACTTTCATTGGTTGCTGTTGCTGGCACATTTTTATATTTGACACAAAAAATCAAAGAGCACAAAATTATTTTACATGTACAAGCAAAGAAAAATGCATATGTTGTAAAGATATGGTGAAAACTTGTGCCTTCAACTATTTTGTTTGTTATTGAATCCTGTTGATAGGGAGAAACACTAACAGGTTTCAATGAGCTCACTGATTTTAAAGTTGTATATAAAAATTAGTGAAATGTGGACTTACTTAAAATTATGCAAACTTATTGAGATATAAATTAGGAAAGTGCAAATAAACAAGAATTTGCATATTTAGAAATTTCAAGGGATTATGCTTTGTTTGTTGATTTCATTTAAGAAATGAAATCAACAAACAAATCTGACAAAAATTGTTACAATTTTTACAATTGATCTGTGTATAAAAATACTAAATTTATTGACATAAATAACAAACTTTAAATTGTGAACAGTTTGAAAAAATGCTCTTAAAAATTAAAATAAAATTACTTTTATATTATATATAAAATCATCTTCATTTCCACCTTTTCCAACACCAGGAACTAACAGCCTTCCTTAGCATAGATGACTTTTTATTGTAGGCTACAACTCTGTCATAGTATGCAGGACAGTTAAAATGTTCATTGATAAGCCACGAAAAACTTGTAAAAATTGTATACCTAATTTAAGATGTAAATATACCATCTGCCATTTTTAAATTAGGTATACAATTTTTACAAGTTTATTATGGCTTATCACCAGTAAACATTTTAAACTTCAGACTTTAGAGGTGAATAAAGCTGGGAATTCTCTTATTTTGCATATTTTTAAATTTACAAATTTTACAATCAGGATTACACTATTTTTTATATTGAGATGTCAACAATTAATAGAGATATTTGCTGTTTTCTCTGGCACTTTTTGATAATTTTAAAAAACTTAAATTTCTAATTTCCATGCTAACTTAATTTTTACATAATAAAAATGTAAAAAAAAATATTTAAAATAATTGAAATATTTGAAAAAATGTTATAAATTTCATAAAAATTAAAAATTTTATTACAATATGTATTATTTATTATACATATTGCATAGCACATTTGTTTATATAGTAAATTTTAAAATTTAAGCTATATTTAATGTAATTTTAGTTTATCAATTTATGTATATATGTGATTTAATATAATATAAAAAAAACTGTTTAATTTAGATTATATAGGAACAAAAACATTGCAAAAAAAAATGCTTAAAATACCAGTACTTAGTTTGTTGGTAACATTACTCTTAATTTTGGTCTTTACCAAATACTTACTAAAAGAGGACCAGGAATATTGTATCGGCAAACTTGATCCAAAGAAATTCCAAACTTTACCCTAAAAATACAAAATTTATATATTTTTTCCAAATTTAAAATTCTCAGCTTACATTTTTAAACAATTTAGTTAAAGTGTAATAATGCCATCAGGCAAGTGTTATGTTATATTAATTTGTATGATAATTTAGTTAAAATTTATATGTAAGATGTGATTGATAACTATCTTTCATTAGCAGACTTTTCATTAGTCTGAAAGTGTCAGGTTAATATGTTTACAGATTTTTCATAAAAACTCATATCAATAAAAATTATAAAAAGTGCTTTGATGATTTTTTCTTCAATATTAAAACACATTATAAGCTAATGAAAGTAATCTAAGCTGAAAGTGATTATTTTCTGAAACTATTCATAAATTACTATTTTAATTTAAAATAAATACATTATTAAATGGTATTTATCTATTTAGATTTTGCTGAGGTTAAGAAGGTAATATGAACATGTTGAGAAAACTAAAGTCAGAAGACAGACTTTAAAAACTAAAATTTTCTTTTACTTTATATGAAGGACAGCAGCTGTTAAGGTTAGAATCTGAAAGTGAATATTACTGCGGCAACATGTGCTACTGGCTTTAAACATTAAATGCATATTATTAATATGCATTTAATGTTATGAATGCATGTATAAAATGATAAAGATTAAAAAGAGATACAAATAAACAAAAAACTAAAGTTTATTCCAGAAGTGAAACAATAAAAACAAATTAATATGTACTCATAACTGGACCAGAAAGAACAAAAAAAAACTGCTTTTATCTTCCAATAGTCTGTTAATGACCATATACAGGAAAGACACACTCCTTCCAACTTACATTTAGATCATGACCTATTTAAATTCAAGATGTCCTCTATTACAATTCTTCTAAAGGACAATTATACATAATTAAAAGGAAAATACATAGCAGAAAAACAAAGTTTAAAAAGATATAGTTAGAAGAGAGGCTAGTTTTAAATTTGAAACAAAATATTGAAAAAAAGCAAAGAATTGAATAGGTTTGGAATAAGAAATAATTAGGATTTGGGAAAAAAGATATGGCTAAATCCACAAGTTATCTGGGATTTGGTATCCCAGATAACATGTAGATTTTCTAATTCCCAACAATGTTTTTTTTGTTGGGAATTAGAAATAGAGTTTCAAGAGGCAAGAAATATGCAAATAAAATTAAGACCTTAATTTTCTTCTAATTTAAATACACACATTGCATATATATATTAGTCAAACACACACACATACATTTATATATATAGGAAGTATTAAAAAAGATCTGAAGTAAGGATTTTGGAAAAATATGATAACAGCAGCAGGTCAAATTTGAATTAAGAAGCTTGTTCAAATAGAAAATAAGTGTTCAGAGATCCAAAAAAGCATTGTAGAATACATATACAACTCAAGTAGTTATATGAAAATGAAAAAAATCAGACTGATTAGTAAAACATAAAAGTAATTTATATTATTGGGTATAAGCAATCACAAATAAAAATATCTAGTTCTAAATATTTATATTTTTTAATATTTTTGAAAACAACAACTTCAATTTACATCAAACAATGATAGATCTTAGAATGAGGTTAATGATTTTAATTTATCATTTCTTTGTTCACATTCAACTTCTTAGTCTAAAATAATGTGAATGTTGTTTTACATATAGTTTTAATAATGGAGCAGAACATTATATTTTCTTAAGGTAATAGATTATGAATTTTTTTAAAAATTATATTAGGACATCCTATATTATATAAATTTAGCCAAATTTTAAATAAGATAAAGAAAATTACATCTAGTTTCCACAATAATTTAATATTTATCTTAGATTTATGAGACTACATTAAATTCAAAAACTACTCTTTTTTTTATGTGCTATATTAATTTTTAGAGTGCAACTACAAAGCTTTTAAACTGAGATTTTTGAAATATATGCAATAGTCAGATTAATTATTATTGTGTAGTGGTTATATTCAAACTGATTTTTCTCCTACACAAAACAAGCAATTATATTTCACTACTATAAATTTGTTCTATAATTCAGAATGAGAAAACTTTATATATAAGCTTAAAATTTTACAAAACTATTAAGCTATAAAATCTGAAAAACTTAACCTAAAATCACATTTAAACATGTAAGTAAGGTGGCAATTTTCTGCTGATTTTTCATAATTACACTGCATGTAATTGCCATTCCTTGAATTTGACAAGACTGAAAACTTCTGTAATGTGTCTTTTCTGCATATGTAAAATTTCCATGTCATGCATTATTCAATTTACAAGATACTGTTTCATTTATGCAACAGTGTCCATAGGAAGCCCTTGAAACTTTAAGATAGTATGGGCTAATGTGAAACAAGTTCAACTGGAAATAAATGACAAGAACCTGAAGTGTTTCTCAGAAGGACCAGATAATGATCTCTGTATTTTTCAAGAACAAAATAAAGCCATGAAAACATTTAAATTGTTGAAGATCAAATATCCAAAAAGGTAGCCTTGGGGTGTTAAATATTCAAAAGTTGTAATTTTTTCACATACATGCATACATAAATGATTTTCCACTCTCAGATCATTTTTGATGATCTGACTGCATCAAAAATGACATGGATGTTTCAGCTATGCATGGTGTAAAATAACATGGCACTCTCATTTATAGACTGCCATGTCATTAAACCATCTGAAAGTGGATAATCATTATATGTATGCAATCATGTGAAAAAAGAAAGTACAAGAATGCATGCACAAGATAGCAGATTTATGCAATGGTTTTTTGATGGTCTGTGATAAACATAAAAAATTTTTGAACAAAATTTTTACACAGAAGGATAGCATGTAGCATGAGGATATTATGAAAGCACAGCTAAACAAGTCACTTAGGTGAAAAATCATGCAAAAAAAACTAGTAGGCATGGAAAGTCACTATTGCACATGATTGTGGATTAACAGGAAAATTATAATGAGAAACTAAGTAATCATGTAATGGTAATGTAAACAAAAAGAAAAACCTAAAATATTATAATATTTGTTTATATTTAAATCACTTTTTCAATAAAAAGTTATGTATGCAAACATTTAATGCAAGTTTTGTTTGAAATCTAGTTAAATTAATTTGTGTGATAATTTTTATAAATAACTTTCCTGTAACTATCAAAATAAGACATGCTAACTTATATGTAAGAAAAATGTAACATTATTGCATGTATTTCAAATGTATTCATTCTAAAGCACTTCCTGTATACATTCACAGATGGTGTTTTTATAAAAAACAAACATTATTGAATAAAAATTAAGCAATTTGATTTATAGAATTAGGCATTTTTTTCATCTTTTTGAATATGGTGTCAAGTACTATTTTTTTGTTTATTATATATGTTCTATTTTTACTTGTAAATGTGAGGTTTAGCTTGACTAGTAAAAAGATTAGCAAGCATAAGCTAATTTCTTTTTTGATGAATTTTATATTTTTTTTAGTATATGATGTTATCAATAAATCTTTTACACGTACTTTAAAACTCAAATGAAATATTTACTTTTCAATCCTAGTATATGGAACATTCGAATGTCCACAAGTGACAACACTGCTGATTGTAGCTGCTCCACGATGCATTTTGCGAGCCCAAGACGACATGGTCAACGATAAATAAACTTCAAACACCAACTAAAAATGGTAGTAAGAAATATTAAAAAAATAATGAGAAATTAACAATATTTTAAACAAAACTAGTAAACTAAAATATTAATTATAATTAAATAATTTTAATATTTTCTGATTTTTATAATATATTAGAAAATCCCAATAATTATACACACACTTCAATACAGTCAAACCTGTTTTTATGCGGGGGATAGGGACCGCATTAAAAAAAACACATAAAAAAAATCTCACAAAACTTCACGAATGGCTGTAAATAATAGTTTTCGCGACACAATTAAAAAATATTTTTTTTTTATGCGGTCAACAGGGACCGCATAAAAAAAGTCTCACATAGAAAATAACTCAAAACCGTACTAAATAGAATTTATTGACAACAGATGTCAGCACTTGACTGCATCGTCTGGTCTATCGTCTGTTTTACATATTTTTGTCCAGGTGGTGTTTTGTTGACTTAAAAAGTAAATTATTTCATTTTTCGCATATTCATGCAATAATATTACTATAATAAGTGCATTTATGCTATAATAAGTCAACGTAAGACATGACGAATCGCACAAGACTAGTCGCCAACTATACCGCACAAATTAAAAATTCGCATTAAAAAAATCGCACATAAAAAGAGCGCATAAAAACAGGTTTGACTGTATACCATTTGCTATCAAACATTTCTCTTTAGTTCATTAACTAACCTAGGAACCAACACAGTTTAGATGTGGCCAACCATAATTATGTCCATTACAGGCAGACCTGCTTCACAACAAAATGAACTGAACATCCAACCAGCATGGAGAGAAATATTTTGATTTTACTGAATTGAAGGATTGAACATTATTTTATCCATTAAGAAAAATGTAAATACTTAAATTTATGTGGAAGAAAATTATCTTATCAGGTCTTGTTTAGAAAATCAGCAATAAATTTTCCTTATATACGGAAACTATCTACAAAAAATTTCTAGTCTGCTTCTCAGGTAACAAGTTGAATTATCAGCCATCTCTATGTGGTAGTATATTATATTCAATAAATTGCAAGTTCATAAATTTAAACTGAGCTTATTAAAAATAACATTTTGTTTCCCATAAGAGTTTTTCAAGAACTAATTGTAAAACACAGGATTGCAAAACTTGCAAATCTAATGAAGACTCACTGGAGATCAAAACAAGTAGATTATTATTTGCTACTAGATTGATTGGAGAAAATTTCAATCATTGTCATATCAAAAGATGTCAATTTAAGTCTAATTCATTAGAACAATGAAATAAATTGAAAAAACTGCCATAGCAGACAAATTATTATAGTAAATTCATACATTATTTGTCAACAAGGAATAACACAATGTATGTATTTGTATAAATCATCAAAATTCAAATTGCAAAGCAATCATACAAATGTTAAGAAATACTATATAGACAGTATATGAAAAGATAAGTTTTATATAATAAATCATCAAATTGACAATGATAAATCTATTAAAGAATTTAAGTAATAACACAAGTTTGTTTTGCTTTTGATTATTATGACTCAAATTAAATTGATGTTATGACATAATTCTCCAGAGCTCATTTCGTCATGAAGCAGAAATTCTGAAACTTCAGCTATTTATTAATCTACAGGGATTATAAATGCAACATATTGGTATACAGTTATATACATATCTGTATAGGTATGGATAAAGCTTACCACAAAAATGAATTAGAAATTTTTATATTTTTAATATAACATTATTCCATTAAGTTGGAACAAAGAATATAAAGACTACTACTGTATGACACATTGGGGACTGCTTTAGACAGAAGCAAATTACTCTAATTTAATGAAGCAAAAACTTATTTTAAGTGAAGAAGTTCATAATAAATGGTAATTTTCATGAAAATTTTTGACATGAATATCAACAATACAAAGTGACAATTCTTAAAACAGAAATAAAATTCTTGTCTATATCATATTTTTGCCATCATTAAAATAATATTTTTCTAAAGTTACATCATTGTCAAGAATGAAATTTTTTTCTCCCAAATCTAGATATTCATTGAGTTTTGGTAGGTTTGTATGGATAAAGGCACAAGGGCAATCTGCCAAGGAGTAACTTGTGGAAAAATTTTCTATGAAAAACTGGCTTTATTTGTGTTAGGCATATGAAGAAAGCCCAAAAAACTCCAAGCCAAGTGGTAGACATGAACTCAAGGAAATAAAACCAATGTTAAGTGGTTTATTTCACTGGACCCTGGTGGATAATTTTGGTTAGTTTTCCAACTTAAAAATTGATTTTTCACTTAAATCTGGATAAGATTTTGAACATGAAAACAGTATTTAACATGGGTTTTATTAGATAATCATATGGATTATTAATTTATGTATTGTTGAAAATATGGAATAATACACAAAAATAGTTGTCTGAAGAAACCCAAATGAATTTAAAATCTCTTAATATTTATTTTCTTAAACAACACTATTAACTTATGCAACTTACATTTTTAATATCGTAAATTATGCAGCTAAATTTCCAAATTCTTTTTAGAAATTTAAATTATAGTTCAATTATTTAACATCAATCATAGATAAATAATATGTAAACATCTCAAAGCCTGATAATTATATTAAAATCAACATGGGCTATATTACTGTTAAATTAATATTTATTAAATAATAGTAATTATTAAATTTAACAAAAGATGGCATGTAACTCCCAGCTCTAGAGCCAAATTACTCAGATTTTTTAAATTAGTATAGTGGTAATGTAGCACAATTTACTCTGTTAATCATTTAGCTTTAATCATAGATAAATATTCAAAGTATCATTTGAGACTGATCAGAGATCTATTAAATTTTAAATATAATGAAAAGTTACTTGATCATCATCATCTTTAAAAGAAAAATATATATATATACTTTGTTTACTTTTATACAAATACTTCCATGGTTCCATTTGTTCTGATTGGCTATACCTAAGAGTTCCACCATGTGCTATTCATAACCAAACTTGTTTTTTACCCTATCATTTAGGCTTTACATTTCTTTCAGATCCTTTTTCTATGGGTCTATTCAGAATATGGACTATGTGAAACAAACTCTACATATAGATTTTCTACATTTATAAATTGTTACTTAAAAAAAATATATATACATAAAAACAAAGATTATATATTATAATCATAACAAAGAATAAAAATCATTAGACATTTGTATTTTGATCTTTTGTTAGGGGCATTATTTTTGGGGAGGATAATCAATTGTCTAATTACATTTTCTTTTATATATGCATTAAATACTATTTATGTATTTAATTTTTTTTATTGCGTATTATTGATATTGCATAATATTGATAATTTTATGCTGTACTCTATCTATAACAAGATAAATAGCACTTTACTAAATCAACAGATAAATGAATTTATTGTAACAGGCTGTGAGAAAGTACACTAACACTTCAGTAAAGGAAACTTTTTTCAAGCTTAGTTCAACTTGATTAAATAAAACTCAAGATATTTTTGTTAAAAATATTGCATTTAATTTTTGTGTTTTAATGAAGTGAAATGATGAAGGCTTATTTTTTTAATTCTTTGCAAATGCTTTTGAGTATTGACTGAAATAACACAGTTAGATGCATTATTTTTATTCTCTTATAACCTTGAGCAATGGATTTGTTACATCTGGTATCTATGCAATCACTTGTTATATGCATCATCATATTCCAACGTCAAGTTTGTTTGATATTCAAGAGCACTTAAGAACGGCTTCTTATTCTTTTTTATACCTTTCAACTTCATTATTATTGTAGAAAAAAGAGAGACATTCTATTAAAAATTATTCATGAATCAAATTTCATTTTTAAATATCAATGCTGCATATACTGAGAATATTTAGTTACAAGAAAATTATCTGACAAACTAACATGTAACTGGATAGAAAATTTATAGATTTAATTTTTCAACTTGTGAGACTTTAGATCAGTTGTTAGATACAGTCTGGTAGTTATCTCTGATAGAATTCATAATTTGCATTATGCAGGTGTTTAACATATTTGCCAAGTCACACAAGTAACCCAAGTACATTGCATTTTATAATAATTGTTTGAATTGAATCTATACTCCTTGATCTTAGTCTAATGATTTTATATTAGAGAACCCACTTGCAACCTCATGCAATAAAATATTTGTTGTTTTATAATATTAAAATGATTTTAAAATTTAAAAACATTTTTGTTTTCCTTTATATTTTTATATATTAACATTTTAATGAAATATATAACAAATTATATAATTTTCTAACAATTTTAAGTAGAGATTTTAAAATTTATATACAATTACCTGTTATAATTGAATGTGATTAAAAAATCATATCATTCAGTATTTAAGAAATACTGATAAAAGTTGTTTTAAGAATTAGTTTCTACAAAATTAAAATAGAAAATAAAAAAAATAAACCCAACTTATTTTTCTTTATTTTTTAGCTTAAGATTAAAGATTTGGTCTTCTAGTAAAATGCAACTTAGAATTAAGATCTGATTTTAATATTTGTTTTTTAATTAAAAAAAATCAAGATTTATATTATTTGTGCATTATAATTATAGTTGCATTAGTCTGAAAATCATTTCAAGCAGTTCAACAGTTTATGTACAATTTTGAATTTAATGTTTAGAAAAGCTGTATATAATTCTTTGGTTTACAAGGCATTCTAATAAAATATGAGTAATCCTAATACTTTACAAAAGAACAATGTTATATATCCTTAGTGAAACCAATTCAATTGAGGTTCATTATTATAATGGTACCATAGTTATAATTACATTACAATGAATGCTGTTTTATCACATGAAAGTGATAATCAAAAAATGCAATATGTATATTAAAAAAAATAAATTTCTCCTAAAGACATTCAAGGTTCAAAAAGCTACTTAGTTTTATTATTGCTTTGAAATCAACTATTCTAAATTTGATTTAGCAGTAATATATAATGGCACCTTGGTCTAACTAAAAAGTAAATTTCTTCATAGCAGAAAAGATGATATCTAAACAAGAAAATAAGCTTATAAGACCTCAAAAAAAATTTAGGGAAATTAATAATTTGATATAGTAGTAAAATTACAAAAGTTTTATATTTAGTTAATCAAGCTACTAAAGAGTTGCTTTATCAAAAAGAATTCAGTAATTTGGCAAATTATTCTGTAAAGCATCTGATCATACAAAAGTTATTTCCAGATGCTTTTTTTCACATAACAAAACAACTCAATCATTTTGTGAAATATTTATCTACAATATCATTGTTTTACAAGCTTTGCTGAAATATTTATCTGTGATATCTATTGTCTTGTAAAAAAACAAGATAAATTTGTTAACAATAAACTTGTAAATGAAATAAAGAATAATTAAGAGTCATCAGAAATATTTGTCAATGATATGTAAAAATGAGAGAAATGATATCCATTACTCCAAATTTGTAACATCACTTTCATTAGTCATCAGACATTCAAATAATATAAAAACTTTCATAATAAATTTTAAACAAATTACAGTGACTTTGCTTATTTTTATTTATTAATTAAAAAATACTTTGAACTATACCAAATATCAAAACCATTACATTCAACTGACAAATCAAATAATTCTGTTATTTGTAAATGACGACATTTCATTAATATTCACATTATATGCAAATGTACTGTACATGCCACGCAGCCATTAAGACAGTATATTCTTGCTAATCCAAACTAATTATTATATAGATTTAATATATTAGTAGGAATATATATAATGGAAGACAAAAGGATCACAGATAAATATATTATAAGTATATTTTAGAAAAATTTTCTTACTATGTTAAAATGCATAAAATAAAACAACTTTACAAAAATTTGTCATTAAAAAAAAAAAAAGGTCCATAATTTGTTTTTTGCTGAAATATTTAATGAAAAAGAAACAAAATCTATTCAGATTAGTGAAAGTGCATGAGTAATATATGAAAAGATTTTAATCAACAAGAGTAGTTTAATAGTAAATAAATTTGTACTATGTCACTAATCTGAATAACAACAGTATATAAACAACTAAATATATCTATATAATAATTCATGTTAGACATACATGGTGACGATAAATATGCAATATAGTGACTAATGAAAAAACGGGATTATTACAGTGAATTAATTCTCTGTAGTAGTATCAAAACCTTACATAAAGATATATTTCTGAACAGATTTAAAAAGCAATAAGGGATAAAATAAGCCATTTATAATATAATTTATTGCTACATCTTTATATTGTTTTTTTCCAGAAAACAAATGTAACAGCATGTTATAAAATAAATGGGTTAATGTTACCTATAGTAGCAAACATGACGGCTCATCTCTGAAACAGTGGGGAAGCATGTTCTAACCTAACCTATTCTAATAAATTACCATAATTATTGCAAACCAAATTATTACAATAGGAGTAATTTATTAGAATAGTTTAGGTTAGGTTAGAACGTGCGTCCCCACTGTTTCAGAGACAAGCCACCATGTTTGCTACCATAGGAAACATTAACCAATAAATGTTTTTGAGCATCATACATTATATACATACACACACAAGAAAATTAGCAGTATAATAATTACATAATGGAAATTATTTCCTTTCACTTAAAATAATAATAACTGCCTACCTGCTGCTACAAAACTTTTGAAATACACTTTTAAACACTAAAGGCAAATCTTTGTTGATTTACAGAGGTATAAGAATTATCTGGTTACTGATGTCAAGTTTATCTATACATTATTTTCTTTTATATTTTAAATCATAGAATCTTTCTACAATATTACAATTGCATAAAAGAAGATAGAGAATAATATCATCTCCATAATTCTCTATTAATGTTAAATTAATTAAGATTTTTCTGAAAGTATAAGCACAATAGAAATAATCTGTTATAATTTAATTTTATATATGTAAATAAAACTAAATAACAAATTTACACAAAATTTACTATTAAAAAAAAAATTTAAAAAGAATTTCGTTAGTTCTTATGAGAATTATTAAAGTGAAATAGCATTTACATTTAACAAATTATTAAATTTTAACAAAGATTTTAGATAAGAAATTCTTAAGTAAGATACAAAGGGAGGTCTAGTTAATTAATATAATTTCTAAGTAATTAAAACAGAAAATAATTAAAACTCAAGATACAAAATGCATGCACTAATGAATATTCAAAGACATGCATACGAATTTTAAAGGCTATAAAATCATTTTAAAACCTACCAACAGTACATTTTATCTTATTAATTTCGAAACATCGATCTTATTAGGTAGATAATAAGAAACTGATTAAAAGTAGAGCATAAACCCATTTTTTTTCAAGTAATGTCAATTATGTTGTAAGCGATACTTACCTGCCTATTTTCAACTGATGTAGATAGAATAAAACGCTAACTTCCCCACAAAACGATCTCTTAGCTCTAACCTGGCCCCTTTAATCCATCCATTCATCTTCAATATTCTATTATATACCCCTTCCACTCCTAAATGATTACCGGTAACGAACTATCAGGTGGTATATGTTCCTAACATTTGCTGCCGAATGGCGTTCGAGCAGTGCTGCCAAATCTCGTCGGCCATTTAAATTTTAATAATATTAATAAAACTCTTTCGTTTCTAGTCATTAATGCGTTTGTTGATATTTATAGAAACAATATATAATTTTTATTTGAAATTTTGTTTTTATAGAAAATACTTTTTTTTTTAAGTGTTTATGAATGGGATTCGAATCCGAATCATTTCATGGAATCGTATTTTGAGTAAGTGTAAATAGTTATTCGGAAAGTAAATGTATTCTAAATGTTATCGTTGAACAATACGTAGAAATATTATTATTATTTGATTGATAATAAAATCTAGAGTAATCTTTAAAACTTTCTCTCGAAGTTTTATTTTTTCGCGATTCACGTTATATCGAATAGTTAACTAATAATTAAAAATCATTCTAAAACAGCGACCTCATTAATAAAAACATTAGCGTTTAGAATATCTTTCCCTTTTATTTTCTTTTTAAATCACGGTTTTATCATTTAAGTTTTGAAGAAAGACATTACGCATTCCCTGTTTCGGGTCTATAGAAAATTGACTTTTAACAAATCAAAGTTAAAATTTTTTCTTTAAAATTCTTAAAAGTTTGAAAATTCATTATAATAAAAATTTAAATATACACAGATATTTTAATTTAGATGTAATTAGTTAATAACGCAGTTATTATAACTAAAATTATATTAAACACGCCTTGCGATGTTCTAAAAAGGAACTGTAACGTGAATAAAGAAAAAATAAATATAAAGAAAATTTCCTTCTGAGATTCACAATATGTTTAGAACAATTATTTCCGATTCAGATATTGTATTATTCGTATACAATACTATTATTATGTAGCGAACAAACCATCGTGTCCTAATTACTGAAGCGATTCATAACTTCAGTTAGATTATACAATTCATCTGACATAACATAGTTTCTACCTTTAGAAATTAAAATAATTATACTTTGTAAAGGTTATCCCAAAGAAAAAACTCAAACACTGGAAAGAAATTACTAAATTAATTGACTTAACATAATAGGTCATATGTACAGTACAAGTAAAGCGATATACAGTAAAAATAAGTTGCCGACTTATAATAGTTATAAATTTAAATATTTTAAGATTTTTTAACGATAACAAAGTGCTAAAAGACAATATCACTTTTAATTTGAATTAAATGAAGTAAACAGAATAAACATCCTACCTAAATGATGTATTAGTTTAAATATAATGCATCTTTTATCGTTACAAACCTTTTATACATGACTAAACTTAATTGGAAAAATAGGAAATTTGAGAACGTTTCAGATATATTAACTGCAAATTGATAAATGATACTATGAATAATATTTTAGAAAACTGATACTAGAAATTCTTCAAAATTTTTGACAATAATAATTTTAGGAAGAACATAACGCACATTTTATTATATTTATTTATCGTAAATATTAAATCTCTTATCCGCCTAGTGAGCACTAAGAGGGCATTTTAAAGCAAAGGTTCTACCAGGCGCACAATGGGGCGGTCTGTAAAGGACGAAGTCTTACATCCCCAAAAAGCTTTTGGGTTTTTTGACCCATTCGTATTATATCCTGGGTCCCCAGAGTAATATGCTGCCACCTTAACCGCTCTCTATCCGGTTGTCGCCGTTTTGGTCTAATAAAATTTATTTAATTAGTCAAAAATGACGAATCTTGCAGGATTCTTATAAAGAAAGAAGTTACTGCATTGATTTATTAATTTTTAATACGGATCAATACATGTACATATTTTATACTATTCATATTAAGATACATATATTCATATAAAATACAAATAAGACGATACATATAAGATTTATATCACATTATGGTTTTTAATTATTCTGCTCAGCCTTCCTTTGTCCAGGAAGCTATTTTTAAGGAATTTATAAGCATAGCTAGTAAAAAAAATTTGTAAACCAATATACAATGAGCAATATGTTAAATGAATAACAAAATATATGCAAATTTTTATGTTGTTAAGCTATATTTATTATAAACTGAAGTTCAAACACGATTACTAATTTATTGTTACAAGAATATTAATTTATACAAGGAGAAGATAATCGAGAAATGTAATTAGTCATATGTGAGTAAGAAATTAGTCTTCATATATATGTGTGAAATTCTACCACAGATGTATAATTACACATTTGATAACTTTTAATCTGAACATATGATATTTACTAAATATCAAATTAAAGTTTTCCTGATTTCCAGTAAAAAATTTGAGAGTATATAATTTATGATTTAAAGAAACCGAGAATTATTTGTAAAGCAATATATTCGTCATTTAAGTATTTTTTATGAAATTTCAATGAGGTTTTTTTCTAATATAGATCCAATATAGATCTAATATAGAGCCATTATTTGGCTCAGGTCTCGAACACAAAAGGTCCTAAAAATTTAATTTAAATGACACAAATCTTTATATATATATATATATTATATATATATATATACATTCTTATTCGTTCTTATTCATAACCGTTACCCTTAAACGTTCTTATTCATACACGTTTATGGCATTCATCGAGTGATGAGACTCTACATTTGTGACACGTCCAGTCCCTATCTCACTTTTATAAAACTCATTAAATTTAATTTCAGTTTCTTAACAACTAATTGAACACGTTTGTTGTGGAACTGCAATAAAATTCTTTGTGCAAGAAATTAATGGAAAACTAAATAATTCAAAATTTGAAAATAATGATAATTTTGGAAGAAAATT
This sequence comes from Centruroides vittatus, assembly GCF_030686945.1. Classification (NCBI taxonomy): domain Eukaryota; kingdom Metazoa; phylum Arthropoda; class Arachnida; order Scorpiones; family Buthidae; genus Centruroides; species Centruroides vittatus. The sequence goes on from NW_027121088.1 coordinate 1,112,978, forward strand.
AGAGGATATTATACATTCAAAAACTGCATTTTTTACATATTTAAGATAAGAATTATTAAATAAAAATCTATCAATATTACAAACGATTTGATCTCAAAAGTAATTCGATTGAAATTCACGTAAAAGTTTTTAATTTTGTTTTAATTCATTTGTTTATTTTGTACAGTACTTGAATTTGTAGATTTTCGAAAAATTAGAACTTTTACTGAATTAATTAATTTATGATTTAGATTTAAAAAATTAGAATTACTTCACTAGACTACAACATTAATTAAACTTATTCCCTAAAAAGTGATTAATGCCTGTCATTATATAGTAAGTATCAGTGGCGTGTCGTGACATTTGATGATAGGGAAGCTGGTTTTTGTAAGAAGCCGACTTCCAGGAGCAATCAGTTAATTGCGCGTCAGTTATGGCCTGGGGTCCATTCGTACGTGCGTGGTGGCGGAAGAGACGTATCTGACAAAAACCGACAAAAAAAAAAAAAACAAAATAAATATATACTATGTACAAAATAGTTTGTTTTAGGACAATCAGCCGTTCGGACATCCTGGGCGTCGGTGTGGTTCTTCGATAGTCAATCGAAGGTGGCCCCGGGACAGTGGCATTGACAAGTCTGTAGGGCACGGGGAGACTTTCTCTGTTGGCGTCGGGGACAAGGTGTAAGTCCGAAGAGGCACGGGTTACAGGTTGGCACAATAGACGAGAAATTGTTTTTTTTTGTTTTTTTTCTTTTTTCTTTTGCGCGTTGACACACGGCGTTTTGGTTATTCGGAACGTTAACCGAGTGCCAGGTGTCCTCGATTGTCGGAGATTATATCAATCTCCGTTTTTTCTTTCATTCATTTTGATTGGTCGTTCTCCCTCAATCACGTTTTCCGAGTGGTTGGTCCCTGGTTACTAAACGTAACGAGCCTCTTACTTGGAGAGTGAGAAAAGTCAAAATCGAAGACGAATTCGATCTTCCACCGATCATAGGACGACTTCCTTCCGCGATTTATGGCAGTTTGCCTGGCAGTTTGATATAAACAATGGGTGTCCGACTACAAACAACTTTTACCTATGTTTTTTTAAACTAATGAATTTTTCTCCAAATTAACCGTTTTTTCGCGTCTTTCGTGACGGGTCAGACCTGTCCGGAACCTCACATTTCCATAAAAATTTTACACAAATACTGGAAATGACAAAAATAAACAATTTATGTACTTTAGTTCTAAAACACAATTAATATATACATAATACAAATTGATATGATACAAACAATAATAGAAAAACTTATTTTTTAAATTTTTTACAAACTAACTCTACTCGGCGATTTTTTCCGCAAAGTTGTTAATTACTTTATCATAAAAGTCGCTGGTCGTCGACTCCGTCAACGTATTTGAAAGCTCTTTTTCTATAGAAAGTTGCTTTCGATAGAAAAAGAGCTTTCGCTAGCGACGACAATTTTTCCTCCGACCGAGTGTTCCTGGCCAATGTATGAATTTGCTTCGTGGTCGAAAAACTGCGCTCAACAGACGCACTGGTAGATGGTACCATAAAAATTAATGATATTAAATCATATAATTCTTTTAGTACGTCTTTGTTCGGATCGACGTTAATTATAATATGTTTTATGTTTAAGAGTTACTTGTCAATATAGTCCGGACACGAATATAAATATTGCGATTCGTTACGTAATTTAGATAAATCAAAAAAATTTCCCATAAAATTTACTTAATTTAAAGAATTAAAACACGCTTGGAAAAATTGTTTTTCATAATATTAAAATTATTAACATCTAAAAGTGATAAAAATTCTAAATATTTTATGTCTGAAAATCTGTCAATATAATTACAGTATAATTAAAAAAATTATAATTAAATATAACTTTGCAAAAAATCGTACATAAAAATAACATTGAATACTCTTTACTTTTTAAATCTTAAACAATTCACTTAGTTAAATAGCTCCCTACCCAGTGGCCAAGAGATAGAATCGTTGGTAGCTTCCACCAGCTAAACCGGGTGAGGTTGGTGCTTTGTAAAGCGCATGCGCCAATGCCCTCTGGCTGCTTTACACCATTCAATTATTCTCGCCGTGGAAGCTGTCTCGAAAGCGCTTCCATTCCGCCACTGATATTCGAATATACAATAGCAATCTTATCGTTTTTTTCACATGTAGTATAGAAATTTGTAATAAGATACATAATGCGGTTATAATAAAATATTAATTTTGATTAATTCAAAGTACGTTAAAATATGAAAATTTATATTTTAGAAACTACAAGGGAAAGTCATTGGAAGGTGGATGCGGCGCTTCCACCGCTTCCAATGACGGCACGCCACTGGTAAGTATAGTATTATATAGCAGTGGCGTGCCATGACATTTGATGATAGAGAAGCTGTGTTTCTGTAAGAAGCCGACTTCCAGGAGCAATAAGTCAGTGATGGTCTAAGCCTCTAAAGTCCATTCGTATTCGTTTGTTCGATAAGCCAGTAAAAACCGTAGACTTCTCTAAATGTATTTTTAATTAATAGATTATCTAACCACTTAATAAATAAGCAAATTCAATATAATTACCTCTGTTATATTAGATTCAATAGATTCCCTATGCCCTCTAAATGCCAATTCTTGCTTCGATAACATCTACTAATTTAGATATAATATATCTATTAGCCGTAACTTTGTAATAATTTTCAATATTTATTTTATATTGTTTACTAATGTTAAATTCTATTTTATTTTAATTTCCAAATTGCTTCAATTTTACGAAAGAATCGATGTAACATTTACAATTCGTGTCTTTTGTCAGCTTTACTCAATTTATATAAATCGTCAAAGCCATTCTTATTCCACACACTAATTTTATTTGAAAATAGTAGGCAAGGCCAACAAAATAATGTTTGCATTTTTATGCATCCACAAAGTCATTTTGTCTTCATAAATTTTATCGTGAAAACGTCAAACAAATTTTTTTGTTGACGTATTTATATTTAATTTAGGCATTGGTCTTTCTCTTTTAATAATGTTCCCTTTTACATTATATGGTCTCAAGCCAAAACTTTTTTAAAATAAATTTTCAATATCACGATTCCATTCTAAATCGCCAGCCACGATATAAGGGATAAAATTAAAAATAAAATTATAAAAACTTACTTGTTAAAATAAAATGTGTGATGGATATACAAATATACATACCTGGTACAAAATATTCAATTAAAGAAAATTATAATTAAATATAGTTTGTGAAGAAACGTACTGTACATAAAAATAACATAAAATATTCTTTACTTTTTAAATATTAAAACAATCCATTTAATTAAAATTGTTCCCTACCAGTGGCTTATAAATGGAATCAGAGACGATCTTGGTAGGTGTGCAGTGCATATGCATGCATGCCAAATCCCGAGGGTGCCGATACCGGTTAATGTCAAATGCCTCTTTTGTCACATCACTAATATACCTCAAAGAACGCGACAGGGTTGTTGTAAATTTTAAACGTTTCTCACCATAGCTGTAAAAATCTAAATTTGTTAAACTTAATACTAAGTAGGTTGTCCATCATTTGTTTTCTAACTAATCCGTTTTAGGACCAGTGTCCACGAAAATTTTCAAAATTTACAACTTTTTAGTCAGTCTCATTGAACTGGAGAAATTTCTGTCTTTATTATCTAATATTACGAAGAAATCAGTCCCCACTGTACTTGGCTAGAGATTGGTTCGGTTAAGCTTTTGTTTAAGTAAAATTCTGGCTCTTTCAGCAGGGTTTTATTTATGTCCCCAATTCCCTAATCTCTTAATTATTTAATTACTTCTTAGTAGAAATTAAGTAGAAATAAGTCGAAACCAGTTATTTTGTACTTGAATATCTGTAGTCCTGGGAAAACGGTGGAAAGGTAAATTTTTATGACAACGGATACATAAATTGTAAATTTAAGGAAAATAAATTCTAGAGCTTTTATTGTATCTTGTACGTCTCATTTATTAAATTTGGTTGTAAATGATGATGCCAAAGTAACAGTTAATTTTTTAACATTATACAAGAATTGTACACTTTTTTTTGGCATCCCCTTACAGATGGGACATACTAAATCGTAATATCACTGGTTTAACATTGAAATCCGTAAGTAATATAAGATGGGAGAGCAGAATAAACGCAGAATAAATATATCAAATGGATTTTTTAAAACTCCTGTCAACTATACAGTACTATCATAAAAACATACCAGTAAACTCCTATCGGTCGGGTTAAGTTATAAATCTAGACTACTCATGATTCACATAATCGGGCGAGGGTGGCCAAATATCTAGCAGGCAGGCGGCTAACAGCTCAGAACCGCTCCGGGAATCTAGTGTTCGCGGTTTAAAGAATTTTTAAAATGCGTTACATTGGTCACTCGATGTCAAACTTTTACGTAATATAACCTTTGTAAATATAAATCAAATACTATAATAGAACATAATAGAAAAGTTAAAAGTAGGAAATAACGTAATAATCTTAATCTGACAGCAAAGGGAATTTTCCACAGAAATTCCGCCTTTATCTCCCGTTGTTTTTCAAACCGGATATTGAATCAGCCTCGCGATATCGACGGTTTTATAGAGAAAAAGAAACCTTACTGTTAGTATTTATCGATTTAACGACATAACTTGTTATGACCCCGATGTAAGGAATTGGATATGTAGCCACGGCGGTGGCGCGGCCACGGATCACCTTCCAGGTAACCCGTTTTTATTGGGTGAGAGTAACGCTTAGAGTAAGATTCTGTAACACGAGAAAAACATTAATTCATTGTTTATATTACTTCTCCTACGTCCTAATCTTTCGATAAATTAATATCAAAAGATATTTGGAAACGAGATGAATTCCGTTTTTTCCTCGGCAATAAAAAAATAAAATTTGATAAAAACTTATTACGTGATTTGTTTAAAATAATAAAATAATACAAGAGATAAAAAAATGTATTATGGCAACTCGTATAAGTGGACAACGTTTGATTAATCGGGAAAGTTATATTATTACAATTTAATTAATTCATTTTTCTTTTCTTTTCCTTCTTTTTCTTCTTTCTCTTTCGAAGACACAATGTAGTGACGTAAACTTAAACACTGGGCGAATTTTTCATCCTTTTTATTCGGTTGGTTCTCTTAGGTGATGATATTCGCCGTTTCGATAATAATAATTTAGTTCTATCTTGAGGAAACCGTGTTTTGTATTTTCTTTTCTTTTCTTTTCTTTCGAAGACACAATGTAGTGACGTAAACTTAAACACTGGGCGAATTTTTCATCCTTTTTATTCGGTTGGTTCTCTTAGGTGATGATATTCGCCGTTTCGATAATAATAATTTAGGGCGAATATCATCACCTAAGAGAACCAACCGAATAAAAAGGATGAAAAATTCGCCCAGTGTTTAAGTTTACGTCACTACATTGTGTCTTCGAAAGAAAAGAAAAGAAAAGAAAATACAAAACACGGTTTCCTCAAGATAGAACTAATTCATTTTTATTAATTCATTTTAATTAACTCATTAAATGACATAGCACTACTGCTAATGTAATAAGAAACTTTCACATAGACAATGATTTTATATGCCAGAAGGTGGAATATAAAACATAGTGAAAGAAAAAGCTTTCAAGTACAATAAGTTTTAACTATGTACTGTACAGGGGCGCCTGCAGAGGGAAACAAACGGGGCACTTCTTTTCCCTACAATCGACTAAAACGTTATATTATATTTGTATTGTATGTTTATTAAATTGTATTGTGTGTTTATTAAATTATCGAAGCATTGATTTTATTAGCAAGAATATCAAAGTTAAAAGTAATAAAATATACTGATAATGTATGCAGATAAATTATAAAAATTTATTTATTAAATTAATAATACATTTTTTTTATGAATAACAGTTCCATATTCTATTGTATTACATAAATAAAAGCATAGAAGTGAAAACTTATTTTGTAATAAACGTAAAAAAATTGAAGTAAAAACTTCTTTTTAAAAACCGAACTTTGATTTTTTTTCAAACAAAAGAAAAACGAAAAACATAGAAGTTAAAACTTTTTTCAAAGAAAAACTATTTTTTTGTTCTTTCAAATAAAAATAAAAAAAGAAAAAATTAAATTTTTTTTTCAAATGAGAAAAAGAAAGAAAGAAATTAAAACTTTTTTTGTTTTTTCAAATAAGAATAAAAACTAAAACTAATTTTTTGTGTTTTTTTAAATAAGAAAAAGAAAAACTAAAACTAAAACCAAAACTAATCTTTTTTTTTGTTTTTTCAAATAATAAACAAAAAGAAAAACTAAAACTAATTTTTTTTGTGTTTTTTTTAAATAAGAATAAAAAACTAAAACTAATTTTTTTGTTTTTTTCAAATAATAAACAAAAAGAAAAACTAAAACTAATTTTTTTGTGTTTTTTAAATAAGAATAAAAAACTAAAACTAATTTTTTGTGTTTTTTAAATAAGAAAAA